>NC_064580.1:57352145-57668931 GCF_937001465.1 Orcinus orca
TTCTTCTTGGATCAATCCCTTGACCATTATTTAGTGTCCTTCTTTGTCTCTTCTGATAGTCTTTATTTTAAAGTCTATTTTGTCTGATATGAGAATTACTACTCCAGCTTTCTTTTAGTTTCCATTTGCATGGAATATCTTTTTCCATCCCCTTTCTTTTAGTCTGTATGTGTCTCTAGGTCTGAAGTGCATCTCTTGTAGACAGCATATATATGGGTCTTGTTTTTGTATCCATTCAGTCAATCTGTGTCTTTTGGTGGGAGCATTTAGTTCATTTACCTTTAAGGAAATTATCAATATGTATGTTCCTAATCCCATTTTCTTAATTGTTTTGGGTTTGTTATTTTAGGTCTTTTCCTTCTCTTGTGTTTCTTCTTTAGAGAAGTTCCTTTAGCATTTGTTGTAAAGCTTGCTTGATGGTGCTGAACTCTCTCAGCTTTTGCTTGTCTGTAAAGTTTTTAATTTCTCCATCAAATCTGAATGAGATCCTTGCTGGGTAGAGTAATCTTGGTTGCAGGTTTTTCTCCTTCATCACTTTCAATATGTCCTGCCAGTCCCATCTGACTTGCAGAGTTTCTGCTGAAAGATCAGCTGTTAACCTTATGGGGATTCCATTGTGTCTTATTTGTTGTTTTTCCCTTGCTGCTTTTAATATGTTTTCTTTGTATTTAATTTTTGAGACTTTGATTAATATGTGCCTTGGCGTATTTCTCCTTGGATTTATCCTGTAGGGTACTCTCTGTGATTCCTGGACTTGATTAACTATTTCCTTTCCCATATTAGGGACTTTTTCAACTATAACCTGTTCAAATATTTTCTCAAGTCCCTTTCTTTTTCTCTTCTTCTTCTGGAACCCCTATAATTCCAATGTGGGTGCGTTTAATGTTGTCCCACAGGTCGCTGAGACTGTTCTCAGTTCTTTTCATTCTTTTTTCTTTATTTTGCTCTGCAGTAGTTTTTTCCACTATTTTGTCTTCCAGGTCACTTATCCGTTCTTCTGCCTCAGTTATTCTGCTATTGATCCCATTTAGAGTATTTTAAATTTCATTTATTGTGTTGCTCATCATTACTTTTTTCCTATTTATTTCTTCTAGGTTTGTTAAATATTTCTTGCATTTTGTCTATTCTATTTCCAAGATTTTGGATCATCTTTATTATCATTATTCTGAATTCTTTTTCAGGTAGACTGCCTATTTCCTCTTCATTTGTTAGGTCTGGTGGGTTTTTATCTTGCTCCTTCATCTGCTGTGTGTTTTTCTGTCTTCTCATTTTGCTTATTTAACTGTATTTGGTGTCTCCTTTTTGCAGGCTGCATGTTCATAGTTCCCGTTGATTTTGGTGTCTGTCCCCAGTGGCTAAAGTTGGTTCAATGGGTTTTGTAGGCTTCCTGGTGCAGGGGACTAGTGCCTGTGTTCTGGTGGATGAGGCTGGATCTTGTCTTCTGGTGGGCAGGTCCACGACTGGTGGTGTGTTTTGGGTTGTCTGTAGACTTATTATGATTTTAGGCAGCCTCTCTGCTAATGCATTGGGTTGTGTTCCTGTCTTGCTAGTTTTTTGGGATAGGGTGTCCAGCACTCTAGCTTGCTGGTCGTTGAGTGAAACTGGGTGCTGGTGTTGAGGCGGAGCTCTCTGGGAGATTTTCACCATTTGATATTATGTGGAGCTGCGAGGTCTCTTGTGGACCAGTGTCCTGAATTTGGCTCTCCCACCTCAGAGGCACAGCACTGACTCCTGGCTGCAGCACCAAGAGCCTTCCATCAACACAGCTCAGAATAAAAGGGAAAAAAATTAGAAAGAAAGATAGAAAGAATGAAAGAAAGGAAGAAAGAAAGAAAGAAGGAAAAGAAAGAAAGAAAGAAAGAAAGAAAGAAAGAAAAAGGAAGGAAAGAAGGAAGGAAGGAAGGAAGGAAGGAAGGAAGGAAGAATGGAAGGAAAGAAAGGAGGGAGGGAGGAAGAAAGGATAGAAGGAAGGAAGGACTGAAGGACGGAAGGAAAGAAAGAAGATAAAATAAAGTAAGATAAAATAAAAGTTATTTAAATAAAAATAATTTTTAAGGAAAAAAAATGTTTTAAAAAAAGAAAGAAACAAAAACAAAAACAGACGGACAGAACCCTAGGACAAATGGTGGAAGCATAGCTATACAGACAAAATCTCACACAGAAGCATATACATACACTCACAAAAAGCGGAAAAAGGGGAAAAATTAATAAATCTTGCTCTCAAAGTCCACCTCCTCAATTTGGGATGATTCATTGTGTGTTCATGTATTCCACAGATGCAAGGTGCATCAAGTTGATTGTGGAGGTTTAATCCGCTGCTTCTGAGGCCGCTGGGAGGGATTTTCCTTTCTCTTGTTTGTTCTCACAGCTCCTGGGGCTCAGCTTTGGATTTGGCCCCGCCTCTGCGTGTAGGGAGGGTGTCTGTTCTTCGCTCAGACAGGACGGGGTTAAAGGAGCAGCTGCTTCAGGTACTCTGCCTCACTCAGGCTCGGGGGAGGGAGGAGTATGGAGTGCCTGGCGAGCCTGTGCCGGCAGAGGCCGGCATGATGTTGCAGCAGCCTGAGGTGTGCCGTGTGTTCTGCTGGGGAAGTTGTCCCTGGATCCCGGGACCCTGGCAGTGGTGGGCTGCACAGGTCCCCCGGAAGTGGGGTGTGGATAGTGACCTGTGTAGGCACACAGGCTTCTTTGTGGTGGCAGCAGCAGCCTTAGCATCTCATGCCCATCTCTGGGGTCCGCACTTTTAGCCGTGGCTCGCGCCTGTCTCTGGAACTCCTTTTAGCAGTGCTCTTAATCCCCTCTCCTCCTGCACCAGGAAACAAAGAGGGAAGAAAAAGTCTCTTGCCTCTTTGGCAGGTCCAGACATTTCCCCGGACTCCCTCCCGGCTAGCCGTGGTGCACTAACCCCCTGCAGGCTCTGTTCACGCCGCCAATCCCAATCCTCTCCCTGCACTCCAACCAAAGCCCTAGCCTCAGCTCCCAGCCCCGCCCACCCCGGCAGGTGAGCAGACAAGCCTCTGGGGCTGGTGAACGCCGTTCGGCACCGATCCTCTGTGTGGGAATCTCTCTGCTTTGCCCTCCGTACCCCTGTTGCTGTGCTCTCCTCCACGGCTCCGAAGCTTTCCCCCTCCGCCACACGCAGTCTCTGCCTGTGAAGGGGCTCCTAGTGTGTGGAAACATTTCCTCCTTCACAGCTCCCTCCAACTGGTGCAGGTCCCGTCCCTATCCTTTTGTCTCTGTTTATTCTTTTTTCTTTTGCCCTACAGAGGTACGTTGGGACTTTCTTGCCTTTTGGGAGGTCTGAGGTCTTCTGCCAGCGTTCAGTAGGTGTTCTGTAGTAGTTGTTCCACGTGTAGATGTATTTCTGGTGTGTCTGTGGGGGAGGAAGGTGATCTCCGCGTCTTACTCTTCCGCCATCTTCCCCTCATCCCCCTGGTGTTAAATTTTGACAAAAGCATTTTCTGCATCTATTGAGATGGCCATTTGGTCGTTATTCTTCAGTTCATTGATGTGGTATATCACACTGATGGATTTGTTCATATTGAAGCATCCTTGCATCCCTGGGGTAAATCCCACTTGATCATGGTGTATGATCATTTTAATTTGTTGTTGGATTAAGTTTTCTAGGATTTTCTTGAGTATTTTTGTGTCTATGTTCATCGGTAATATTGGATTGTAATTTTTTTTGTGATATCTTTGTCTGATTTTGGTATCAGGGTGATGGTGGCCTCGCTGAATGAGCTCGGGAGCTTTCCGTCCTCTGTAATTTTTTGGAAGATTTTCAGAAGGGCAGGTTTTAACTCTTCCCTAGATATTTGATAGAATTCACTTGTGAAGCTGTCTCGTCCTGGATGGTTGTTCACTGGAAATTTGTAAATTACAGTTTCAACCTCAGAACTTTTGATTTGTCAGTTCATATTTTGTATTTATTCCTGGTTCAGTCTTGGAAGGTAGTAACTTTCTATGAATTTGTCCATTTCTCCTAGGTTGTGCAATTTATTGGCATATAGTTGGTTTCAGTAGTCTCTTATGATCTTTTTTTTTTTTTTTTTTTTTTTTGCAGTAAGCAGGCCTCTCACTCTTGTGGCCTCTCCTGTTGCGGAGCACAGGCTCCAGATGCGCAGGCTCAGTGGCCATGGTTCACAGGCCCAGCTGCTCTGCAGCATGTGGAATACTCCCAGACCAGGGCACGAACCCATGTCCCGTGCATGGGCAGGCAGACTCTCAACCACTGCACCACCAGTGAAGCCCTCTTATGATCTTTTGTGTTTCTTTGGTGTCAATTGTAACTTCTCCTTTTTCATTTCTAATTTTATTGATTTGAGTCTTCTCCCTTTTTATCTTGGTGAGTGTGGCTAAAGATTTATCAACTTTATCTTCTCAAAGAACCAGCTTTTAGTTTCATTGATCTTTGCTATTGTTTTCTTTGTCACTATTTCATTTATTTCTGTTCTGATTTTATGATTTCTTTCCTACTACTAGCATTGGATTTTGTTTGTTCTTCCTTCTCTAGTTACTGTAGGTGTAATGTTAGATTGTTTATCTGATAATTTTCATGTTTCCTGAGGTAAGATTATATTGCTATAAACTTCACTCTTAGGACTGCTTTTTCTGTGTGCAATAGGTTTTGGATCATTGCGCTTTTATTGTCATTTGTCTTTAGGTCTTTTTTTATTTCCTCTGATTTCTTCAGTGACCCATGGTTTGTTTAGTAACATATGGCTTTTCCTCCATGTGATTGTGGGTTTTTTTGCGGTACGCGGGCCTCTCACTGTCATGGCCTCTCCCGTTGTGGAGCACAGGCTCCAGACGCGCAGGCTCAGCGACCATGGCTCATGGGCCAAGCCGCTCCACGGCACGTGGGATCCTCCCGGACCAGGGCATGAACCCATGTGCCCTGCATCACCAGGCAGACTCCCAACCACTGTGCCACCAGGGAAGCCCCATGTGATTGTGTTTTTTACCACTTTTCCCTGAAATTGATTTCTAATCTCATAGCATTTTAGTCAAAAATGATGCTTGAGGGATTCCCTGGTGGTGCACTGGTTGAGAGTCCACCTGCAGATGATGCAGGGGACATGAGTTCGTGCCCTGGTTCGGGAAGATCCCACATGCTGTGGAGCGGCTAGGCCTGTGAGCCATGGCCACTAAGCCTGCGCATCTGGAGCCTGTGCTCCGCAACAGGAGAGGCCACAACAGTGAGAGGCCCGCATACCACAAAAAAAAAAAAGAAAAACAATGATGCTTCATATGATTTCAATTTTCTTAAATTGACCAAGGCTTGATTTGTGACCCAAGATGTGATATATGCTGGAGAATATTCCGTGTGTACTTGAGAAGAAAATGTATTCTGATGCTTTCAGAAAGAATGTCCATTAAATATCGAACAAGTCTATATGGTTTAATAGGACATTTAAGGCTTGTGTTTCCTTATTAATTTTCTGTCTGGGTGATCTGTTCATTGATGAAAGTTAGGTGTTAAAGTGCCTTACTATTATTGGGTTACTGTTGATTTCCGCTTTTATGGCTGTTAGCTTTTGCCTTATCAATTGATGTGTTCCTATGTTGAGAGCATAAATATTTACAATTGTTATATATTCTTCTTGGATTGATCCCTTGATCATTGTGTGGTGTCCTTCCTTGTCCTTTGTAAAAGTGTCCATTTTATTTTGTATATTTATTAAATTTTTTTAAATTTTTTAAAATTTATTTTTTAACAACTTTATTGCAGTATAGTTGCTTGACAATGGTGTGTTAGTTTCTGCTTTATAACAAAGTGAATCAGCTATACATACACATATATCCCCTTATCTCCTCCTTCTTGCATCTCCCTCCCACCCTGCCTATCTTACAACTCTAGGTGGTCAAAAAGCACTGAGCTGATCTCCCTGTGTTATGTGGCTGATTGCCAATAGCTATCAATTTTACATTTGGTAGTGTGTATTTGTCAATGCCACTCTCTCACTTCGTCCCAAAATACCCTTCCCCCTTCCCATGTCCTTAAGTCCATTCTCTACGTCTGTGTCTTTATTCCATCAGGCACCTAGGTTCTTCAGGACCTTTTTTTTTTTTTTGGATTCCATATATATGTGTTAGCATATGGAATTTGTTTTTCACTTTCTGACTTACTTCAATATGTATGAGAGTCTTTAAGTCCATCCATAGCTCTGCAAATTGCACAATTTACTTCCTTTATATGGCTGAGTAACATTCCATTGTATATATGTACATCTTCTTTATCCATTCTGTAGATGGAGATTTAGGTTGCTTCCATGTCCTGGCTATTGTAAACAGAACTGCAATGAACATTGTGTTGCATATGTATTTTTTAATTATGGTTTTCTCAGAGTATATGCCCAGTAATGGGATTGCTGGGTCATATGGTAATTCTATTATAGTTTTTTAAGGAACCTCCATACTGTTCTCCATAATGGCTGTATCAGTTTACATTCCCACCAACAGTGTAAGAGGGTTCCCTTTTCTCCACACCCTCTCCAGCATTTATCGTTTGTAGATTTTTTGATGATGGCCATTCTCACCGGTGTGAGGTGATACTTCATTGTAGTTTTGATTTGCATTTCTCTAATGATTAGTGATGTTGAGCATCCTTTCACGTGTTGGTTGGCAATCTGTATATCTTCTTTGGAGAAATGTTTTTTATGTCTTCGGCCCATTTTTGGATTGGGTTGCTTATTTTTTGGTATTGAGCTTCATGAGCTGCTTGTATATTTTGGAGATTAATCCTTTGTCAGTTGCTTCATTTTCAAATATTTTCTCCCATTCTGAGGGTTATCTTTTCGTCTTGTATATGGTTTCCTTTGCTGTGCAAAAGCTTTTAAGTTTCATTAGGTCCCATTTGGTTTTTTTTTTGTTTGTTTGTTTGTTATTATTTCCATTCTCTAGGAGGTGCCTCAAAAAGTATCTTGCTGGGATTTATGTCACAGACAGTTCTGTGTATGTTTTCCTCTAAGAGTTTTATAGTGTCTGGCCTTATATTTAGGTCTTTAATCCAAATTGAGTTTATTTTTGTGTATAGTGTTAGGGAGTGTTCTAATTTCATTATTTTACATGTAGCTGTCCAGTTTTCCCAGCGCCACTTATTAAAGAGGCTGTCTTTTCTCCATTGAAATTTCTTGCCTCCTTTATCAAAAATAAGGTGACCATATGCATGTGGGTTTATCTCCTGGCTTTGTATCCTGTTCTGTTGATCTATATTTCTTTTTTTTTTACAAGTATCATACTGTCTTTGTTTCTGTAGTTTTGTAGTATACTCTGAAGTCAGACAGCCTGCTTCCGCCAGCTCCATTTTTCTTTCTCAAGATTGCTTTGGCTCTTTGAGGTCTTTTGTGTTTCCATAATAAATGTGAATTTTTTAGTTCTAGTTCTTTGGAAAAATATCATTGGTAGTTTGATAGTGATTGCATTGAATATGTAGATTGCTTTGGGTTTAATAGTCACTTCCACAATTTTGATTCTTCCAATCCAATAACATTGTATATCTCTCCATCTGTTTGTACCACCTTAAATTCTTTCATCTGTTTCTTATAGTTTTCTGCATAAAGGTCCTTTGTCTCCTTAGGTGTGTATATACCTAGGTATATTATTCTTTTGATGCAATGGTAAATGGGAGTGTTTCCTTAACTTCTATTTCAGATATTTCATCATTAGTGTATAAGAATGTGAGAGAGTTCTGTGCATTAATTTTGCATTCTTCTACTTTACCAGATTTGTTGATTAGCTGTAGTAGTTTTCTGGTAGCATCTTTAGGATTCTCTATGTATAATATCATGACATCTGCAGACAGGGACTGTTTTACTATTTCTTTTCCAATTTGGATTCTTTTATTTTTTTTTCTTCTCTGATTGCTGTGGCTAAAACTTCCAAAGCTATATGAATAATAGTGGTGAGAGTGAGCAACCATGTCTTGTTCCTGATCTTAGTGTAAATGGTTTCAGTTTTTCACCACAGAGAAAGACGTTTGCTGTGGGTTTTGTCATATATGGCCTTTATCTTGTTGAGGTAAGTTCCCTCTATGCCTACTTTTTGGAGGGTTTTTATCATAAATGGGTGTTGAATTTTGTCAAAAGATTTTTCTGCGTCTACAGAGATGATCATATATTTTTTCTCTGTCAATTGTTAATATATACACTACCAAATGTAAAATAGATAGCTAGTGGGAAGCAGCCACATAGCACAGGGAGATCAACTCCATGCTTTCTGACCACCTAGAGGGATGGGATAGGGAGGGTGGGAGGGAGGGAGATGCAAGAGGGAAGAGATATGGGCACATATGTCTATGTATAACTGATTCACTTTGTTATAAAGAAGAAACTAACACACCATTGTAAAGCAATAATACTCCAATAATGATGTAAAAAATGTTATTATGGTGTATCATATTGATTGATTTGTGTATATTGAAGATCCTTGCATTCCTGGGATAAACCCCACTTGATCGTGGTGTATGATCCCTTTAAATTGCTGTTGGATTCTGCTCATTAATATTTTGTTGAGTGTTTTTGCATCTATGTTCATCAGTGATATTGGCCTATAGCTTTCTTTTTTAGTGACATCTTTGTATGATTTTGGTATCATGGTGATGGTGGCCTCGTGGAATGAGTTTGGGCGTGTTCCTCCCTCTGCTATATTTTGGAAGAGTTTGAGAAGGATAGGTGTTAGCTCTTCTCTAAATGTTGGATAGAATTCTCCTGTGAAGCCATCTGGTCCTGGGCTTTTGTTTGTTGGAAGATTTTTAATCACAGTCTCAATTTCAGTGCTTGTGATTGGCCTGTTTATATTTTCTATTTCTTCCTGGTTCAGTTTCAGCAGGTTGTGCTTTTCTAAGAATTTGTCCATTTCTTCCAGGTTGTCCATTATTTTGGCATATATTTGCTTGTAGCAGTCTGTCATGATACTTTGTAGCTCTGCAGTGTCAGTTGTTACTTCTCCATTTGATTTCTAATTCTATTAATTTGAGTCTTCTCCCTTTTTTTCTTGATGAGTCTGGATAATGGTTTATCAATTTTGTTTATTTTCTCAAAGAACCAGCTTTTAATTTTATTGATTTCTGTTATCATTTACTTCATTTTTTTTTCATTTGTTTGTGTTCTTTTATGATTTCTTTCCATCTACTAACGTTGGGGATATTTATTATTCTTTCTCTTATTGCTTTAGGTGTAAATTTAGGTTGTTTATTTAGATGTTTCTTCTTTCTTGAGATAAGTTTGAATTGCTCTAAACTTCCCTCTTAGAGCTGCCTTTGCTGCATCCCATAGGTTTTTGGTCATCATGTTTTCATTGTCATTTGTTTCTAGGTACTTTTTGATTTTCTCAGTGGTCTCTGGGTTATTTAGTAGTGTATTGTTTAGCCTCCATGTGTTTATAGTTTTTACAGATTTTTTCCTGTAATTGATATCTAGTCTCATAGTGTTGTGGTCGGAAAACATACTTGGTACGAGTTCAAATATCTTAAATTTACCAAAGCTTGTTTTGTGACCCAAGATATGATCTATCCTGGAGAATGTTCCATGAGCACTTGAGAAGAAATTGTATTCTGTTGTTTTTGGATGGAATGTTCTATAAATATCTATTAAGTCTGTCTTGTTTAATGTGTCATATAAAGCTTGTGTTTCCTTGTTTAGTTTCATTTTGGATGATCTGTTCATTGGTGAAACTGGGGTTTTAAAGTCCCCTACTATGATTGTGTTTCTGTCGATTTCCCCTTTTATGGCTGTTAGCGTTTGCCTTATGTACTGAGGCACTACTATGTTGGTTGCAATAATATTTACAATTTTTATATCTTCTTCATGGATTGATCCCTTAATCATTATGTAGTGTTCTTCTTTGTTTCTTGTAATAGTCCTTATTTTAAAGTCTATTTTGTCTGATATGAGAATTGCTACTCCAACTTTCTTTTGATTTTCATTTGCATGGAGTATCTTTTTCCATCTCCTTTCAGTCTGTATATGGTCCTAGGTCTGATATAGGTCTCTTGTAGACAGCATATATATGGGTCTTGTTTTTGCAACCATTCAGCCAGTCTATGTCTTTTGGATAGAGCAATTAATCCATTTACATTTAAGGTAGTTATCGATATGTGTGTTCCTATTATAATTTTCTTAATTGTTTTTGGTTTGTTATTGTAGGTCTTTTCCTTCTCTTCTTTTTCCTGCCTAGAGAGTTTTCTTTAGCATTTGTTGTAAAGCTGGTTTGGTGATGCTGAATTCTCTCAACTGTTGCTTGTCTGTAAAGGTTTTAATTTCTCTCTCGAATCTGAATGAGATCCTTGCTGGGTAGAGTAATCTTGGTTGTAGGTTTTTTGCTCTCATCCATTTAAATATTTCCTGCCAGTCCCTTCTGGCTTGCAGAGTTTCTGCTGAAAGATCAGCTGTTAACATTATGGGGATTCACTTGTATGTTATTTGGTGCTCTTCTCTTGCTGTTTTTAATATTCTTTCTTTGTATTTAATTTTTGATAGTTTGATTATTATGTGTCTCAGTGTGTTTCTCCTTGGATCTATCTTGTATGGGACTCTGCCCTTCCTGGACTTGATTGATTATTTCCTTACCCAAGTTAGGGAAGGTTTAAACTATATTCTCTTCAAGTAATTTCTCAGTCCCTTTTTTTTTTCTCTTTCTCTTCTGGGACCCCTATAATTCGAATGTTGGTGCATTTAATCTTGTCCCACAGGTCTCTGAGATTGTCCTCAATTCTTTTCATTCTTTTTTCTTTATTTTACTCTGCAGTATTTATTTCCACTATTTTATCTTCCTACGTCATTTATCCGTTCTTCTGCCTCAGTTATTGTGCTATTGATTCCTTTTAGAGAATTTTTAATTTCATTTATTGTGTTGTTCATCATTGTTTGTTTGCTCTTTAGTTTTCTAGGTCCTTGTTAAATATTTCTTGTAGTTTCTCCATTCATTTTCCATAATTTTGAATCATCTTTACTGTCATTACTCTGAATTCTTTTTCAGGTAGACTGACTATTTACTCTTCATTTGTTTGGTCTGGTGAGTTTTTATCTTGCTACTTCATCTGCTGTGTATTTCTGTCTTCTCATTTTACTTAACTTACTGTGTTTGAGGTCTCCTTTCACAGGCTACACGTTCACAGTTCCCATTGGGTTTGTTGTCTTCTGCCTGTGGGTAAGTTTGGTTCAATAGGGTGTGTAGGATTCCTGGTGGAGGAGACTGGTGCCTGTGTTCTGGTGGATAAGGCTGTATCTTTTCTTTCTGGTGGGCAGGACCACTTCTGGTGGTGTGTTTTGCTGTGTCTGTGAACTTATTATGATTTTAGGCAGCCTCTCTGCTAATGTGTGGGGTTGTGCTCCTGTCTTGCTAGTTGTTGGCATAGGGAGTATATCACTGTAGCTTTCTTTTCATTGAGTGGAGCTGGGTCTTTGTGATGTGGTGGAGATCTCTGAGGTGCCATTTGATATTACATTGGGATGGGAGGTCTCTGATGGACCAATCTCCTGTACTTGGCTCTCCTAGATCAGAGACTCAGGCCTGACACCTGGCTTGCATACCAGTACCCTTTCAGCCACACAGCTCAGAAGAAAAGGGTGAGAAAAAAAAGAGAGAAAGAAAAAATATTAAATAAAATAAGGTTATTAAAATAAAAAGTATTAAAAATTATAAAAATTATAATAAAAAGGAACGAGGGAAATAAAGAGAGCAACCAAACCTAAAAACAAATCCAACAGTGATAACAAGCACTAAAAACTGTACTAAAAAAAAAAAAGAAAAATTGGAGAGACAGAACCCTAGGACAAATGGTAAAAACAAAGCTATACATAAAAAATCACACAAAGAAGCATAAACATACACACTCACAAAAAGACAGAAGGGGAATATATATATATATATATATATATATATATATATATATATATATAAAAACTGGAAGTGAGCAACCAAATCAATAAACAAATCTACCAATGATAATAATCTCTAAATACTAAAATACACATAAAACCAGAAACAAATTTCATGCAGAAAGCAAACCCCAAGTTTATATTTGCTCCCAAAGTCCACCACCTCAATTTTGGGATGATTCATTGTCTATTCAGGTATTCCACAGGTGCCATGTTCTTCAAATTGATTTTCAGATTTAATCTGCTGCTCATGAGGCTGCTGGGAGAAACTTCCTGTTTTCTTCTTTGTTTACACAGCTCCTGGCATTCAGCTTTGTGTTTGTCTCTGCCTCTGCATGTAGGTCACCTAAGGGCATCTGTTCCCTGCCCAGACAAGAGGAGTTAAAAGAGACGCTGGGGGCTTCCCTGGTGGCGCAGTGGTTGAGAGTCCGCCTGCCGATGCAGGGGACGTGGGTTCATGCCCTGGTCCGGGAGGATCCCACTTGCAATGGAGTGGCTAGGCTCGTGCACCATGGCAGCTGAACCTGCGTGTCCGGAGCCTGTGCTCCACAATGGGAGAGGTCACAATAGTGAGAGGCCTGTGTACCTCAAAAAAAAAAAAAAAAGAGAGAGACTGATTAGGGGGCTCTGGCTCACTCAGACCAGTGGGAGGGAGGGGTACAGTTTGCTGGATGAACTTGTGGTGTCAGAGGCTCGTGTGACGTTTCACCAGCCTGTGGTATGCCATGTGTTCTTCCAGGGAAGTTGTCCCTGGGTCACTGGACACAGGTAATGGCAGGCTGCATAGGCTCCTTGCAGGGGAAGTGTGGATTGTGACATGTGCTCGCACACAAGATTCTTGGTGGCTGCAGCAGCAGCCTCAGCATCTCATGCCCATCTCTCATATCTGTGCTGATAACCACAGCTCACGCCCTTCTCTGGAGCTCTTTTAGGTGGTGTTCTGGATCCCCTCTCCTCACACACTGTGAAACAATGCTCTCTTGCCTCTTCAGCAGGTCCAGAGATTTTCCCCTGGCTCCTTCCCAGCTAGCTGTGGTGCACTACCCCCCTTCAACCTGTGTTCACACAGTCTACCCCAGTCCTCTCCCTGGGATCTGACCTCCAAAGCCCAAGCCTCAGCTCCCAGCCCCAATCTGCCTCAGCGGATGAGCAGACAAGCATCTCAAGCTGGTGAGTTCTGGCCAGCACGGATCCTCTGGGAGTCTCTCTGCTTTGCCCTCTGCACCCATGTTGCTGGACTCTCCTCTGTGGCTCCAAAGCTTCCCCCCTGCCCACTCCCTATCTCCGCCAGTGAAGGGGCTTCCTAGTACATGAAAACTTTTCCCCCTTCACAACTCCCTCCCAGAGGTGCAGGTCCCATCCCTATTCTTTTGTCTCTGTCTTTCCTTTTTTCTTTTGCCCTACCCATGTACGTGGGGAGTTTCTTGCCTTTTGGGAAGTCTGATGTCTTCTGCCATGGTTCAGTAGGTGTTCTGTAGGAGTTGTTCCTCATTTAGACGTATTTTGGATGTATCTGTGGGGAGGAAGTTGATCTCCACATCTTAGTCCTCCACCAACTTGAAGGCACCTCAACAGTGTTTATTTTAAATCTATGTTGCCTGTTATGAGTATTGCTACTAAAGCTTTCTTTTGGTTTACATTAGCATGGACTATCTTTATCCATCCCTTCACTTTCAGTCTGAATGTGTCCCTAGATCTGAAGTGGGTCTCTTGTAGACTGCTTATTTATGGGTCTTGTTTTTGTATCCATTCAGCCAGCCTATGTCTTTTGGTTGGAGTGTTTAATCCATTTATATTTAAGGTAATTATCAGTATGTATGTTCCAATTGACATTTTCTTAATTGTTTTGGGTTTGTTTTTGTAGGTCTTTTTCCTTCCCTTCCTCTTTTGTTCTCTTCCCTTGTGATTTGATAACTCTCTTTGGTTTGTGTTTTGTTTGCTTTTTCTTTTTGTGTGTGTGTGTGTATCTATTGTAGCATTTTGGTTTGCCATTCCCATGAGGTTATGTTATAGCTGTATATATGTGTACAAGATTGTCTTAAGTTCCTGGTATCTTTCCTGCCTAGAGAAATTCCTTTCACATTTGTTTTAAAGCTGATTTGGTGGTGCTGAATTCATAGTTTTTGCTTGTCTTTAAACTTTTGTTTTTTCCATTAAATCTGAATGACAGCCTTGCTGTGTAGAGTATTCTTGGTTGTAGGTTTTTCCCTTTCATCACTTTAGATGTATTGTGCCACTATCTTCTGGCCTGCAGAGTTTCTGCTGAATATCAGCTGATCACCTTATGGGGATTCCTTTATATGTTATTTGTTGCTTTTCCCTTGTTGCTTTTAATAGTTTTTCTTTGTCTTTAATTTTTGTTAATTTGATTAATATGTGTTTCAATTTTCCTCCTTGGGTTTATCCTTTATGGGACTCTCTGCACTTCCTAGATTGGGTTCCTATTTCCTTTCCCATTTTAAGGAAATTTTTGACTATAATCTCTGCAAATATTTTCTCAAATTCTTCCTCTTTCTCTTCTTCTGGGACCCCTATAATGAGAATGTTATTGGGCTTAATGTTGCCCCAGATATTTCTGAGGCTGTTGTCATTTATTTTCATTCTTTTTTCTATATTCTGTTTTGTGGCAGTGATTTCCACCATTCTATCTTCCAGGTCATATATTCATTCTTCTGCCTCAGTTATTATGCTATTGATTACTTCTAGTGTATTTTTCATTTTAGTTATTTTATTATTCATCTCTGCTCTTTAGTTCTTCTAGTTCTTTGTTAAACATTTCTTGTATCTTCTTTATCTGTGCCTTCATTCTTTTTCTGAGCTTTTTGATAATCTTTACTATCACTACTCTCATTTTTTTTTTCTGGTAGCTTGATTATCTCCTCTGCATTTAGTCTTTCTTATAGGTTTCTATCTTGCTTCTTCATCTGGGACATATTCCTCTGTCATCTCATTTTGGCTAACTTACTGTATTTGTGGCCTCCTTTCCACAGGATGCAGGATTATAGTTCCTCTTGCTTCTGATATCTTCCCCCTGAGGTGTGGTTGGTCCAAGGGCTTGTGCAGGCTTCCTTGTGGGAGGGATTGATACCTGTACTCTGGTGGGCAGAGCTGCATCTTGTCCCGCTGGTGGGGAGGGCCATGCCAAGGAGTGTATTTTGGTGTGTCTGTGAACTTAGTATGAGTTTAGGCAGCCTGTCTTCTGAAGAGTGGGTCTTTGTTCCTGTCTTGAAGGTTGCTTCACCTGAGGCATTCCAGGATTGTAGCCTGCAGGCTGTTGGGTGGGGCTGGGGCTTGGTGCAAAAATGGGGACCTCCAGAAGATTTCTTGTTGGGTACTATTCCCTGGGACCTCTACTACCAGTCCCCTTGCCCCCACAGTGACTTACAACCAACCCCCTGCTCCCCAGGAGACCCTACAAAGCTCCTAGGTAGGTCTAGCCCAGGTTCCTATGGAGGTACTGCTCTGTGCTTCATCCCAGTGCGTGTGAGACCTTGTACAGCACCACTTGTTGAAGAGACTATCTTTTCTCCATTGTATATTCTTGCCTCCTTTGTTGTAGCTTAATTAACCATAGTTGCATGAGTTTATTTCTAGGCTGTATATACTGTTCCATTGACCTATATGTCTGTTTTTGTGCTGGAATCATGCTGTTTCAATTACTGTAACTTTATTCTATATTCTGAAGTCTGAAATGTTTATACCTCCTGGTTTGTTTGCTCTTTTTTCTCAATACTTCTTTGGCAATTTGGGTTTTTTTGTGGTCCTGCATGAATTTTACAATTATTTGTTCTAATTCTGTTAAAATGTCAGGATTAAAATTTCATTAAACCTATAGAGTGTTTTAGGTAATATGGCCATTTAAAAAATATTAATTCTTCCAATCTGGGGTGTAACATCTTATGGAAAACCCCCAACAAATGTTTTGTCAAACTCAATATCATGTTATTTGCAAGTAGTGACAGTTTTACTTCTCAGATTCCAATTTGGATGCTTTTTATTTCTTTTTCTTATCTGATTGTTTTAGCTAGGACTTCTAATTCTATGTTAACTAGAAGTGGTGAGAGTGAACATACTTGTCTTGTTCCTGATTTTAGAGGAAAACCTCAGCTTTCTACAATGGAGTATGATGTAAGCTCTGAGTTTGTCATCAATGGCCTTTAATATATTGAGATATGCTCCATCTATACCAACTTTGATGAGAATATTTATCATGAGTTGATGTAGAATTTCATCAAATAATTTTACTCTGTCTATTGATGTAATCATGTAATTTTCATTCTTACTTTTGTTAATATTGTGTATCACATTGCTTGATTTGCAGATATTGAACAATTGTTCTAACCCTGGACCTGGAATAAATTCCACTTGATCATAGTGTATGATCATTTTTATATATCTTTGTATTAGGCTTACTAATATTTTGTTGAGGATATTTGCATTTATATACATCAGATATATTGGTCTCTAATTTTCTTTTTCTTTCTTTCTTTCTTTTTTCTTTTTTTTGTAGTACCTAGGTCTGGTTTTGGTATCAAGGTAATTGTGGCCTCATAGAAGAAAATTTGGGAATATTACTTCCTGTTCAATTTTTTGAAATAGTTTGAGAAGGACAAGTAGCTCTTCTTTATGTTTGGTATAATTCCCCTGTGAAGCTTCATTTGCTGGGAGATTTGATTACTAATTCATTTCACTACTAGTGATAAATCTGTTCATATTGTCTATTTATTCCTGATTCAGTCTTGGAAGATTTTATGTTTCTAGAAATTCATCCATTTCTTCAAAGTTGTCGAATTTCTTGACATATGACTGTAGTATTCTCTTATGATCTTTCTGAATTTCTGTGATATTGCTTCTAATTTCTCCTCATTCATTTCTTATTTTGTTTATTTGGTACTTTCTCTTTTTTTAAATGACTGGCTAAAATCTTATTAATTTTGTTTATCTTTTCAAAAAGACAGCTCTTGGTTTATTGATTTTTTTTGTTCTTTTGGTCTCCATTTTATTTATTTTACTCGATCTTCCCTCTTAGAACTCTTTTATCTGTGTCACATAGATAGTGGAAACTTGTATTTTAATTTTCTTTGTCTTGAGATATTTTCTGATTTCCTCTTTGATTTTTTCATTGATCCATTTGTATTTTAGTAGCATGATTTTTAGCCTCGATATGTTTGCTTCTTTGTTTTTCCCATTTGTCTTCCTGTAATAGATTTCCAATTTTACACAATTGTGGTCATAAAATATGCTTGATAGAATTTCTATCCTCATAAACTTTTTGAGACTTGTTTTGTAGTCTAGGATGTGATCTATTCTTGGGAATGTACCATGTGCACCTGAAAAGAATGCATATTCTGCTGTTTGGGGGTGAAAAGTCCAGGCGATGTCTAATTCAGTGAATCTGGTCTAATGTTTCATTTAAAACCAATTTTTCAGTATTCGTTATCTGTTTAGAAGATATATCCATTGATGTAAGTCCATTACAGTATTGTATTACTGTCAATGTCTCCCTTTATCTCTGTTGATACTTGCTATATGGATTGAGGTGCCCCTGTATTGGGTGTGTATATGTTAACAAGTGTAAGATACTCCTCTTGTATTTACATCTTTATCATTATATAATTCCCTTTTCTGTCTTTTCTGGTAGAATTTTTTTTAAGTAAGCTTATTTTATTTTATTATTTTATTTTTATTGGAGTATAATTGCTTTACAATGATGTGCTAGCCTCCACTTCACAACAAAATGAATCAGTCACATATACACACATGTTCCTACATCTTCTCCTGCCCACATCTCCCTCCTTCCCACCCTCCACATCCCACCCCTCCAGGTGGCAACAAAGCACCAGGCTGATCTCCCTGTGCTATGCAGCGGCCTCCCACTAGCTATGTACCTTATGTTGGTAGTGTATATATGTCCATGACTCTCTATCGCTTTGTCACAGCTTCCCCTTCCCCTTCCCCATATCCTCAAGTCCATTCTCTAGTAAGTCTGTTTCTTTATTCCTGTTTTACCCCTAGGTTCTTCGTGACATTATATTTTCTAAAATTCCATATATATGTGTTAACATACGGTATTTGTCTCTCTCTTCTGACTTACTTCACTGTGTATGACAGACTCTAGGTCTATCCACCTCATTACAAATAGCTCAATTTCATTTCTTTTTATGGCTGAGTAATATTCCATTGTATATATGTGCCACATCTTCTTTATCCATTCATCCGATGTTGGACTTAGGTTGTTTCCATCTCTGGGCTATTGTAAATAGAGCTGCAATGAACAATTTGGTACATGACCATTTTTGAATTATGGTTTTCTTAGGATATATTCCCAGTAGTGGGATTGCTGGGTCATATGGTAGTTCTATTTGTAGTTTTTTAAGGAACTTCCATACTGTTCTCCACAGTGGCTGTATCAATTTATATTCCCACCAACAGTGCAAGAGGGTTCCCTTTTCGCCACACCCTCTCCAGCACTTATTGTTTCTAGATATTTTGATGATGGCCATTCTGACTGGTGTGAGATGATATCTCATTGTACTTTTGATTTGCATTTCTCTAATAATTAGTGATGTTGAGCATCCTTTCATGTGTTTGTTGACAGTCTGTATATATTCTTTGGAGAAATGTCTATTTAGGTCTTCTGCCCATTTTTGGACTGGGTTGTTTATTTTTTTGTTATTAAGCTGCATGAGCTGCTTATAAATTTTGGAGATTAATCCTTTGTCAGTTGCTTCATTTGCAAATATTTTCTCCCATTCTGAGGGTTGTCATTAGGTCTTGTTTATGGTTTCCTTTGCTATGCAAAAGCTTTGAAGTTTCATTAGGTCCCATTTGTTTATTTTTGTTTTTATTTCCATTTGTCTAGGAGGTGGGTCAAAAAGGACCTTGCTGTGATTTATGTCATAGAGTGTTCTGCCTATGTTTTCCTCTAAGAGTTTGACAGTGTCTGGCCTTACGTTTAGCTCTTTATTTGATTTTGAGTTTATTTTTGTGTATGGTGTTAAGGAGTGTTCTAATTTCATTCTTTTAAATGTAGCTGTCCAGTTTTCCCAGCACCACTTATTGAAGACGCTGTCCTTTCTCCACTGTACATTCCTGCCTCCTTTATCAAAGATAAGGTGACCGTATGTGCATGGGTTTATCTCTGGGCTTTCATTCCTGTTCCATTGATCTATATTTCTGTTTTTGTGCCAGTACAATACTGTCTTGATTACTGTAGCTTCATAGTATACTCTGAAGTCAGGGAGCCTGATTCCTCCAGCTCCTTTTTTCATTCTCAAGATTGCTTCGCTATTCGGGGTCTTTTGTGTTTCCATACAAATTGTGAAATTTTTTGTTCTAGTTCTGTGAAAAATGCCAGTGGTAGTTTGATAGGGATTGCACTGAATCTATAGATTGCTTTGGGTAATAGAGTCATTTTCACAATGTTGATTCTTCCAATCCAAGAACATGGTATATCTCTCCATCTATTTGTATCATCTTTAATTTCTTTCATCAGTGTCTTATAATTGTCTGCATACAGGTCTTCTGTCTCCTTCGGTAGGTTTAATCCTGGATATTTTATTCTTTTTCTTGCAATAGTAAATGGAAGTGTTTTCTTGATTTCACTTTCAGATTTTTCATCATTAGTGTATAGGAATGCGAGAGATTTCTGTGCATTAATTTTGTATCCTTCTACTTTACCAAATTCACTGATTAGCTCTAGTAGTTTTCTGGTAGCATCTTTAGGATTCTCTATGTATAGTATCATGTCACCTGCAAATAGTGACAGTTTTACTTCTTCTTTTCTGATTTGGATTCCTTTTATTTCCTTTTCTTCTCTGATTGCTGTGGCCAAAACTTCCAAAACTATGTTGAATAATAGTGGTGAGAGTGGGCAACCTTGTCTTGTTCCTGATCTTAGTGTAAATGCTTTCAGTTTTTCACCATTGAGGACGATGTTGGCTGTGGGTTTGTCATATATGGCCTTTATTATGTTGAGGAAAGTTCCCTCTATGCCTACTATCTGCAGGGTTTTTATCATAAATGGGTGTTGAATTTTGTCAAAAGCTTTCTCTGCATCTATTGAGATGATTATATGGTTTGTCTCCTTAATTTGTTAATATGGTGTATCACGATGATTGATTTGCGTATATTGAACAATCCTTGCATTCCTGGAATAAACCCCACTTGATCATGGTGTATGATCCTTTTAATGTGCTGTTCGATTCTGCTTGCTAGTATTTTGTTGAGGATTTTTGCATCTATGTTCAACAGTGATATTGGCATGTAGTTTTCTTTCTTTGTGACATCCTTGTTTGTTTTTGGTATCAGGGTGATGGTGGCCTCGTAGAATGAGTTGGGGAGTGTTCCTCCCTCTGCTATATTTTGGAAGAGTTTGAGAAGGATAGGTGTTAGCTCTTCCCTAAATGTTTGATAGATTCGCCTGTGAAGCCATCTGGTCCTGGGCTTTTGTTTGTTGGAAGAATTTTACTCACAGTTTCACATTCAGTGCTTGTGATTGGTCTGTTCATATTTTCTATTTCTTCCTGATTCAGTCTTGGCAGTTGTGCATTTCTAAGAATTTGTCCATTTCTTCCAGGTTGTCTATTTTATTGGCATAGGGTTGCTTGTAGCAATCTCTCATGATCTTTTGTATTTCTGCAGTTTCAGTTGTTACTTCTCCTTTTTCATTTCTAATTCTATTGATTTGAGTCTTCTCCCTTTTTTTCTTGATGTGTCTGGCTAATGGTTTATCAGTTTTGTTTATCTTCTCAAAGAACCAGCTTTTAGTTTTATTGATCTTTGCTATCATTTCCTTCATTTCTTTTTCATTTATTTCTGATCTGATTTTTATGATTTCTTTCCTTCTGCTACCTTTGGGGTTTTTTTTGTTATTCTTTCTCTAATTGCTTTAAGTGCAAGGTTAGGTTGTTTATTCGAGATGTTTCCTGTTTCTTAAGGTTGGATTGTATTGCTATAAACTTCCCTCTTAGAACTGCTTTTGCTGCATCCCATAGATTTTGGGTTATCATGTCTCCATTGTCATTTGTTTCTAGGTATTTTTTGGTTTCCTCTTTGATTTCTTCAGTGATCACTTCGTTAATGAGTAGTGTATTGTTTATCCTCCACGTGTTTGTATTTTTTACACATCTTTTCCTATAATTTATATCTAGTGTCATAGCGTAGTGGTCGGAAAAGATACTTGATACAATTTCAATTTTCTTAAATTTACCGAGGGTTGATTTTTGCCACAAGGTATGATCTATCCTGGAGAATGTTCCATGAGCACTAGAGAAAAATGTGTATTCTGTTAGTTTTGGATGGAATGTCCTATAAATATCAATTAAGTCCATCTTGTTTAATGTATCGTTTAATGCTTGGGTTTCCTTATTTATTTTCATTTTGGATGATCTGTCCATGGGTGAAAGTGGGGTGTTAAAGTCCCCTACTATGAATGTGTTACTGTTGATTTCCCCTTTTATGGCTGTTAGTATTTGCCTTATGTATTGAGGTGCTCCTTTGTTGGGTGCATAAATATTTACAATTGCTATATCTTCTTCTTGGATCGATCCCTTGATCATTATGTAGTGTCCTTCTTTGTCTCTTCTAATAGTCTTTATTTTAAAGTCGACTTTGTCTGATAAGATAATTGCTACTCCAGCTTTCTTTTGGTTTCTATTTGTATGAAATATCTTTTTCCATCCCCTTACTTTCAATCTGTATGTGTCTCTAGGTCTGAAGTTGGTCTCTTGTAGACAGGATATATATGGGTCTTGTTTTTGTATCCATTCAGCCAATCTGTGTCTTTTGGTGGGAGTATTTAGTCCATTTACCTTTAAGGTTATTATCAATATGTATGTTCCTATTCCCATTTTCTTAATTATTTTGGGTTCGTTATTGTAGGTCTTTTCCTTCTCTTGTGTTTCTTGTCTAGAGAAGTTCCATTAGCAGTTGTTGTAAAGCTAGTTTGGTGGTGCTGAACTCTCTCAGTTTTTGCTTGTCTGTAAAGTTTTTAATTTCTCCATCAAATCTGAATGAGATCCTTGCTGGGTAGAGTAATCTTGGTTGTAGTTTTTTCTCCTTCATCACTTTAAATATGTCCTGCCAGTCCCTTCTGGCTTGCAGAGTTTCTGCTGAAAGATCAGCTGTTAACCTTATGGGGATTCCCTTGTGTGTTATTTGTTGTTTACCCATTGCTGCTCTTAATATGTTTTCTTTGTATTTAATTTTTGACAGTTTGATTAATATGTGTCTTGGCGTATTTCTCCTTGTATTTATCTTGTATGGGACTCTCTGTGCTTCCTGGACTTGATTAACTATTTCCTTTCCCATATTAGGGAAGTTTTCAACTATAATCTCTTCAAATATTTTCTCAGTCCCTTTCTTTTTCTCTTCTTCTTCTGGAAACCCTATAATTCGAATGTTGGTGTGTTTAATATTGTCCCAGATGTGTCTGAGACTGTCCTCAGTTCTTTTCATTCTTTTTCCTTTATTCTGCTCTGCATTATTTATTTCCAGTATTTTATCTTCCATGTCACTTATCCATTCTTCTGCCTCAGTTATTCTGCTATTGATCCCATCTATAGTATTTTTCATTTCATTTATTGTGTTGTTCATCATTGTTTGTTTCATCTTTAGTTCTTCTAGGTCCTTGTTAAATGTTTCTTGCATTTTGTCTATTCTATTTCCAAGACTTTGGATCATCTTTACTATCATTCTGAATTCTTTTTCAGGTAGACTGCCTATTTCCTCTCATTTGTTAGGTCTGGTGGGTTTTTGTCTTTCTCCTTCATCTGCTGTGTGTTTTTCTGTCTTCTTATTTTGCTTATCTTACTGTGTTTGGGGTCTCCTTTTTGCAGGCTGCAGGTTCGTAGTTCCTGTTGTTTTTCGTGTCTGTCCCCAGTTGCTAAGGGTCGTTCAGTGGGCTTTGTCAGCTTCCTGGTGGAGGGGACTAGTGCCTGTGTTCTGGTGGATGAGGCTGGATCTTGTCTTTCTGGTGGGCATGTCCACATCTGGTGGTGTGTTTTGGGGTGTCTGTTGACTTAGTATGATTTTGTGCAGCCTCTCTGCTAATGGGTGGGTTTGTGTTGCTGTCTTGCTAGTTGTTTGGTATAGGATGTCCAGCACTGTAGCTTGCTGGTCATTGAGTGAAGCTGGGTGCTGGTGCTGAGATTGAGATCTCTGGGAGATTTTCGCCATTTGATATTATGTGCAGCTGGGAGGCGTCTTGTGGACCAGTGTCCTGAAGTTGGCTCTCCCACCTCAGTGGCACAGGATTAACTCCTTGCTGCAGCACCAAGAGCCTTTGATCCACACGGCTCAGAAGAAAAGGGAGAAAAGGTAGAAAGAAAGAATTAGTAGAAGTAGAAAGAAAGCAAGAAAGAAAGATAGGAGGGAAGGAGGGAGGGAGGGAAAGAGCGAGGAAGGAAGGAACGTTGGAGAGAAGGAAGAAAAAAGAAAGAAATATGATAAAGTAAAATAAAATAAAGTAAGATAAAATATAATAAATTATTAAAATTAAAAAAAATTATTATTAAGAGAAAAAAAACAAAAAAAACGGATGGATAGAACCCTGGAACAAATGGTTTAAGCAAAGCTATATAGACAAAATCTCACACAGAAGCATACACATACACAGTCACAAAAAGAGGAAAAGGGGAAAAAATCTTAAATCTTCCTCTCAAAGTCCACCTCCTCAATTTGGATGATTCGTTGTCTAAAGGAGGGAAGGAAGGAAAGAAAGAATGAAGATAAAGTAAAATAAAATAAAGTTATTAAAATAAAATATAATTATTAAGAAAAAAAATTTAAAACAAACAAACAAACAAACAAAAAACGGATGGATAGAACCCTAGGACAAATGGTGGAAGTAAAGCTATACAGACAAAATCTCACAGAGAAGCTTACACATACACACTCACAAGAAAAGGAAAAGGGGAAGAAATAATAAGTCTTGCTCTCAAAGTCCACCTCCTTAATTTGGGATGATTCGTTGTCTATTCATGTATTCGACAGCTGCAGGGTACATCAAGTTGATTGTGGAGCTTTAATCCGCTGCTTCTGAGGCTGCTGGGAGAGATTTCTCTTTCTCTTCTTTGTTCTCACAGCTTCCAGGGGCTCAGCTTTGGATTTGGCCCCACCTGTGCATGTAGGTTGCCGGAGGGCGTCTGTTCCTTGCTCAGACAGGACGGGGTTAAAGGAGCCGCTGATTCGGAGGCTCTGGCTCACTCAGGCCGAGGGTAGGGAGGGTCACGGAGTGCAGGGCCAGCCTGTGACGGCAGAGGCTGGCATGACATTCCACCAGGCTGAGGCGCGCCATGCATTCTCCCGGGGGAGTTGTCCCTGGATCACGGGACCCTGTCAGTGGAGGGCTGCACAGTCTCCCTAGAAGGGGTGTGTGGGTAGTGACCTGTGCTCACACACAGGTTTCTTGGTGGTGGCAGCAGCAGCCTTAGCATCTCATGTCTGTCTCTGGGGTCTGCGCTTTTAGCCGCAGCTCGCGCCCGTCTCTGGAGCTCCTTTAAGCAGCATTCTTAATCCCCTCTCCTCACACACCAGTAAACAAAGAGGGAAGAAAAAGTCTGTTGCCTCTTCGGTAGGTCCAGACTTTTCCCCGGACTCCCACCTGGCCAGCCGTGGCGCACTAACCCCCTTCAGGCTGTGTTCATGCTGCCAACTGCAGTCCTCTCCCTCTGCTCTGACTGAAGCCCGAGCCTCAGCTCCCAGCCCCACCCACTCTGGCGGGGGAGCAGACAAGCCTCTCGGGCTGGTGAGTGCCAGTCAGCACCGATCCTCTGTGTGGGAATCTCTCCACTTTGCCCCCCACACCCCTATTGCTGTGTTCTCCTCTGTGGCTCTGAAGCTCCCCCCCTCTGCTACCTGCAGTCTCCACTCGCGAAGGGGCTTCCTAGTGTGTGGAAACCTTTCCTCCTTCACAGCTCCCTCCCACTGGTGCAGGTCCTGTCCCAATCTTTTTGTCTCTGTTTATTCTTTTTTCTTTTGCCCTTCCCAGGTACGTGGGGGTTTCTTGCCTTTTGGGAGGTCCGAGGTCTTCTGCCAGTGTTCAGTAGGTGTTCTGTAGGAGTTGTTCCACTTGTAGATGTATTTCTGGTGTATCTGTGGCGAGGAAGGTGATCTCCACGTCTTACTCTTCTGCCATCTTCCCGGAAGTATTATTTTAATTTATTTCATGTATTTTGGCCATGCTGTGCACCTTGTGGGATCTGAGTTTCAGAACCAGAGATCAAACGTGACAGAATGCTAGCTACTGGACTTCCAGGGAACTCCCTAGACATTGTTTCAAAGTCTGCTTTGAGGGCTTCCCTGGTGACGCAGTGGTTGAGAGTCCGCCTGCCGATGCAGGGGACACAGGTTTGTGCCCCGGTCCGGGAAGATCGCACATGCTGCAGAGTGGCTGGGCCCATGAGCCATGGCCACTGATCCTGCAGGTCTGGAGCCTGTGCTCTGCAACGGGAGAGGCCAGAACAGTGAGAGGCCTGTGTACTGCAAAAAAAAAAAAAAAAAAAAAAAAAAAAGAAGACTCAAATCAATAGAATTAGAAGTGAAAAAGGAGAAGAAACAACTGACACTGAAGAAATACAAAAGATCATGACAGATTACTGCAAGCAACTATATTCCAAAAAAAAGACAACCTGGAAGAAATGGACAAGCTCTTAGAAATGCACAACCTTCCAAGACTGAACCAGGAAGAAATAGAAAATATGAACAGACAAATCACAAGCACTGAAATAGGACTGTGATTAAAAATCTTCCAACAGGGGCTTCCCTGGCGGTGCAGTGGTTGAGAGTCCACGTGCCAATGCAGGGGATATCAGTTTGTGCCCTTGTACGGGAAGATCCCACATGCCGTGGAGTGGCTGGGCCCATGAGCCATGGCCACTGAGCGTGTGCATCCAGAGCCTGTGCTCCACAATGGGAGAGGCCACTACAGTGAGAGGCCTGTGTACAGCAAAAATAAACACAAAAATCTTCCAAAAAACAAAATACCAGGACCAGATGGTTTCACAGGCAAATTCTATCAAACACTTAGAGAAGAGCTAACACTTATTCTTCTCAAACTCTTCCAAAATATAGCAGATGGAGGAACACTCCTAAACTCATTCTATGAGACCACCATCACCCTGATACCAAAACCAGACAAAGGTTAACAAAAAAAGAAAACTACGGACCAATACACTGATGAACATATATGCAAATATCCTCAACAAAATACTAGCAAACAGAATCCAACAGCACATTAAAAGGATCATACACCATGATCAAGTGGGGTTTACCCCAGGAATGCAAGGATTCTTCAATATATGCAAATCAATCAATGTGATACACCATATTAACAAATTGAAGGAGAGAAAACATATGATCATCTCAATAGATGCAGAAAAAGCTTGTGAGAAGATTCTACACCCATTTATGATGAAAACCTTCCAGAAAGTAGGCGTTGAGGGAACTTACCTCAACATAGTAAAGGCCATATATGACATACTCACAGGCAACATCGTTCTCAATGGTGAAAAACTGAAACCATTTCCACTAAGATCAGAAACAAGACAAGGTGCTCACTATCATCACTATTATCCAACATAGTTTTGGAAATTATAGCCACAGCAATCAGAGAAGAAAAAGAAATAAAAGGAATCCATATTGGAAAAGAAGAAGTAAAGCTGTCACTGTTTCTCGATGACATGATTCTATACATAAAGAATCCTAAAGATGCCACAAGAAAACTACTAGAACAAATCAATGAATTTGGTAAAGTTGCAGGATACAAAATTAATGCACAGAAATCTCTTGCATTCCTATACACTAATAATGAAAAATCTGAAAGTGAAATTAAGAAAACACTCCCATTTACCATTGCCAAAAAAAGAATAATATACCTAGAAATAAACCTACCTAAGAGACAAAAGAGCTGTATGCAGACAATTATAAGACACTGATGAAAGAAATTATAGAAGATACAAATAGATGGAGAGATACACCATGTTCTTGGATTGGAAGAATCAACATTGGGAAAATGACTCTACTACCCAAAGCAATCTACAAATTTAATGCAATCCCTATCAAACTACCACTGGCATTTTTCACAGAACTAGAACAAAAAATTTTACAATTTGTATGGAAACACAAAAGAGCCTGAATAGCCAAAGCAATCTTTTTTTTTCTTTTTATTGTATTTCACTTTATTTATTTATTTTTTAACATCTTTATTGGGGTATAATTGCTTTACAATGGTGTGTTAGTTTCTGCTTTATAACAAAGTGAATCAGTTATACATATACATATGTTCCCATATCTCTTCCCTCTTGCATCTCCCTCCCTTCCACCCTCCCTATTCCACCACTCCAGGCGGTCACAAAGCACAGAGCTGATCTCCCTGTGCTATACGGCTGCTTTCCACTAGCTATCTACCTTACGTTTTTTAATGTATATATGCCCATGCCTCTCTCTCTCGCTTTGTCACAGCTCACCCTTCCCCCTCCCCCTATCCTCAAGTCCATTCTCTAGTAGGTCTGTGGCTTTATTCCTGTCTTACCCCTAGGTTCTGCATGACATTTTTTTTCTTAAATTTCATATATATGTGTTAGCATGTGGTATTTGTCTTTCTCTTTCTGACTTACTTCACTCTGTATGACAGATTCTAGGTCTATCCATCTCATTACAAATAGCTCAATTTCATTTCTTTTTATGGCTGAGTAATATTCCATTGTATATATGTGCCACATCAATCTTGACAAAGAAAAACGGAGCTGGAGGAATCAGGTTCCCTGCCTTCAGACTATACTACAAAGCTACAGTAATCAAGACAGTATGGTATTTGCACAAAAACAGTAATAGAGATCAATGGAACAGGATAGAAAGCCAAGAGAAAAACCCACGCACTTATGGTCACCTTATCTTTGATAAAGCAGACAAGAATATACAATGGAGAAATGACAGGCTCTTCAATAAGTGGAGCTGGGAAAATTGGAGAGCTACAACACTCCCTAACACCATACACAAAAATAAACTAAAAATGGACTAAATACCTAAATGTAAGGCCAGCCACTATAAAAATCTCAGAGGAAAACAGACCAAGCAGTCTATGACATACATCACAGCAAGATTCTTTTTGACCCACCTCCTAGAGAAATGGAAATAAAAACAAAAATAAACAAATGGGACCTAATGAAACTTCAAAGCTTTTGCACAGCAAAGGAAACCATAAACAAGATGAAAAGACAACCCTCAGAATGGGAGATAATATTTGCCAATGAAGCCATTGACAAAGGAATAATCTCCAAAATTTACAAGCAGCTCATGCAGCTCAATATCAAAAAACAAAACAAAAAAAACCCAATCCGAAAATGGGCAGAAGACCTAAATAGACATTTCTCCAAAGAAGATATACAGATTGTCAACAAACACATGAAAGAATGCTCAACATCATTAATCATTAGAGAAATGCAAATCAAAACTACAATGTGGTATCATCTCACACCAGTCAGAATGGCCATCACCAAAAAATCTAGAAACAATAAATGCTGGAGAGGGTGTGAAAGAAAGGGAACCTTCATACACTGTTGGTGGGAAGGTAAACTGATACAGCCACCATGGAGAACAGTATGGAAGTTCCTTAAAATCCTAAAAATAGAACTACCATAGTACCCAGCAATCCCACTACTGGGTATATACCCTGAGAAAACCATAATTCAAAAAGAATCATGTACCACAATGTTCATTGCAGCTCTATTTACAATAGCCAGGACATGGAAGCAATCTAAGTGTCCATCGACAGATGAATGGATAAAGATGTGGCACATGTATACCATGGAATATTACTCTGCCATAAAAAGAAACAAAATTGAGTTATTTGTAGTGAGGTGGATGGACCTAGAGTCTGTCATACAGAATGAAGTAAGTCAGAAAGAGAAAAACAAATACCATTGCTAACACATAAGTGTGGAATCTAAAAAAAAAAAAAAGTATCATGAAGAACCTATGGCAATACATGAATAAAGACGCAGACTTACTAGAGAATGGACTTGAGGACACAGGGAGGGGGAAGTGTAAGCTGGGACAACGTGAGAGAATAGTAGTGTATATGGGGACATATATACACTACCAAATGTAAAATAGATAGCTAGTGGGAGGCAGTCTCATAGCACAGGGAGACCACCTCAATGCTTTGTGACCAGCTAGAAGGGTTGGTTAGGGGGTTGGGAGGGAGGGAGATTCAAGAGCGAAGAGATATCGGGATATATGTATATGAATAACTGATTCACTTTGTTATAAAGCAGAAATAACACTCCATTGTAAAGCAATTATACTCCAATAAAAATGTTGTACAAAAAAATAAAGTCTGCTTTGTCTGATATGATTATTGTTACCCCAGCTTTCTTTTCTTTTTCATTTGCATGCAATACCTTTTCCATCCCCTCACTTTCAGTCTGGGTGTGTCTTTAGATCTGAAGTGAGTCTCTTGTAAGCAGTATAAAGATGGGTCTTTTTTTTTTTTTAATGCAATCAGCCATGCTATGTCCTTTGATTGGAGCATTTAGTCCGTTGACATTTAAAATGATGGTTGATATGTGTATACTTATTGCCATTTTGTGACTTGTTTTGTGGTTGTTTCCATATTTGTTCTCTGTTCTTTCTTCTTTCAGTTTCTTCCCTTGTGGTTTGATGATTATCTTTAACTGTTTGCTTTCGTTCCCTTCTCAATATTTTTTGGGTGTCTACTGCTTTTTTTTTTTTTTGTGGTTGCTATGGGGTCCATATATGTTGATCTATAACTATATCTACTTGTTTTAAACTGGTAGTCATTTAAGTTCAGTGATTGATCCATAGCCTCTATTGTATATTTGCTTCTACTAGTGGGATTTTTCCTTTCCTATAAATTCATACATCTTGTTGTAACATTTTCTTTTCCACCTAGAGAAGACCCTTTAACACCTCTTTTAGGGTAAGTTTAGTATTGGTGAACTCTTTTAATATTTGCCTGTCTGAGAATTTTTTTTATCTCTCCTCAATTCTGAATGATAATCTTGCTGGCAGAGTATCTTAGGTTATAGGTTTTTCCCTTTCTGCACTTTAAATATATTATGCCACTCCCTTTGTTTTTGTGAAGTTTGCAATGAAAAACCATCCAATAGTCTTATGGGGCTTCCATTCTTTGTGACCTCCTTTTTTTTCCTCTTGCTGTCCTTAGAAATCTTTCTTTAACTTTTGCATTTTTATTATGATATGTCTCCTGTTTTCTGTTAATTCCTTCTTTTGTGTTTTTTATTCCTGTTTTTGTATTCTTCATCTTTGACTGGTCGTTTTTTATATTTTCTAGTTCCTGTTAAAATTCTCACTGTGTTCATCTATTCTTTCCCAAGGTGAGTTATCCTTTTTATTAGCAATGTTTTGAACTCTTTATCTGCTAAATTATGTATCTCTGCTTCATTAGTTGTTTTTGTATTATTTCTTTTTTTTATCCTTTCATTTGAAACAACTTCTTCTCTCATTTTTTTTAAACCTTCTCTGTCTATATGAAATTATTTGAAACAGTTACCTATCATGGTCTGGAAAAGATGTCATTGTTTGGAACTGACCCTATGCAGTCCGCGTGTGCCCAGTGTCTTTGGTGGGAGAGCTGGTTCTGAAGTAAGCACGGGTCATGTCTTTCCTGAAGGTGTGTTTGTAGGTATCACCTTGATGGGAAATGGGGTTGGAGATGGAGGGGCTAAAACCAGATCCACATGTGATCTGGAGCTACTTCTCTACTCAATGGTCATCACTGCCCTACTGAGGGAAGGCTCAGGTCCCAAGTAGTTGGAGCAGAAGTCGTGAGGTTCAGGTCCAGGCTGGCTCCATTCCCTGTATGTGTGCTCTCTCCCCATTCCCAGAAATGACACCTTTTCTCCAGAGGTGAGTAGAGCTGGAGCAAGAGGGTCTGGAGCATGTGCCCAGTACAGGCCAGTACATGTATTGGGACTGTCCTACTTGCCTGTCAAAGCTCTAGACAGTTCCCTATCCACAGAATTTGCCACCTTGCTCAGATGCTGTGCTGGGTCCACACCTATTCTGCTCACCCCAAGTGCTCAGTGTTCACCCTAAGTGCTCACTCTTCTTGACTACTGCAGCTTTTGTCTTAATAGGGAAGCTGCACCGCAGCTAGAGGTTCAGGATGCATGCTACTGCAGTCATGGAAAACTAGCGAGAACCCAGGGCAGTTTCAATCTGCTTCTTCTACCTTGTTACCTGGTGTAAGCAAGCAAATGTACACTCTTCAGGAGTGGAGTCTAGGTTTCTTACAGCCCTCCTGTTATTTATTTATTTTTTATTTGATTTTCAATCCAGCTAAGAGGACTCATCTTCCCAGTGTTGGACCCCAGAGTTAGGGTGTGCAGTATATGTTCAAACTGCTCACTCCTCAGTGAGGAACTATGAACCCTTGATATCCCTCTCCTCTTCTGTGTCCCCTCACACAGCAATCCCAACCTGATCCATTCTCTTCCTTTCCTGCCCAAATTTGTGTGTATCTTTCTTTAGAGCCTTGGTTGTAGAAGAGTCTTTCTGCCAATCTCCAGTTTGTTTTCAGTGAGAATTGCTCCAGATGTAGATGTATTTTTGATGGATTCATGGGGGAGGAGGTGTTTGAGCTCAGCATCCTCTTACACTACCATCTTGAAACTCCCAGCTTCTTGAAAACCTTAGCCCTAATGCTTTTCTGTGTTGTCTCCTATTTCCATATTGGTTTAGATAGGGTTTGCTTCATCTAAACAACAATAGGTTGGCATCTACTTTTGTGACTCTCATCTTGACTGTTCTAGACTTTATTAGATGGCTGAGGTTGTTGGACCCCAAGAGGAGATTCCCTCATCCTGATGTAGAGTTTGTCACTTTTGGTCATCTGAGTATTCAGAGAATGTTCTTTTATTTCTTCCCATGGTCTAACTCCAATCTCTGCCTGACCCTAACTCTTACCTCCATCCCCATCCCCACACTCAAATTACTGTATAAATATTTCAAACATGAGTATTTAGCTCACACTTCTTAGCATGCAGAGGCTTTCATAATTTGTTCTAAGCTTATCTATCTAGCCTCAATTCCCACTATTCTTTCCCTCTACACACCCTACCCTCCAGCCACTGTGACCTCACTTTTCTCAATACAGACCAAGTCTTTTCATGCCTCTCCCAGTGATGTCATTCCTTTCTTTTTCATGCAAACTACACTCATAATTCAAGGCTTAGCTCAAAGATTGATTCCTCTGCCTTCCCTCTCTCCTCTTGCACTCCATCCTATATTATAGGTCTGTAGTCCCTTGTATGCAACTGTTGATGCCAAATGTGTTTCAAAGTTTAAATTGTTTTGGATGGTAAAAATGTAACACAGTGCTTTCATTGTTTATTAGGCAATCTTTCCTTTAGGGTTTGGGGAAGCATCACATAGTCAAATGCTTTAACATTTAAGTAGCAAAACATATGAAGAGTAACACTAATTAGGATAAATATAACCTATAAATAATCTTGCATAAAGTCAGATTCACTTTTGCTGCTAGGTTCACTGTTTTTGACCTTCAGAGAGTTTTGAACTTTATAATTATGAATGAAGTATTGGAGACTTTGTATTGCTGGATTAATTATATCAAGAAAAATTAGAGTCATTCTACAGATACAATAACTGTTTAATATTAAAGAATATATATCAGTTAGTTTGCCGATTTCCTCTCCATTTATTTCATTTTGTAGGTTTTTAAGTTGCTCTTTAGTCTGTAACATAATTTTTGTCATCTCATTTTTTTTGATGGGTGGGGCTGTGTTCCTGTCTTGCTGGTTGTTTGGCCTGAGGCATTCCACACTGGAGTTTGCAGGCAGTTGTGTGGATCCAGGTCTTAGGGCTGAGATGAAGACCTCTGGGAGAGCTCACATTAATTAATATTCTCTGGGGTCTGAGATTCTCTGATAGTCCAGTGGTTTGGACTTGGAGCTCCCACCACAGGAACTCAGGCCTGAACCCTGGCCTGGGAACCAAGACATTGCAAGCTGCATGGTGCGACAAAAAGAAAAAAAAAGGCAACAAACAAAAAGGAGCAAAATAATAAAATAAAATTTGAAAAATAAAAAAATATATTAGAAAAAAGAAAAATGAAATAACAACAACAAAGCAAAAGAGAACCATGACAGCAAAAAAAAAAAAAAAAGGGAAAAGGCCTTGGCAGTGGGGTGTGGGGGGTGTGGGACTCAGGCCCGGGGACCCTCGTGGCTGGAGGAGGCCCTGGGGGAAGCTTAGATCCAGGACCCACACAGCCAAAAAAGGCCTTGGGGAGGAGGGGAAAGGCTTAGGCTTAGGCTTAGGACCTGTGCAGCCATGAAAGGCCCTGGGAGAGTGGGGCTTAGGTTCAGGACGCCCATGAATGGAGAAGGCCATGGTGGTGGTGGTGGTGTGGCTCACGGTCAAGACCTCCATGGCCGGAAGAGGCCTTGGTAGGGGATCTTAAGCTCAGGAACTATGCAGCTGGAGGGAGCCCCAGAGGGCAGAGGTCCAGGCCCAGAACCACAGCAAGCTCACTGGGGCCAAGCGGGTGTGGGAAACACTGGCTGCAATCCCCTCTGATCCCCCAACCCCATGAAGGTCTCTCCCTATCTCTGCTGATCCCCTCACTGTGAGAGGGCCCCTCCAAGTGTGGAAACCACTTCTCTCCACTGGCACCCCTCAAGCACTGGTCCTGTCCTGCCTCCACTTTTCAACCTAACTCCTTACCCCCCACATCTTACCCAATAGCACAGGGATTCCTCCTGTCCACATAGGTGTCCGAGGTCCCCCACTGGTGCCTGGTAGGTGCCCTATTTGTGAGGAGATGCGAACTCTATGTCCTCCTACCACACCATCATGAAGGAGCAAGGTAAAAACCTACAAGACCAAATAAATGAAGAGGAAATAGGCAACCTACCTGAAAAAGAATTCAGAGTAATGATAGTAAAGATGATCTAAAATCTCAGAAATACAATGGAGGCACGGATTGAGAAAATACAAAAAATGTTTAACAAGCACCTTAAAGAACAAAAGAACAAGTAAAGAGTGATGAAAAACACAATAACTGAAATGAAAAATACACTAGAAGAAATCAATAGCAAAATAAGTGAAGCAGAAGAATGAATAAGTGAGCTCTGAGATAGAATGGTGGAAATAACGCAATGGAGCACAGAATAAACAAAAAAGAATGAAATAAATGAGGACAGTCTCAGAGACCTCTGGAACAATATTAAACACACCAAAATTTGAATGATAGGGGTCCCATAAGAAGAAATGATAGAGAAAGGTTCTGAGAAAACATTTGAAGAGATTATAGTTAAAAACTTCCCTAAAACATGGGAAAGGAAATATCCACCCAAGTACAGGAAGCACAGAGAGTCTCATACAGGATAAACCCAAGGAGAAACATGCTGAGACACATATTAATCAACCTAAAAAATTAAATTCAAAGAAAAAATATTAAAAGCAGCAAGGGAAAAACAACAAATAACATACAAGGGAATACTTCTAAGGTTCTCAACTGATTTTTCAGCAGAAACTCAGCAGGCCAGAAGGGAGTGAAGGATATATTTAAAGTGATGAAAGTGAAAAACCTACAAGCAAGATTACCCACAAGGATATCATTCAGAATTGATGGAAAAATCAAAAACTTTACAGAAAAGAAAAGCTAATAGAATTCAGTACCACCAACCCAGCTTTACAATGAATGATAAAGGAACTTCTCTAGGTGCGAAACACAAGAGAAGAAAAAACCCACAAAAACAAACACAAAACAATTAAGAAAATGGTAACAGGAACATACATATCAATAAATACTTTGAATGTGAATGGCTTAAATGTTTTGACCATAAGACACAGTCTGCTGAATGGATACAAAAACAAGACCTGTATATATACTGTCTATGAGAGACACACTTCAGACCTAGGGAAACATACAGACTGAAAGGGAGGGGTTGGAAAATGATATTCCATGCAAATGGAAATTGAAAGAAAGCTGGAGTAGCAATACTCATATCAGAGGACATAGACTTTAAAATAAAGAAAGATACAAGAGACAAAGAATGACACTACATAATGATCATGGGATCAGTCCAAGAAGAAGACATAACAATTGTAAATATTTATGCACCTAACATAGGAACACCTCAATAGATAAGGCAAATGCTAACAGCCATAAAGGCAGAAATTGACTGTAAAACAATAATAGTTGGGGAATTTAACACCCTACTTACCCCAGTAAACAGATCATCCAGACAGAAAATAAATAAGGAAACACAAGCTGTAAATGACACAATAGAGCAGCTAGATTTAATTGACATTTATAGGACATTCCACCTGAAAGCAGAAGAAAACACTTTCTTCTCAAGGGCTCACAGAATATTCTCCAGGATAGATCACATCTTGGGTCACAAATCAACCTTGGTAAGTTTAAGAAAATTGAAATCATATCTAGCACCTTTTTCAGCCACAATGCTATGAGATTAGAAATCAATTACAGGAAAAAAAACTGTAAAAAACACAAACACGGAAGCTAAACAGTAAGCTACTAAATAACCAAGAGATCACTGAAGAAATCACAGAGGAAATTAAAAAACACATAGACACAATGACAACTAGAACACGATGACCCCAAACCTTTGGGATGCAGCAAAACCATTCTAAGCGGGAAGTTTATAGCAATTCAATCTCACCTCAAGAAACAAGAAAAATCTCAAATAAACAATGTAAACTTACACTTAAAGCAACTAAAGAAAGAAGAAAAAACAAAACCAAAGTTAGTAGAAGGAAAGAAATCTTAAAGATCAGAGCAGAAATAAATGAAATAGAAATGAAGAAAACAGGAGCAAAGATCAATAAAACTAAAAGTTGTTCTTTGAGAAGAAAAAAAATTGATAAACCTTTAGCTACACTCATCAAGGAAAAAGGGGAGAGAACTCAAATCAATAAAATTAGAAATGAAAAAGGAGAAATTACAACTGACACCACAGAAATACAAAGGATCATAAGAGACTACAACAAGTAACTATGTGCCAAAAAATGGGCAAGCTGGAAGAAATGGACAAATTCTTAGAAAGGTACAACCTTACAAGACTGAATCAGGAAGAAACAGAAAATATAAGCAGTCCAATCAGAAGTCATGAAATTGAAACTGTACTTAAAATTTTTCCAACAAACAAAACTCCAGGACCAGGTGGCTTCACAGTCGAATTCTATCAAGCATTTACAGAAGAGCTAACACCTCTCAAACTTTTCCAAAAAAATTGCAGTGGGAGGAACACTCTCAAACTTGTTCTACAAGGCTACCATCACCCTGATACCAAAATCAGATAAAGGTATCACAAAAAAAGAAAATTATAGACCAATATCACAGATGAACATAGATGCAAAAATCGTCAACAACATACTAGCAAACAAAAGCCAACAACACATTAAAAGGATCACACACCATGATCAAGAGGGATTTATCCCAGGGATGCAAGGATTCTTCAATATACACAAATCAATCAATGTGATACACCATATTAACAAATTAAAGAATAAAAACCATATGATCATCTCACAGGGATTCCCTGCTTGCACAGTGGTTAAGAATTTGCCTGCCAGTGTAGGGGACAAGGGTTTGAGCCCTGGTCTGGGAGGATCTCACATGCCATGGAGCAACTAAGCCCATGTGCCACAGTTTCTGAGCTTGCACTCTAGAGCCTGTGAGCCACAACTACTGAGCCTGCATGTCACAGCTACTGAAGCCCACATGCCTAGAGCTCATGTTCCACAACAAGAGAAGCCATTGCAATGACAAGCCCACACACCGCAACAAAGAGTGGCCCCTGCACATTGCAACTAGAGAAAGCCCACATGCAACAATGAAGACCCAAAGCAGCCAAAAATAAATAAGTAAAATAAATAAATTTATAAAAATACCACATATGATCATCTCAAAAGACACAGAAAAACTTTTGGCAAAATTTACCACCCATTAATGTTAAAAACTCTCCAGAAAGTGGGCCTAGAGGGAACCTACCTCAACATAATACCGACCATATATAACAAACCCACAGCAAACATCATTCTCAATGGTGAAACAGTGAAAACATTTCCACTAAGATCAGGAACAAGACAAGGATGTTCACTCTCACCACTGTTATTCAACATAGTTATGGAAGTCCTAGCCATGGCAATTAGAGGAGAAAAAGAAATAAAAAGAATACAAATTTGAAAAGAAGATGTAAAACTGTCACTGTTTTCAGATGACGATACTATACATAGAAAATCTTAAAGGTGCTACCAATTAATACACAGAAATATCTTGCATTGCTATACACTAACAATGAATGATCAGAAAGAGAAATTAAAGAAACAATCCTATTTACCATTATAACAAAAATAATAAAATACCTAGGAATGAACCTACCTCAGCAGGCAAAAAACCTGTCCTCAGAAAACTATAAAACACTGAGAAAAGTAATCAAAGATGACACAAACAGATGGAGAGATATACCATGTTCTTTGATTGGAAAAATCAATATCGTGAAAATGACTATAACACTGAAAGCGATCTACACATTAAAGACAATCCCTATCAAATTACCAATGGCATTTTTCACAGAATTAGAACAAAAAAATTTACAATTTGTATGGAAACACAAAAGACCCCGTATAGACAAAGCAATCTTGAGAAAGAAAAACAGAGCTGGAGGAATCAGGCTCCCTGACTTCAGACAATACTACAAAGCTACAGTAATCAAGACAGTATGGTACTGGTACAAAAACAGAAATATAGATCAATGGTACAAGATAGAAAGCCCAGAGGTAAACCCACAGCCCTATGATCACCTAATCTATGAAAAAGGAGGCAAGAATATACAATGGAGAAAAGATAAAAGATAGTCTCTTCAATAAGTGGTGCTGGGGAAACGAGATAGCTACATGTAAAAGAATGAAAATAGAATGTCACCTAACACCATACAGAAAAATAAACTCAAAATGGATTAAAGACTTAAATGTAAGCCTGGACACTATAAAACTCTTAGAAGAAAACATAGGAAAAACACTCTTTGACATAAATCACAGTAAGATATTTCTTGACCCGTCTCCTAGAGTAAGAAAAATAAAAACAAAAATAAACAAAAAGCACCTAATTAAATTTAAAGGCTTTTGCACAGCAAAGGAAACCATAAACAAGACAAAAAGACGACCCTTAGAATGGGAGAAAATATTTGCAAATAAAGCAACTGACTAAGGATTAATCTCCAAAATATAAAAACAGTTCATATGGCTCAATATCATAAAAACAAACAACCAAGTCAAAAAATGGGCAGAAGACTGAAATAGACATTACTCCAAAGAAGACATACAGAAAGCCATAAAGCACATGAAAAGATGCTCAACCTCACTAGTTATTAGGGAAATGTAAATCAAACTACAAAGAGGTATCACTTGACACCAGGCAGTATGGTCATCATCAAGAAATCTACAAACAATAAATGCTTGAGAGGGTGTGGAGAAAAGGGGACCCTCTTACACTGTTTGTGGGAATGTAAATTGACACAGCCACTGTGGAGAACAGTAAGGAGGTTCCTTCAAAAATTAAAAATAGTACTACTGGGCTTCCCTGGTTGCACAGTGGTTAAGATTCCACCTACCAATGCAGGGGACATGGGTTCGATCCCTAGCCTGGGAACATCCCACATGCCATGGAGCAACTAAGCCTGTGTGCCATAACTACTGAGCCTGCATTGTAGAGCCTGTGCTCTGCAACAAGAGAAGCTACAACAATGAGAAACCTGCACACCACAATGAAGAGTAGCCCCCACTTGCCTCAACAAGAGAAAGCCCATGCACAGCAAAAATAAAAACAAATATATAAATAAATTTATTAAAAAATAAAATAGAACTGCCATATGACCAAGCAATCCCACTACTGGGCATATACCCTGAGAAAACCATATTTCAAAAATACACATGTACCCCAATGTTCATTGCAGCACTATTTACAATAGCCAGGACATGGACACAATCTAAATGTTCGTCAATTGATGAATGGATAAAGAAGATGTGGTATATATATACAATGGACTATTACTCAGCCATAAAAAGGAACAAAATTGGGTCATTTGTAGAGATGTGGATGGACCTAGATTTTGTCATACAGAGTGATGCAAGTCAGAAAGAGAAAAACAAATACTGTATATAAATGCATATACGTGGAATCTAGGAAAATGGTACAGATGAACCTATTTTCAGGGCAGGAATAGATATGCAGACATAAAGAATGGACATGTGGACATGGGGGAGGAAGGGGAGGGTCAGATGAATTGGGAGATTAGGATTGACATATATACACTATTATTTGTAATATAGATGGCTAGTGGGAACCTGCTGTATAGCACAGGGAGCTCAGCTCAGTGCTCTGTGATGACCTAGATGAGTGGGATGGAGGGGGAGGGTGGGAGGGAGGTCCAAGAGGAAGGGGATGTGTGTATACATATAGCTAATTCACTTCATTGTACAGCAGAAACACAACATTGTAAAGCAATTATACTCAAATAAATGCAGAATATGTTAATATAGTGCACCATATTAATAACTCAATTGAGAAAAATTATGTGATGTCTCCATAGTTTTCAAAAGGCATTTGACAAATTCTAATATGCATTACTGACTTCCTTAAAAAAAGGTATATGTGCATACATAAAATATATATGCATGGATCACCCTTAATGGTATAATATTTAAAACTATTTCCATCTAATGGAACAGGACATGAATGCAACTTATCTCCATTATTATTTAATGGTGTTCTAGAAGTGTTAGCCACTGCAATTAGACAAGAGAAAGAAAGTAAAGTTATTAATATTAGAAAATTATTTTCATTTCATTTACAAATATATAGGATTGTATACCACAAAATGATAAATTACTAGAAACTATTCAAAGCATAGCATAATTCAGTAAGATGGCTTGTTACAAATTTATTACCTAAAATCAGTAGATTTTCTATACACAGTCAGGTGGAAGATATAATATTATAATATTATATTTATAATATTAACCCAAAGGAAAAAATTCTAAGGAATAAACACAAAATATGCATAACCTATACAAAGAAAAAGGGGTCATAAAAGAAGACATAAAAGAATGAAAAGATACTACTCTATTTTTTCTGAAATTTTAATATAACATTAAATGTATGTCATGAAGAACCTAAGGGTAAGATGGGAATAAAGACAAAGACCTACTAGACAATGGACTTGAGGATATGGGGAGGGGGAAGGTTAAGCTGGGACAAAGTGAGAGAGTGGCCTGGACATATATACACTACCAAACGTAAAATAGAGAACTAGTGGGAAGCAGCCGCATAGCACAGGGAGATCAGCTCAGTGCTTTGTGACCACCTGGATGGGTGAGATAGAGAGGGTGGAAGGGAGGGAGATGCAAGAGGGAGGATATATGGGAACATATGTATATGTATAACTGATTCACTTTGTTATAAAGCAGAAAATAATACTCCATTGTAAAACAATTATACTCCAATAAAGATGTAAAAAATAAAAAATAAAAAAATAAATATAACTTACAATAGAAATATTGGCAAGGATGTTGGAGGGAATTTGAAAAAAATGGCACTAAATTTAGTATGCAAAATATCCAGAAAAATTCTGAACTCGAATAGTAATATAAGGGACATGAGCCATGAGAGAGGGAGATCAGGATGTCAGCCCTACCAGATGTTTAAGAAAAATACATTATGAAGCTATAAATATTAAAACAGTTTGGCACTGGAAAAGAAATGGAGAAATCAGTGCAACAAAATAGAGTTCTGAAATAGATCCAAATATTTTTGAAAATTTAGCATATTATTAAGTTTATATTTCTGATCAGTGGTGGAAGGAGTGTTTGTTTAATAAATTGTCTTGGAAAAACTGACTAATTATTTGAAAAAAAAAAAACCTTCATTACCTACACCAAAAATAAATCCCAGATGTATTAAATATATAACTTTAAAAAAACAAAAATTCTCTAGGATGACATTAGCAAATATATTTATAATCTTGGAGTAGTAAAGACCTTTCTAGTAAGGGACAAAATCTAGAACTCATAAATGAAATTATCAATACATTCGACCGTATTAAAATAATAATTTAGACATCTGCTCTGTATGGCCAAAAATATTTGAAACAAAGTTAAATATAGAAATGATGAAATAGGATAATAAAAATGGTGAACTAGAGAGAATATTTGGTAATATGCACATTAGATAAAGGGTTAATTTTCATACTCTTCAAAAACTCATACATCAATAAGAAAATGGCAATCATTCCAACAACAACCATAAAATGGATAAACTGTATAAACAGTAGGTTCATGACAAAGGAATCTAAATGGTCAATGAACATTGGAAATGATGTCCTAATTGTTATAATTAAAAACAAGCAGGGCTTCCCTGCTGGTGCAGTGGTTGAGAGTCCACCTGCCAATGGAGGGGACACGGGTTCATGCCCTGGTCCGGGAAGATCCCACATGCCGTGGAGGGGCTGAGGCCGTGAGCCATGGCTGCTGAGCCTGCGCGTCTGGAGCCTGTGCTCCACAACGGAAGAGGCCACAACAGTGAAAGGCCTGCATAGAGCAACAACAACAAAAGAAAAACCAAGCAAACTGAAACAAGAAGATACCATTTCCACCTCTCAGATTGGCAAAAACAAGGTTTATTATATTCAGTGCTGGCAAGGATATAAATAAACAGATACTATCCTGTCCCTGGAGCTCATTAGACTTGGGTAATATCTTGTTAAGGAAGGGCATAGGGGTTTTATGTAACAAAGGAATCCCACATTTATCTAGATGTGTATGGTTTCCAAGTGTGCTTTCATTTAATCTTTATAATGATCATATATCAGCATGAGAAAACTGAGATCTATAAAAGTTATTATGACTTATTCAAATTAATTTAGTTAGTGAGTGATAGAGCCATAATTTTAACTCTGATATTCTGACACAGTCCAAAACTTTCTCACTGACCCATAGTAGAAGCTGAATTGAGTGGGCATCTGAGTGTTTTTCAAATCTAAATCCCATCCCATTCAACCAGTGAGTATTCACTGAAAATCTACTGTGTGTCATGCACTATTCTAGTTACTGGGGATACAACAGTGACCAAAACAAGGTCTCTGCCCTCATGGAGCCTATATTCTAGTGGAAGAGGGAGATAATAAATAAGTGAATATAAAGTATATAAGTTGGTGAAAAGTGTGAGTAAGAACAAATAAAATAACAAAAGATAGGAAATGCTGGTGGGGGCAGCATGTTTCAAGTAGAGTGGTCAAACAGAAAACATCAACTAGAAAGAAGTATGTGAGCAAATATCTGAAGGAAGTGAAGAAATGAGCCATGTGGGTATCTGGGGAAGGAACCTAGCACAGATGTGGGAACAAATCAGGTGTGTTTGAGGAACAGCAAGAAAACCAGGTAGTTGGAGAGGAGTGAATAAGAGAGAGAGTAGCAGAAGAAAAGGTCAGAGAGTGAAGGAGGTGGAGGAGATGGATAGTGTAGGACCTTTGGCTTTTGCTCTGAGATGGGAAGTCATTGGTGGGCATGCCTCCTAAAAGAATATGTAGGCAGAAAGGATCACTATGTTGGTGGCCCTTGAGGGTCTATGCAATCACTGGAACCCTTGAGGGTCGATGCAATCACTGGAACCAACCACAACCTACCTTCCCACTTCTCAGCCTGCCTCATTACCTCTCTTCCAGAACTCGCTTATCTCTGCCTCCCAGGAGCAGTCAGTCTGGCTCTTTTCCTCCAATGACCCAGAGCTCCCCACCTGGTAAGACCAGAAACAGTCAGATTGGCAGTTAGGGAGTCACAAGCAGATGGTGGCAATATGATAGCAAGCAGCAAATTCCATAGAAATAAGCTGGTGAAAGAAAAGGATGACTGTCATGCTCATAAAGTAGGGGGCTTTATGAGGGAAAAGGTGCTAATCTCCAACCTGGCTGGTGATCAGTGACTGTAGATGAAGATATTACATGGACAGGAAAGCTGCCAATATAGAGGAAAGATAAAGCAAAGATATTCATTGCAGAAGCTGGGGTCCTTCTGTAGGCATCCTGCTTTATGGGGAGTCTATTAGGATAAGAACAAAGAAACCCTTAGAATCTGCGGGCACAAGTATCACTTTGGAGTTGTTGCCATATCACTTGCATCTCATTTGCAGCAAGCTGCTTAGTAAGTCTGAGGATTTGTGGTGATTACATGGTCTGAGAGATATAAAGAACTGAGCCCATTGCCCAGCACAGTAAAAGTTAGCTTTTAAAATTGCTGCTCTTGTTTTTGTTGTTAGGGCTGGAAGTAACCAGTGTGAAATCGTGTAAGCCTATAGATTTTCAAATTTGCGTTTGTTGTTGTTGTTTTCAGGGAGGTTAGTAATGAAACTGTTTATTCCAAATAATTATTACAAAGAACCCCAATATATATATGAAAATATAAAAGTAGTATTTTATTAGCAAAAAAGTATTTTTAAGTTCAAATTTATAATGTTTACTTATAAAATCAATCAATGAGAATGAAATTGTTTTGATGAGCAAAAAGAATGAGCATATAATTATTTTACTGTCCGTTTTTTCTAATTCATTTATCATCAATTTAATTCAATTATGTTCTTATTATAGTGGAAAATATATTTTAAAAAGGAATCCCAGGGCTGCTGGAGAAGATGGCGGAAAAGTAAGACGCGGAGATCACCTTCCTCCCCACAGATACATCAGAAATACATCTACACATGGAACTGATCCTATAGAACACACACTGATCGCTGGCAGAAGACCTCGGACCTCCCAAAAGGCAAGAAATTCCCCACATACCTGGGTAGGGGAAAAGAAAAAAACAAAGACAAAAGAATAGGGACTGGACCTGCACCAGTGAGAGGGAGCTGTGAAGGAGAAAATTCCACACACTAGAAGCCACTTCACGGGCAGAGACTGTGGGTGGCAGAGGGGGGAAGCTTCAGAGCCATGGAGGAGAGCACAGCAACAGGGGTGCAGAGGGCAAAGCGGAGAGATTCCCGCACAGAGGATCGGTGCTGACCAGCACTCACCAGCCGGAGAGGCTTGTCTGCTCACCTGCCAGGATCCATGGGGGCTGGGAGCTGAGGCTCGGACTTCTTCGGTCGGATGCTGGGAGAGTACAGGCAGCGTGACACAGCCTGAAGGGATTAGTGCACCACGGCTAGCCAGGAGGGAGTCTGGGAAAAAGTCTGGATCTGTCGAAGAGGCAAGAGACTTTTTCTTCCCTCTTTGTATCCTGGTGTGCGAAGAGAGGGGATTAAGAGCGCCGCTTAAAGGAGATCCAGAGACGGGTGCAAGCCACGGCTATCAGCACGGACCATAGAGACGGGCATGAGACGTTAAGGCTGCTGCTGCTGCCACCAAGAAGCCTGTGTGCGAGCACAGGTCACTATCCGCACCTCCCCTCCAGGGAGCCTGTGCAGCCCGCCACTGCCAGGGTCCCGGGATCCAGGGACAACTTCCCCGGGAGAACGCACGGTGCGCCTCAGGTTGGTGCAAAGTCACGCCAGCCTCTGCTGCCACAGGCTCGCCCCACATCCGTACCCCTCCCTCCCCCTGGCCTGAGTGAGTCAGAGCCCCCAATCAGCGGCTCCTTTAACACTGTCCTGTCTGAGTGAAGAACAGATGCCCTCAGGCGACCTACACACACAGGTGGGACCAAATACAAAGCTGTATCCCTGGAGCTGTTCTAACAAAGAAGAGAAAGGGAAATCTCTCCCAGCAGACTCAGGAGCAGCAGATTAAATCTCCACAATCAACATGATGTACCCTGCATCTGTGGGATACATGAATAGACAACGAATCATCCCAAATGGAGGAGGTGGACTTTGGGAGCAAGAAATATTATTTTTTCCACTTTTCCTCTTCTTGTGAGTGTGTACCTGTATGTTTCTGTGTGAGATTTTGTCTGTATAGCTTTCCTTTCACCATTTGTCCTAGGGTTCTGACTGTGCATTATTTATTTATTTATTACTTAAAAATTTTTTTTTCTTAATAATTATTTTTTATTTTAATAACTTTATTTTATTTTATCTTTATTTTATTTTATCCTCTTTCTTTCCTTCTATTTTTTCTCCATTTTTCCTGAGCTATGTGGAGGACAGGCTCTTGGTGCTGCAGCCAGGTGTCAGGGTAGTGCCTCTGAGGCGGGAGATCCAAATTCAGGACACTGGTCCACAAGAGGCCTCCCGGCTCCACGTAATATCAAACAGCAAAAATCTCCCAGAGATCTCCATCTCAACACCAGCACCCAGCTTCACTCAACGACCAGCAAGCTACAGTGCGGGACACCCAAAGCCAAACAACTAGCAAGACAGGAACACAATCCCACCCATTAGCAGAGAGGCTGCCTAAAATCATAATAAGATGACAGAGACCCCAAAACACACCACCAGACGTGGACCTGCCCACCAGAAAGACAAGATCCAGCCTCATCCACCAGAACACAGGCACTAGTCCCCTCCACCAGGAAGCCTACAAAACCCACTGAACCAACTTTAGCCACGGGAGACAGACAGCAAAAACAACGAGAATTATTAACCTGCAGCCTGCAAAAAGGAGACCCGAAACACAGTAAGATAAGCAAAATGAGAAGTCAGAAAAATACACATCAGATGAAGGAGCAAGGTAAAAACCCACCAGAAATAATAAATGAAGGGGAAATAGGCAGTCTACCTGAAAAAGAATTCAGAATAATGATAGTAAAGATGATCCAAAATCTTGGAAATAGAATTGACAAAATGCAAGAAACATTTAACAAGGACCTAGAAGAACTAAAGAGGAAAAAAGCAATGATGAACAATACAATAAATGAAATTTAAAATACTCTAGAAAAGATTAATAGCAGAATAACTGAGGCAGAAGAATGGATAAGTGACCTGGAAGATAAAATATTGGAAATAACTACTGCAGAGCAGAATAAAGAATAAAGAATGAAAAGAACTGAGGAAAGTCTCAGAGACCTCTGGGACAAGAGTAAATGCACCAACATTTGAATTATACGGGTCCCAGAAGAAGAAGACAAACAGAAAGGGACTGAGAAAATATTTGAAGAGATTATAGTTGAAAACTTCCCTTATATGGGAAAGGAAATAGTTAATCAAGTCCAGGAAGCACAGAGAGTGCCATACAGGATAAATCCAAGGAGAAACATGACAAGACACATATTAATCAAACTACCAAAAATTAAATACAAAGAAAACATATTAAAGCAGCAAGGGAAAAAGAACAAATAACACACAAGGGAATCCCCATAAGGTTAACGGCTGATCTTTCAGCAGAAACTCTGCAAGCCAGAAAGGAGTGGCAGGACATATTTAAAGTGATGAAGGAGAAAAAAACTACAACCAAGATTACTCTACCCAGCAAGGATCTCATTCAGATTTGATGGCGAAATTAAAACCTTTACAGACAACCAAAAGCTGAGAGTTCAGCACCAACAAACCAGCTTTACAACAAATGCTGAAGGAACTTCTCTAGGCAAGAAACACAAGAGAAGGAAAAAACCTACAATAGCAAACCCAAAACAATTAAGAAAATGGGAATAGGAACATACATATCAATAATTACCTTAAATGTAAATGGATTAAATGCTCCCACCAAAAGTCACAGACTGGATGAATGGATACAAAAACAAGACCCACAAATATGCTATCTACAAGAGACCAACTTCAGACCTAGGGACACATAAAGACTGAAAGTGAGGGGATGGAAAAACATATTCCATGCAAGTGGAAATCAGAAGAAAGCTGGAGTAGCAATTCTCATATCAGACAAAATAGGCTTTAAAATAAAGACTATTATAAGAGACAAAGAAGGACACTACATAAAGATCAATGGATTGATCCAAGAAGAAAATGTAAAAATGGTAAATATTTATACACCCAACGTAAGAGCACCTCAATACCTTTGGGAAATACTAACAGCCATAAAAGGGGAAATTGACGTAACACTTTCATTGTAGGGGACTTTAACAACCCAGTTTCACCAATGGACAGATCATCCAAAATGAAAATAAATAAGGAAGCAATCTTTTATGATACAGTAAACAAGATGGACTTAATTGATATTTATAGCACATTCCACCCCAAAAAAAAAACAGAACACATTTTTCTCAGGTGCTCATGGAACATTCTCCATGATAGATCATATCTTGGGTCACAAATCTAGCCTTGGTCAATTTAAGAAAATTGAAATCGTATCAAGTATCTTCTCCGACAACAATGCTATGAGACTAGATATAAATTACAGGAAAAGATCTGTAAAAAATACAAACACATGGAGGATAAACAATACACTATTTAATAACGAAGTGATCACTGAAAAAATCAAAGAGGAAATCAGAAAATACCTAGAAACAAATGACAATGGAGACACAATGACCGAAAACATACAGGATGCAGCACAAGCAGTTCTAAGAGGGAAGTTTATCACAATAAAATCCTACCTTAAGAACAGGAAACATCTCAAATAAACAACCTAACCTTGCACCTAATGCAATAAGAGAAAGAAGAACAAAAAAGAGCAAAGTTAGCAGAAGGAAAGAAATCATAAAGATCAGATCAGAAATAAATGAAAAAGAAATGAAGGAAATGAGAGCAAACATCACTAATACTAAAAGGTGGTTCTATCAGAAGATAAAAAAAATTGATAAACCATTAACCAGGCTCATCAAGAAAAAAAGAGAGAAGACTCAAATCAATAGAATTAGAAATGAAAAAGGAGAAGTAACAACTGACACTGCAGAAATACAAAGGATCATGAGAGCTTACTACAAGCAACTCTATGCCAATAAAATGGACAACTTGGAAGAAACGTACAAATTCTTAGAAATGCACAACATGCTGAGACTGAACCTGGAAGAAATAGAAAATATGAACAGACCAATCACAAGCACTGAAAGTGAAACTGTGAGTAAAATTCTTCCAACAAACAAAAGCCCAGGACCAGATGGCTTCACAGGAAAATTCTATCAACCATTTAGAGAAGAGCTAACACCTATCCTTCTCAAACTCTTCCAAAATATAGCAGAGGGAGGAACACTCCCCAACTCATTCTACGAGGCCACCATCACCCCAATACCAAAACCAGACAAGGATGTCACAAAGAAAGAAAACTACAGGCCAATATCACTGGTGAACATAGATGCAAAAATCCTCAACAAAATACTAGCAAACAGAATCCAACATCACTTTAAAAGGATCATACACCATGATCAAGTGGGGTTTATTCCAGGAATGCAAGGATTCTTCAATATATGCAAATCAATCATCATGATACACCATATGAACTAACTGAAGGAGAAAAAACCTGTGATCATCTCAAAAGATGCAGAACAAACTTTTGACAAAATTCAACACCCATTTATGATAAAACCCTGCAGAATGTAGGCATAGAGGGAACTTTGCTCAACATAATAAAGGCCATATATGACAAACCCACAGCCAACATCATCTTCAATGGTGAAAAACAGAAACCATTTCCACTAAAATCGGGAACAAGACAAGGTTGCCTACTCTCACCATTCTTATTCAACAATGTTTTAGAAGATCTAGCCACAGCAATCCGAGAAGAAAAAGAAATGAATCCAAATCGGAATAGAAGAAGTAAAGCTGCCACTGTTTACAGATGACATTATACCATACATACAGATTCCTAACAATGCTACCAGGAAACTACTAGAGCTAATCAATGAATTTGGTAAAGTAGCAGGATAGAAAATTAATGCTCAGAAATCTCTGACATTCTTATACGATAATGATGAAAAATTTGAATGTGAAATTAAGAAAGCACTCCCATTTACCATTGCAACAAAAAGAATAAAATAGTTAGGAATAACGCTACCTAAGGAGACAAAAGACCTATATGCAGAAAATTATAAGACACTGATGAAAGAAAATAAAGATGATACAAATAAATGGAGAGATAAACCATGTTCTTGAATTGGAAGAATCAACGTTGTGAAAATGACTCTGCTATCCAAAGCAATCTACAGATTCAATGCAATCCCTATCAATCTACCACTGGCATTTTTCACAGAACTAGAACAAAAGATTTCACAATTTGTATGGAAACACAAAAGAGCCTGAATAGCCAAAGCAATATTGAGAATGAAAAATGGAGCTGGAGGAATCAGGCTCCTTGACTTCAGAGTATACTACAAAGCTACAGCCATCAAGACAGTATGGTACTGGCACAGAAACAGAAATATAGATCAATGAAACAGTATAGAAAGCCCAGAAATAAACCCACGCACATATGGTCACCTTATCTTTAATAAAGGAGGCAAGAATATACAGTGGAGAAAAGACACCCTCTTCAATAAGTGGTGCTGGGAAACCTGGACAGGTACATGTAAAGGTATGAAATTAGAATACTCCCTAACACCATACACAAAAGTAAACTCAAAATGGCTTAAAGACCTAAATGTAAGGCCAGATACTATGAAACTGTTAGAGGAAAACCTAAGCAGAGCACTCTATGACATAAATCACAGCAAGGTCCTTTTTGACCTACCTCTTAGAGAAATGGAAATAAAAACAAAAATAAACAAATGAGACCAAATGAATCTTAAAAGCTTATGCACAGAGAAGGAAAACATATGCAAGACCAAAGGACAACCCTCAGAATGGGATAAAATATTTGCAAATGAAGCAACTGACAAAGGATTAATCTCCAAAATTTACAAGCCCCTCATGCAGCTCAATAACAAACAAGCAACCCAATCCAAAATGGGCAGAAGACCTAAATAGACATTTCTCCAAAGAAGATATACAGATTGCCAACAAACACATGAAAGAATGTTGAACATCATTAATCATTAGAGAAATGCAAATCAAAACTACAATGAGATATCATCTCACACCAGTCAGAATGGCCATCATCAAAAAAGTTAGAAACAATAAATGCTGGAGAGGGTGTGCAGAAAAGGGAACCCTCTTGCATCGTTGGTGGGAATGTAAATTGATACAGCCACTATGGAGAACAGTATGAAGGTTCCTTAAAAAACTAAAAATAGAGCTACCATACGACCCAGCAATCCCACCACTGGGCATATACCCTGAGAAAACCATAATTCAAAATGAGTCATGTACTAAAATGTTCATTGCAGCTCTATTTACAATAGCCAGGACATGGAGGCAACCTATGTGTCCATCAACAGATGAATGGATAAAGAAGTTGTGGCACATATATACAATGGAATATTACTCAGCCATAAAAAGAAATGAAATTAAGTTATTTGTAGTGAGTTGGATGGACCTAGAGTTTGTCATACAGAGCGAAGTAAGTTTGAAAGAGAAAAACAAATACCATATGGTAACATATATATATATGGAATCTAAGAAAAAAATGTCATGAAGAACATAGGGGTAAGACTGGAATAAAGACACAGACCTACTAGAGCATGGACTTGAGGATATGGGGAGTGGGAGGCGTAGGCTGTGACGAGGTGAGAGAGTGGCATGGACATATATACAGTACCAAGCATAAAGTGGGTAGCTAGTGGTAAGCAGTCGCGTATCACAGGGCGATCAGCTAGGTGGTTTGTGACCACCTAGAGGGGTGGGATACAGAGGGTGGGAGGGAGGGAAACACAGGAAGGAAGAGATATGGGAACATGTGTATATGTATAACTGATTCACTTTGTTATAAAGCAGAAACTAACACACCATTGTAAAGCAATTATACTCCAATAAAGATGTTTAAAAAAAAAAGGAATCCCAGACCAAGTATTTGCAATGCTTTTGAAATACCTCTCTTGCATATAAATCTTTAAGAAACACAATTTGAAAACCATAGATATGGGACAATACTTAAAACTGTGCTTATTGTTTTGGAGAAATACCCTCAATTTTTCTCTGGGATGAAGGGCAAGTGATGTTTCATCTTCTCTCTGCCCTCCAGCCCACTTGCTTTAGGCAGAACAGCTCTACTTTTGCATATTTTATATGTTAGACTAGGGGTCCGCAACTCCCGGGCCACTGAATGGTACTGGTCCATAACCCATTAGGAACTGGGCCACGCAGCAGAAGGTGAGCGGTGGAGGAGCCAGCGAAGCTTCATCTGTATTTACAGCCACTCCCCATCGCTCATATTACCACCTGAGCTCTGCCTCCTGTCAGATCAGTGGTGGCATTAGATTCTCATAGGAGCATGAGCCCTACTGTGAACTGCACGTGCGAGGGATCTAGGTTGTGCGCTCCTTATGAGAATCCAATTCCTGATGATCTGAGGTGGAGCTTAAGAGGTAATGCTAATGCTGGGGAGAAGCTGCAAATACAGATTATCATTAGCAGAGAGGTTTGACTGCACAGAGACCATAATAAATCAATTGCTTGCTTACTCATATCAAAACCCTATCAGTGAGTGGCAAGTGACAATTAAGCTGCATCTGCTGGCAGGCTTTAAATCAGAATCCCACACTTACTTTAGTCTGCACATGGGCCGCCCATTATTTTATTTACCACTTCCATCCGTACCTCGTTTTTGCACTGCACAGTTGTCTCAGTTACAGTTTTGATAAGTCCACAAGCTAACCTTAGCCAAAATGAGTGAAAAACAAACATCACTGGAGAGCTTCTTACAAAAGGAGGAAAGACCCAATGATGAGACAGCAGAAGACTCTAAGACTGCCAACAAAAAGAAAGCTGCATTTAAAAGAAAATACCAAGAATCCTACTTAAATTATGGGTTCATTGCAACAGATGATTCACATTTTCCAAGAATGCTTTGTATAATATGTGGTGACTGGCTATCCAACAAAGCCATGAATCCTTCAAAACTGCTTCGCCACACATAGACCAAGCACTCTGCATTAAAAGACAAGCCTTTGGAATTTTTCAAAAGAAAAAAGTGTGAAAACAAAGAACAGAAGCAATTATTGAAGACCACCACTTCGTCAAATGTGTCTGCACTGAGAGCATCATTCTTACTGGCTAACCACATTGCTAAAGCTAAGAAGCACTTTACTATTGGTGAAGAGTTGATCCTGCCTGCTGCTAAGGACAGTTGTCATGAACTTTTAGGAGAGGCTGCAGTTCAAATGGTGGCACGAGTTCCTCTTTCAGCTAGCACCATCACTAGAAGAATTGATGAAATAGCTGAAGATACTGAGGCACAATTGTTAGAGAGGATTAATGAGTCACTGTGGTACACAATCCAGGTTGATGAGTCTACAGATGTTGACAACAAGGCAACAATGCTTGTTTTTGTGTGATATATTTTTTCAGGAGGATGTGCATGAGGATATGTTATTTGCACTTTTGTTGCCAACCAACACCACAGTTGCAGAATTACTGAAGTCTTTGAATGATTGCATATCAGGAAAACTGAATTGGTCATTTTGTGTTGGTATCTGCACAGATGGAGCGGCTGCCATGACTGGATGGCTTTCTGGTTTCACTACTCGGGTCAAAGATGTTGCTTCTGAATGTGTCTATACACTGTGTTATCCATGGAGAAATGCTGGCTAGCTGAAAAATGTCATCTGAACTTAACAGCATTTTGCAGGATGTGATTAAAATTATCAACCACATTAAAGTGCATGCCCTTAACTCACGTCTGTTCACGCAGCTCAGTGAGGAAATGGACGCAGAGCACACAGGTCTTATACACAGAAGTGAGATGGCTTTCTAAAGGTCGATCACTGGCCAGAGTTTTTGAGTTATGAGAGCCACTCCAGAGATTTCTTTTAGAAAAACAGTCACCACTGGCATCACATTTCACAGAGATTTTGAAAGAGACTGAGCCAGGGCCTTCTTTCTCCCAGCTGGTGCATGATCACCTATCTCAGCTTTCAAAAGTGTTTGAGCATTACTTCGCAACCACAAAATACCCCCGAACTGGGAAGGAATGGATCTGCAACCCATTTGTGAATAAGCCAGGTGAATTGACTTTGTCCGTGCTAGAAGAGGATCAACTGCTTGAAATCACAAATGACGGTGGCCTTAAAAGTATGTTTGAGGGCTTCCCTGGTGGCGCAGTGGTTGAGAGTCTGCCTGCCGATGCAGGGGACACAGGTTCATGCTCCGGTCTGGGAAGATCCCACATGCCGTGGAGCGGCTGGGCCCGTGAGCCATGGCCACTCAGCCTGCGCATCCGCAAAAAAAAAAAAAAAAAAAAAGTATGTTTGAGACAACTTCAAATCTCCATGTGTTCTGGATTAAAGATAGTCAAGTTGGAATATCCTGAGATTGCCACAAAAACACTGAAAAGTCTGCTTCCATTGCCAACATCCTATCCTTGTGAAGCATGTTTTCTGCAGTGACAGCAACCAAAACAAGATTACGGAGTAGACTGGATATAAGCAACACACTTCGTGTGTCACTGTCTCCCATCACCCCCATATGAGACCGTCTAGTTTCAGGAAAACAAGCTCAGGCCTCCCACTGATTCTGCATTATGGTAAGTTGCATAATTATTTCATTATATATTACAAAGTAATAATAATAGAAATAAAGTGCACAATAAGTGTAATGTGCTTGAATCATCCCCCCCCCCACTGGTCCGTGGAAAAATTGTCTTCCACAAAATGGATCACTGGTGCCAAAAGGTTTGGGGATTGCTGTGTTAGACTTCCACTAAAAGTTTTATTTGATAGACACACTCCATCACTGCTAATGGCAACATACTATTCCATTACATGAGATGGGGGGTAGTGGGAGGAGTTTCCTGTGCTTGAAAGAGTTTGAAAAGAACTGATTCCCCCCCACATTCATTAAACAAGTGAAGAAACTGAGTCTCATATATGGGACTGGTCTTTCACCTAAGGTCACACAGTGCTTCAGTGGAAGAATCCATGTAAGAGTGGCTCTCTGCTCAATATTCTGCAAAGGCTCCTATCCCACTCAGAATAAAAATCAAAATCCACTTCCCTTTTCTTATTATTTCTCTGCCTCCTTCTTCTACTGTTATCTCCCTCAGTCTTGCCACGTCAGCCACACTTGCCTGCTTGCTATTTCTTGTACACAACAGGCAAGCTCCTAACTTACCCTTAAAAGCAGTTTCTATCTGAAATGCTCTTTTCCCAAATAGCTTTATGGCTTATTCCTTTCCCTCCTTCAAATATTTGTTCAAAAGAAACCTAACCATTTGTTCAAGAGACCTGACCACTGTATTTAATACTGCAAACTGCCTCCATATCCAGCACTCCTGATGCTCTTTACCCAGTTTTGACCTTTCTCTTTTCCATATGATTTATCTTCTTCAAATATCTGATACAATTTACTTATTTATTAGCTTTACTGCTTGTCTTTCTTTCTCAATGGGATGTGAGCTCCAGAAAGGCAGACATTGTCTATTTTGTTCCCTCTGTGTCCTTAACATTTAGAATGGTGCTTGGCACATAGTAGGTGCTCAATAAATATTTGTAGTTGAATAAGATCTAGTCTCTCTGTCTAGGCTGTCTCCTAGAACCTCTATTTCCTGCTCAATGTATTGTGATTCCCTGACACTTACTCTGAGTTTTGACCATCACAGAACACATGACCTTCACCTGACAGGCCATGAAGTCCTCATGACATTTTGGGCTCTAGTCACTGTGGCTTTCACATATGGCTTGAATGTAGGGTTGTAAATAGTTTAAATGATCTGGATATGAAGATTATCATGGACTTCCTGTCTAAAACAAACCAAAAGGATTTGCTTCCTTTCATCAGAAGGCAGATGAGGTGAAATTAACTATGTAAATTGGCAGGAGTAATTGGACTCCCTCATCAGAGGGAGACCTCTCCCAAACAAGTAGCCATTAATGGGAAAATGTGCAATGGAATCATTTTATTAATTCTGTAGACCCCAAGGGTGAATTATGAAAGAAAGAAACCCAAGTCTCCTTTATACAATACTAGAGACCTATTAGTTTCAAGAAGTCTGGCCCCATGCTCTTCATCCTTCAGTCTATGTTTAGCCAACATTAAGTCTAAGAAAAAAAGTGTATGTCTGTGTTTTGGAGATGTGCTTACTTTATGGTAAACAAGTAGAGGAAAAAGCAGACCCACATCTTTCACTCCTGGGAAAATAAAGAGGAAATTTGAATGGTAGGATCCAAACCTATCCCCTTCCTTTGTGGGAAGTCAGCTCTGGTGGAAAGATGCACAAATCTGAAGCAATGGCATGGAGAAAATAAGGTGAGAAAGGAATGACGGGTATCAAACCAGACCACCTAATTATCCAGAAGGTCAAAAAATGGGAAGAAGGGTGGGACTCTCCTTAGTGAAATTGGGGTTGGGGTAGAATCTCTTTAGTGAAATTGGATTTCACTAAAATTGGGGTTGGGGTAGAAGATGACGGTTTAGAGCAAGCAGAAAATAATTTTGTTGCCTTTCTTAAGCATAGGTAATAGGAGAAATCCTTCAACACTGTTCTTAGGATTTTCCAAATCCCTGGAAATATCCATATAGCATAATTGCAGGACCACTATTCCGAAGCAAAAAATTGCTAAAATAACTCTGGTGCTCCTTATGTGTTTATCATTTGGCAAAAGGCCCAACCTTACCTCCATCACACACATAACTGAAAAGACTCATAGTCTTTGAGTCCCTATGTACCACATGAGATGCATTGGCTCAGTTTCGCTTCGCCTAAAGAATAACAGGACAGGAAATTAAGATATACATCCACACTCCCCAGGTGAAGGCTAATAATAGTAGCCACCCTCAATCACTAAGCTTCTTGCAGCTGTTGTGGATCTATTTACATTGAAATCTTCCCTCTCCATTCTCAGTGGTTCCATGATTATGCTTGTTCTATTTCTCTCAATGAACAAAGACAAGGAGATTCGCATTAACTCCAAATAATGTCTGCTTCCAAAAAATCCCTCTAGCTTTTCTCCTTTATCCAGCAGCCTCTGCTCCATGAGTAGTGCCATTCTTGTGACTCAGAAGACTCCTTGAAAGAACTACTCCGCAGATGTATAGGGAGCAAATATATGGTTATGAGGGACGGGGGCAACTGGGAAGTCAGGGTAGAGGATGGCTTCTGGAAGAGGTTTGGAGAAAATCTTTTTAGTTTTGCCATCCCTGGTCCAGGGAAGGTCATGACCATAGATGTCAAAGCCAAGCTTTATTTGAGATTTATGTCCAATTCCTTTTTTTCTTTTTGCGTTACGTGGGCCTCTCACTGTTGTGGTCTCTCCCATTGCGGGGCACAGGCTCCGGACGTACAGGCTCAGCGGCCATGGCTCACAGGCCCAGCCGCTCCGCGGCTTGTGGGATCTTCCTGGACTGGGGAACGAACCTGCGTCCCCTGCATTGGCAGGCGGACTCTCAACCACTGCGCCACCAGGCAAGCCCTATGACCAATATTTATTTACAACTTAGAACCAGTCATTAACCCTGGTTTCTTTTGATTGACTTCAGAACAGAAACTAAACCTGGGACTTCCCTGGTGGCCCAGTGGCTGAGAGTCCGCTTGCCGATGCAGGGGACATGGGTTCGTGCCCCAGTCTGGGAAGATCCCACAAGCCGCAGAGCTGCTGGGCCCGTAAGCCATGGCCGCTGAGCCTGCACGTCCAGAGCCTGTGCCCCGCAATGGGAGAGGCAAAAAAAGAAACTAAGCCTAAGTTGATAATTGACTAATATAGAAATATCACTTTTAAGAGAAAAAGAGTGGAGGTGGATGTGGGGAGGGGCAGGGAATGAACTTCCCTGGTTAACTAAGTGTTTTGGTTAATAGAGAGATTTCTGAGCACATTCTCCCACGATTCTTGGTCTTGAGTCATAAACACTCACACTTATGATATTATTTACTCTTCATGAAACCCTAATGAGGGAATATTATTATCTCTTTCCTGTAGACAGAAGAAACGAAGCTCAGAGAGGCTTTAGCTGACTTGATGAAGGTCACATAATTACTAATTGAGCTGAGACTCAAAGCCAGTCTTTTGACTCCAAATCCAGTTTTTATTGTTATTTATAAATCAGGTTATGTCACTGTTCATCTAGGAAATGATTACTGTAGAAGTAATGGAAGAATTGGAATATCAGAAAATACTCTTAAAAATGAATTTTTCAAAGCCATAGTGTAATCATGGACTCATAATAATGGCTGCCATTTACCAACTTCCTATGTTCTAGGCATTTTACATTTGTTATTTTGAATATACCCAATTTTATAGAGGAGGAACTGGTGGTTCAGAAAGGTTAACATACTGTGTAATCTATTCATTTGTTATGTCTATTATTTATTGTACTCCTCCCTGCACTACATTAGTAGGTTGTAAACTCCATGAAGACAAGGATCCCCGGTGCCTAGAACAATTCTAAGCATACAGTAAGTGCTCTAATATAAAAGGTTTATATGTGAGTGCCGGTATGAATCAGGATTCTCCAGAGAAACAGAATCAATACGATATTTATAATTTATTTTAAGGAATTGGTTCATACAGTTGTGGGGCTGGTCAGTCCAAAATTTATATGACAGGCTGGCAGGCTGAAAACTCAGGCAGGAATTGATGCTGTAATCTTGACACAGAATTGCTTCTTCTTCAAGGAACCTCAGTTTTTGCTCTTAAGCCCTTCAACTGATTAAGTGAGACCCACCCACTACTGAGGGTAATCTTTACATAAAGTCAACTGATTGCAGAGGCTAACCATATCTACAAAATACTGTCACCAGCATCACCTACATTAGTGTTTAATTAAACAACTGGGTACTATAGCCTAGAAAAGTTGACACATAAAACTAACCATCACAGTGCTCAAGTTCATATATTTAAGTAAGTAGTGTTGCTGGGACTTAAATCTAGGTCCTTGTGATTCTCGAGCCTATCATCTTTCCTTTACACCTCAAGAATGTCTAATCTGGAAGGAATTCTCCGGACCATCTAGTGTAATCCTACAATAATATATATGGGAATATCAAGGATGGGTAGAGAGAGGGAGGGGTAAGTCACAGGAAATTGCTCAAATTCAAACTCAGATTTCCAGACTTCCTACTCCCTCTATGATGACTGGGATAGGCAGAATCTGTCCTGAATTCCTGCTGTTATGATCCAGGACTGGGGAGGACACTGGAGAGGGTGTCAAAGACTGTGCTGAATGTGTGCTAAGAATGACAAAGTCCATATTCTGGAAACAGATTTTGTAAAGTCTCTGAGCTTTTTGACTGTTACTTTCCTCTGTCTTTTTTTTTTAAAACATCTTTCTTGGAGTAAAATTGCTTTACAATGGTGTGTTAGTTTCTGCTTTATAACAAAGTGAATCAGTTATACATATACATATATCTCCATATCTCTTCCCTCTTGCATCACCCTCCCTCCCACCCTCCATATCCCACCCCTCTAGGTGGTCACAGAGCACTGAGCTGATCTCCCTGTGCTATGCGGCTGCTTCCCACTAGCTATCTATTTTCCATTTTGTAGTGTATATATGTCCATGCCACTCTCTCACTTTGTCCCAGCTTACCCTTCCCCCTCCCCATATCCTCAAGTCCATTCTGTAGTAGGTCTGCATCTTTATTCCCATCTTGCCCCTAGGTTCTTCATGACCATTTTTTTTTCTTAGATTCATATATATGTGTTAGCATACGGTATTTGTTTTTGTCCTTCTGACTTACTTCACTCTGTATGACAGACTTTAGGTCCATCCACCTCACTATAAATAACTCAATTTCATTTCTTTTTATGGCTGAGTAATATTCCATTGTATATGTGTGCCACATCTTCTTTATCCATTCATCTGTCGATGGGCACTTAGGTTGCTTCCATGTCCGGGCTACTGTAAATAGTGCTGTAATGAACATTGTGGTACATAACTCTTCTTGAATTATGGTTTTCTCAGGGTATATGCCCAGTAGTGGGATTGCTGGGTTATATGGTAGTTCTATTTTTAGGTTTTTAAGGAACCTCCATACTGTTCTCCATAGTGGCTGTATCAATTTACATTCCCACCAACAGTGCAGGAGGGTTCCCTTTTCTCCACACCCTCTCCAGCATTTATTGTTTGTAGATTTTTTGATGATGGCCATTCTGTCCTCTGTCTTTTAAAGTTGACCCCATATACTTAATGCCACTGAATTTTATACCTTAAAATGGTTGAAATGTCATATTGTATGTTATGTATACTTTATACAATAAAAAAAAGATTAAAAAAAGTTGATCACAGAGTGGGAATACAAACTTGAAATCAGAAATCAAGAGACTTATGTATTAGATGGGTGTCTACTGTATTCCAGGAATTTTACCTATACATATATATTACCTTACTTAATCTTTAAATCATCAATGTGAGGTAGTAAGTACTATAAAGAAACTTAGATCCAGAAAAGTTAAACAACTTGCCCATAGTTGGGAGATAGGAGAGCCAGGACTTGAACTCCAGTGTCTTAACTCTTATCCATTTCAATACCAACCTGAAGATTAATGATGATGATGATAAGGCATTATATATATGGAGAACCCTTATTCAAAGACATGTTGAGCAGAAGACTAGAGTCACCTTTTATCATTTATTTATTTATAATTAGTATTATACAAAATTAATTATAATAATTTATTATATTTATCATTAATATTTTAATACAAATGTGTTTCTCAGACCAATTAAGTTACTTGGAAAGGCCTTGAACAAATGGAACACAAGAGAGGTAAGTATATCAGATAAGAAAGTACTCAGTTGTAGAATGTTGGGGAGGGCAGGCATTGATAGCACCACCTGGGGGAAAGCTGGGCATTTAATAGAGCAGGTAAATAAAACCTATGCTTGTCTTTCAGACATGCCAATAACTATACCTTTCAACTCCATTTCCTCCTTTAGCATGGACCAAAGGCAGCATGATCCTTGCATTATTGTATTAAAGCAAAATTAGAAGCTAATTATCTAATAGTATCTGGAGTTGCCACCACTTCCACTGCTATTGCTCAGTTCTTACAGTGGCTGTTTATTTTCTGTTCTGGCTAGTGGGCACAACTGGGAAAACAGTAGTACTTCACAGGAAACTGATAGAACTGGATGGGAAAGAAATCAACTAAGCTCACTGGCTAAGAGTGACTTGTGTAGCCTAAATTGGGGCTGTGGCAGGTGGTAAGATTTGACTAGGGAAATGGATTCAGCAAGTCAAGGCAAAGGAAAACACAGACATCTAAGAAAAGACCTGAGTCTTTTGACTGCTGTTGGGTTTAGAATTGTTCTACAGTTTTCAATAGCTATTTTGATCTCCCTGGTCTTCCATTTTACAGTAAGTCAGTCAGTCTTAACTCTGCTACTGGTTGGTCATATAGCCTTGGACAAGGCTCTACCTCTCTCTGGGCCTCAGTATCCCTTTCTGTACATTTAGAGAATTTGGGACTAGTTAATCACCAAGAACCTCTTCATTTCTGACTGTATCACATTCTGTGACTTTTTGAGTGTGTGGACTTCTTCCGTCTCACTTTGAGATTCAGGAAAAACAGTGGTCCTCACGAACCACAGAAACATAGCCTGCTACACAGTGAACATCAATAAATGCTTGTTGAATGAATAAATAAAAATAATAATAGCTAATCCTTATTGAGCAGTTGCTATGTATCAGGCCAGAGCTGCAATTTTCATCTCAGAGACCTGGAGAACAAGGCCCTGTCTGATTCATCTGTGCACTGTTGTAGTTGTCATCATGTTCACACAGCAAGTAATTGATGGAGCCAAGACTCAAATCCAGGATGGCTGGCTCTAGAATCCATACTGTTAAATGACTACACTCATTCAGTAGTTCACAAAGAGCTGCTATTCAGCAGGTGCATCACAAATATTTGCAGAATAAACAGACTGCACTGATAAATAGGTTAAGCCACTTTGTACCCTGGCTATGTTAAGAACCTCATTAGGTAAGGCAGTGGTTTTACATCACCTCAACAAAAACAGGAGACATAAGGATAGAAGAAATGAGTCCCAGGGTTGGAGTGTGCTAGCGTTGTGTGTCTTGGGTAAGAATGTGCCCTCTCTAAGCTTCCATTTCATCATCTATCAAGTAGAGTGAATAACTAAAAACTCAGAGGGTTGTGGTGCACACAGTGAAAAGGCAAACACGAAAGCCTCTAGCACTGTGCTTGACAGATCTGGATCCTAATCCAGACCTGTGAGTTTTATTTTCCTTCACTGAGGATTAGAAAAGAAAAGCCCTGGGAAAGTGAGAGGAAGCTTGCAAAAATGGGAAGAGGACAAAGAGGACAAAGAAAGCTCAGGAAATATGGATGTGCTCCTGGGAGGATGGAGAAATGAAGGGGAAGCATTGCTTCCCAACATTGCATCCACGGAGTTTCTCTGACTCAAAGGCTGGTCTTCAGCATGTCAAGAGCTCATGAATTCTATCAGTTCTTCTCAAAACCTTTTTGTTTCATGGACTACTCAAGTAGCCAAGTGATACAAAAGCCACAGTCTTCTCCCTTTTATTTTCCTGAAATATCTGTGTTGGCATAATATAAAGCCAGAGACTCCATAAGTTTCCAGCTTGTAAGGCTCAAAAGAAGCCAAAGGTCTTCCTTTTGGGGAGGGGCAGTTTGGTGCTGGATCAAATTTTGTTCACCAGTACAAAGTCTGGCACGTTATAAGTGCTCAGTAATTATTTGTTGAATAAATCAAAATATTACTTTTTTTTCAGAAGGGGTAACTTGCCAAAGCAAAGATTGCCTTTTTTTTCAACTGTTTTGGCTGGTATTACATAGCTACAGCCCCTAACCTTCCCATCTAGGAGCCAGTGACAGAAGGCAGACAGATTGCCAAAGAACAGACAGACACATGGACAAGAATGAGCAAACACACATACCAAAGGCTCTCTGTAAGCCAAGGAATAAATGCCTATTCTTAGTCTTCACTCTCTGTCTTTGTGCACTTAGGACAGAGAGGCTGGCATTTCATAGTCCAAATTCCTGGCAGCATTTTCCACAAGTCTGCTTTCACAGAGATGTGAAAATTAATTTAGTTAAAATATAGTCATTGATTTGCAGGCTCACAGAACATTAGGTCTTTAAGGTCCTCTGACTTCAAACACTTCCTTGTGCTAAGCAAGGACCCAAGGGTCAAGAAAGAAGAGAGTAATTGTTCAAGATCACAGAGTCAGAAGCTAAGCTGGGACTTGAACCTATGGCTTCCAGGACCAGAGCGGTTTCTTTTCTATCACATTGCCCATTGATATGTAAACTGCTGATGTGTGGAATATCCGATCCACATCCATGTATTAAGGCGGAACAACAGAGACCTTGATTTGCTAACCAGTTTGTTAATTTGGCATATGCCACAGCTATCTTGACATTATTCAATAAAAATAGAATTCTTCCTCTGAACTCTCCAATATTATAGGCACTAGCTACATGTGGCTTTCGTGGTCACATGAACTGTCTCATAGACTTTTCAATAAGTTTTATTTCTGCACTATCCAATATGTCAGTCATTAGATATATGTGGCTTTGAGCACTTGAACTATGACTAGTGCAACTGAAGAACTAAATTTTAAATTGTGTTTAATTTTAATTCATTTATATATAAATAGCCATGCGTGGATACTGCTTACCATGTTGGACAGCAGAGCTATAAAATGGGGTCGAGAATCCTCGCCTTGCCTTCCTTCCATGACTGATGAGGATGGAATGACCATTTCTACCAGTCTAAAATGGTAGAAAAACCTTTAGGATCAGAAAAACTTGAGTTCAAACCTTCACTATATTACTCACTAGCTGTCTTCCCTTAAGGAAGTCCTTTTATAAATTGAAAACTTAGTTTCTTCATCTGTAAAATGTGAAGAGTAGGCCCTATCCTCACAGGATTTTGAGGCAGGACCACATGAGATTGTATTGCACAGGGCCTGGTGTGGGACTGTGCTCAGGCACTATGAATTTTGCTTTTTTTTCTCTTCTGTTGTCAAGGCCACCAGTAATCCCGGACAGGAAGTCCTTGAATGGCCTTGAAGACTATGTATTCTTCAAGGAACAAAAGGGCACATGATGACAGGTGGAGTAGGGGTAGAGGGTTAGAAGTGGAAATCCAGCCAGAAAAGCAAGGGTTCAGGCAGACCTGCACCCAAAAAGGTCTCACAGTAAAGGGAAGCCAAGGATTGAGTCAAGTGAGGGACCTGAGATTGAGTCCAGAGACCTGTGTTATAGATCCCACTCTGAGCCTCGGTATCATCATCCATAAAATGGGGTGGGAGTATGCGGTGGTGGTAGAAGGTAGTCACTACACTATAAAATCTCTAAAGTTCCTCTGAGCTTATAACTAACCTAATTTATAGTATTTAAGACAAGCATTTCAATTGACTCTTAGGGCTCAGCCCTAACTTCAGGGCCCAGAGTGGGCCTTACAAGCTCTGGTTTCCTCTTTTATGAACAGACTCTCGTCCACAATCTTCTTAAGACTCAGAAGGTCCTGATCTACTAGAGAAAATTGATAGCTTCTATATTTTTCTAAGGAAGACAGTAGGGCATGGCAGGTGCACAGAACTAGAGTTAAACAAACCAGGACCTTAGGTAAATTGCTTCACTTCCCAGGGCCTCAGTCTTCTCAACTGTAAAACAAGAGTGGTAGAACCTATTTTCCAGGGCTGCTGTGACAAGTAAATGAGAGAACAATGTGTCAGAACTAGGTAATCTGTGAAGAACAGTACACATAGGAGAAATTAGCAAATGAACTTTCATTCTATTTTGCTTATACCTCTAGGGAGCAATTACTTGTCTGCCATGTTTTAGAGTCAGAAATTGACTGATCTTTCTCCCTAGATTTTATTGAATTATTTATTTATTTATTTATTTTTTGGTACTCGGGACTCTCACTGTTGTGGCCTCTCCCTTTGCGGAGCACAGGCTCCGGACGCGCAGGCTCAGCAGCCATGGCTCACGGGCCCAGCCGCTCCGCGGCATGTGGGATCTTCCCGGACTGGGGCACGAACCCATATCCCCTGCATCGGCAGGCGGACTCTCAACCACTGAGCCACCAGGGAAGCCCCCCTCCCTAGATTTTGACCTCCCAAAGATTCCAGACTGTATCTTAGTTATCTTCAGCCCAGAAGGTAGTGCCTGGTACAGAGCAGACACAAAGTCAGCCTGCAACAATATATTTAACCCATATAGAACTGAACCCCAGAAGCAATAATAGTATTTTCATTTTATAATTCGGTCATATAAAAAACTTTGTTTTTGCACAAACTATTAACGTTGCTAATTATGTCTTCACTGCCAGGAAGCTCAAGATGCGGTGATTAATTATACTTGTCACAACAGTCTGGCTCATCCTCTCCTTGGTCCTCATTTTCTTCTATTATGACACACCATAGAGTCTAAGTGCTTTTTAATGTAAGGTGTAGCAAATACTTGGAATTTCACAATGATTATGCACATAGATTCCAGGGTCAGACACACCCTGGATTCAAATCCTGGCTCTATTATTTCCTGGCTGGGTGACTTTAGACAAATTACTTCATTCCTTTGAGACTCATTTTCTCCTACCAAAAAAGAGGGTGATAATTTGTACCTCAGAGTGACGTAAAATTTAACAAGGTAAGGCACAGTGCTTGGCATATGATAAGCAGTCGGTAATCAGTTAATATATGAAATATGCACATGTATGGCTTTTCTGCTTGTCTTTTCTCCAAAAAAATAGGTAAAAGTGAACGTTCACATCCATAATTACATTCTATTTTGCTGTTTCCCACTTTTGGCACCAGACCCAAGGCCAGTGGCCATCCAACACCATAAGAAGCAAATAGCAAGTCAGAGCATTAAAGCAGGGGTAGATAAACTAAAGCCTATGGGCCAAAGATCATAAGCAAAGAACGGCTGTTAAATGTTAGAAGAAGAAGGTGAAGAAGGAGGAGGAGGAGAGGGAGAAAGGGAAGGGGAAGAGGAAGAAGAAGAAGAAGGAGGAGGAGGAGGAGGGAAGGGAGGGGTGAGGGAGGAGAGAGGCGAAGGGGTGGGAGAGGGGGAGGAGAGTAAATCACCTGTGGCCTGCAAAGACTAAAATATTTCCTATCTGGTCCTCTATGGAAAAAAAGTTGCCGACCACTGATCTAAAGAGGAAGAGCCACGGCCACCCTTGCCAAAGACAGACAAAAGCATAGTGTAGTACTAGAATAAGGCTCTGGAGTTAAAAGTCTTAGATTTTTATCCTACATAAGTTACCTCCACCCTACAGCCAAGACTGTGAGGGTCAAATTGGATAATGTATCTGGCACTCAATGTACGTGTATCTTTCCTTTCACCCTTATTTATTCATGTAAATTGATAAGTGTTTATAAATCTGGGGTTCATAATTCAGGGAATACATAATTTTATTCTCCTTTTTTCAATACTTTCTCTTCAAATGGGTTATCTTGTGTTATGATATTGTCTACCAATGGAGCAGCCCATTAAGCCCCCAGTGGGAACTCAATACATACTTCCTTATTACTTTGTCTTGAAATGAAGAAATGCCAGAAATGTCTCCCGAGAAAAGTCCTCTTCCTGTTTAGGCACTTCTTTCACTGGGTTACATTCATGAGACTATAGATTGGATTGAGACTTGAATATCTTGAAAACCATCATCATTTCTGGCTTCAGTTAGATGCTATCCTTAATTTCTCTCTAATCCTCAAACAACTCTGTAGCACAAGCAGTGTTGTCCTCCATTCAGATGAGGACACTGAAGCTCTGAGATGTTATATCACAGTAACTGACTGAAGCCCAATCTTCTCTATGCCCCATTTCTTCTTTATATTGTACCTCAATAAGTAGTTAGGAAAGGCTTCTTAGAGAACTAAGGTTGAGGGAAGACAAAAAGTAGACCCAAAGTCCTATGACCTTCATTCCCAAGGTTTATTTGAACTGAGGAATTTGAGGATGTCAGGCTAAAGAAGGAGCAGACTTCTGGAAACATATATATTTTATTTTTTCCCACAGAGGGGGCTGATGGATTCTGAGAATCATGTAGATAAAGAATATAAGCTCCTCCTAAAAGATTTAAATAATAATCTTTGCTTTGCACTCTTCAAAAAGCTGTGTTGAACGTTAAAATTAAATAATGGATGTAGAAGAGAATTGTAAACTGTAAAGGGCTATAGTAATGTAACCATCTTATTCCCATATTTGGGGGAAGGGCCTGGACTTAGGTTACATGATAGATCTGTGCTAGAACCATGTTTGATTCGCCCATCTCGCTGCCTCTGAGCCTAGCACTTTTACCAGTATCTCCACAGAAATCTCCACAACTAATGTCCTTAGAGTGTTAGGTGATAGAAGAAAGAAGATGGAGGTAGCCTTAGCAGGTTTCATTAGCACCTCACCCCCTTTTCAAGGGAAGACCATCAGCCCAGCAAGCAAATTTCTGTGTCTTTCTCACTCCCTTGCTATGAAATTCTTAAGTCTGCCTTCCATCATGTTGGGAAGGAGGAGAGCTAAGGAGGTGGAAAAGGTGGAGAAAAAGCCATTCCAGCAAGGAAAGGAAGCTTCCAGACAATAATTGGTATTCTGTGGCTACGTTCAGGTCAACTGGCCAAACACTCCCTAAGAGTTTCATCTGGTCAGGCTCTAAGTCACATTCCAGAGTTGAATGTGAGTTGACCCTGTTCTCAGAGTTGTGGGAATGGCCTCTGAGTTCAGCTGCAGCTTTAATACTGCACAGAGTATCTCATTCAGTATTAAAGCATAGAGTATCTAAGTGGAGGGAGTGTGATGGGACAAGGAGAGAGAAACCTACAGATACAGCTGCCTCCCCCGCCCCCACCTGCCTCCCAAGGCCTATCGTGACCAAGACTCATACAGTCTGATGGACCTGTTCCCATCATCAGGGAAGTGATAATAATAATAATAATAACAACAACAACAACAACAACATTTGTGCCAGTTACTGGATCAAGCATTTTTCATATATTAACTTCTTCACTCCTCCCAGAAATTCTATGTAAAAGGTATATTATTATCCCAATTTTTCCTAATAAGGAAATTAAGACATAAGGTAATCCTCAGGAGATTACAAGAGAACTAAGTCATCTTGATTCTATAAACATTGACCACCTACTATGTGCTAAATTCTGTGCTGGTCCTGGGAATACAGAGTACCGTGGGAATACATAATCTCAGTCATGTGGGAGAGTAGAAAAGTAAACAGTTAGGCAGGCAGTCACCAATTATATATATATATATATATATATATAGTTATAGTTATATGTGAAGTGCCTATTATATGTCAGGAACTATGCTAAGCCCTGAGTTTAAATGATAAAGAAAGCAGATACAGTGTTACAGCAGAGTGACAAGTGCCATGGCAGAGATAAGCATGGGGGTTATGAGATCTCAGCCTGGGGAGTGGCAGGTGGATTCTTATAAGAATTCCTGGAAAAGGTGATCCTTTGGGCAATTGTTGCCCCTCAGGTATTTAAAAGAGACCAGCCTAGGCTCCTCTTTCCCAACAAAAGAGCCAGGTCCCTCACACTCCATCTCTCTAGCCCCAGGAAGCTCACAGTTAATTTTTTAGGGCAAGACAAGCTTGAGGGGCTTTCTGACCACAGGCAGGTCAGAGCATTCATCCCCAGAAGCCTCCCTCTCAATTCCCCTCACCCTGGCAATAGGTACAATCTGTCTATCTGGTTTGCCTTAAAAACATCCTGCAAGATGCCTAAATAAAAAGAAAGACTGGCATATCACTGCAGTGCCTGGCTCATTGTCTCCATGGGGAGTACCTTCAGACAGCTCTTGCCAGGAAGTTTTGTCTACAGCGATTTTCTTTCTTTTCATTATATTCATATTTATTACAATGGTATAAGCAGTGTCTGATAGTCTGTCTGCTTAGCACAGCAATGAGATTTTTTAAATATTCCGGACATTTTTTTTATCAAGTACTCTAACCCTCAGCAAGAATGTGTGTCTAAGTATATACACATGGGTATGTAGGGAAGGGGGGGCTTTTGTATATGGCTATATGCAGGAAACTGAGTGTGTTTGTAAGCATTTCTGTGTGTGTGAACTTGTGTTGGTTTAGATGTCTGGAAAACTTCTTGAAGATTTCCTAAAGAGCTGAGTTCCATAAAATTGTCTTTCCTTTAACTTCATGGAGAAAGAGGTCATGAGTAAATTTTGCTAGCTGAGATGCTTGTCTTCATGGAAATTATTTTCTGACAAGTAGAATAATAATAATAATAATAATAATAATAATAATAATAATAATAATTTCCTTCTCAGAACAATCCTGTAAAGGAGGCATTATTTCACCACCATTTTATAGATGAGGAAACTGAGAGCCAGAGAGATTAAATCATTTGCTCGAGGTTGTACAGCTCGTAAGTGGTAGAAACAGGATTACAATGCAAAATTCTTTTGTCTGGGATCCTAGTCATAACTACTACACATTTCTAGATTAAAGCCAAGCCACCATTCAATGTTGAGTGGAGCTAAAGCACCTTATTGAAGATGCCAAAGACCAGAATGTGTTTAGAATTAATATGGAAGGCATTGGGATCCACTGACATTTCTTGAGCAGGGGAACAGTAGAGAGTGGTGCTTTTGGGAGACGGATTTCTAGAGAGAAGAGGCAGCACCCTTGGACCAATTATCTGTGTGTTTACTACTCTGGTTTGTGTGATTCAACCAAGAAAACAGGAAGCAAAATGGATTTTCTTGGGGCCAATTACCTTTCTTGAGGTCATGATAACCGGTCTTGGGGAGGTGCTGATATAGGAAGATGACACAGGGTTTTGACTTTCAGGAAAAATCCCAGATGATCTTACTGCAGTTGTCTGGAGGCTGACTGCTAAATCACCTGGCCTTTAGAAGTTTCCAGGGGTTCTTACTTTATTTCCCTACTTTATTATTTTTTTTAGGTCTTACCCTAACTCTGCTTATTAGATGTGCAAGTTATTTAACTTCTCTGAGTTTCTAGAAGCTAGTCTGTTCCTTTTCAGTTCTCTACTCCTAACACCCCGCCACACACACAAAATTCAGGGCTAAATGGCATCAAAGGAAGTATGAAGGGGTAGAGTGTCGGTTACTGTTTTTTATTAACAAGCAATTCCATATCATTGTAACAAGTGATAAACACAGACATATAACAAAAAAGTTAATTATTTCCTTCAAGTCCCTTGCTATCCCATTTTCAGAAGGTATCTGATATTATCAGTTTGGCATAATTCCTTCCACAGCTTTTTCCATACTCTTACTACTTGTTTAAACAAATATACACATATAAACAGCTCTTTTTTCCCTAGACCAAAAGACTCATATCATGCATAAGTTTTTACAAACGTTATCTAATTTTACACTCATGGATAAAAGCAACTTGCTTTGTTCATTGAATGGTTAAAAGATCGTGGACTTTACTATAGGTCAATAACCATTAGGCAAAAACCAATAGACTCAATGACATGAAAATAAAAATCTTCTGGATTGAAAAGAGTTAAGTCTAATAAGGACACTAACCCTTCAGCTGTTATATGAGTTGCAAATATTTTTCCTAGTTTATTCTTTGATTTTTGAATTTGATTTTTCTATCTTTTGTCAGAGAGAATATTTGCATAATCTTGGAGTGACGGAGACCTTCTTAAGAAGAAGGTGTTTAAACAAGACAGAAAACTCAGATGCTATGAGGGAAAAGATAGGCATGTTTGACTATACTGTGGAAAAAAATGTTAAGGCTTTTAAAGTTTCTCTCTCCAGACATAGGAAAGGCTTAGGTGTGGGAGCATGTTGAAGAAAGGCAGAATCCAGGTGAAGAAAAAGAAGTATCAGATTAGCATTTAAGTAGCTATAGGGAGCGCAGTTTGACCTGTAGCTGGGGGTTGCACCCAGAACTAGCAAGTAATGGAAGAACGCCTGTCTGGGGAAGAGTAGTGATAAAGAGTGACTCATTGTGTAAGTGAGAGTAAAGGGCTGGAAGAACAACTTTCCTCAGACAAACCCAACTCTTTAGCTAATAAACTGAAATACTGACAGTGATGGGTCAATGGTGGGGGTAATTCAGACAATCAGATAGTCTTGAAGCCATGACCCTTCTAGCAAGATAGCCTCTAGGAGTCTCTGAGGGTTTCCTCTGACTGTGGTCAGAAGTTTTACAATCTTAAGTACCTCATGGAATCCATCAAAGCTTTCCAACCTCACTCCCCATTTCAGGCTCCTGGACCAGATGTCCTTGGTCTAGGTTATTTTAATGATCACTTTGGCAGTAGAATAAGCAGAAGCTTTTGGACACTTACAGTTGTGCAGTGAATACCTGACACTCACTAGCTGTGTGACCTTGGGCAAGTCATTTTCCCTCTCTGAATTGAGTTTCATCATTTGAAAAAAAGGAGGTTAATACTGATTTTAAAGGTTTTTCAAGGAAGAAGAAATCAGATGACTGATGTATGTGAAAGGGCTTCAGGGAATGTAAAGGCCAGTAAAAATATAGGTGATTACTATGATGCCAGGTTAGGCAGATAAACAACCTGAAGTCAAAAAAGGCATACTGTGTAGTAGCTTTCCCTTACCCATGGCACCTGCAGACCATTTGGGGTGGGAGAGAAGTGGCTATGTATACGTGGCTGGATGGGATCAGAGAAGATACTGAAGCTTTCAGAGCTTACCTGCTGCTAGTATCATAATTGCCCTTCATCCATGCAACTCATGGGGTGAATGTCACAGCTTTTTGAAACATCAATGAGGTGATGTCTAGTATCATCAGACAATTATTAATTCAGTTGATAAAACCAAGCAGAAAGTGTGTCATGTTATCATCACAAGTGCTAAAGAAGAGACCAATTCCTGGAGCTCCAGGAGATCCACAGAGATATCATCAAGAAGGTCTGAGCCCTGAGAGACAAATGGACAAGCCCATATGGAACAAGAGCACATAAATATACAATCTTGGATCTGGCTGAGAGTATGGGAGTAAGTGGCCTGGGTGGGGGTACAACAAAGAGATTATTTTTTAGCCCTCACCTCTGTATGGACTGTGGAACTAGAATTCCTGGGTAGAAATCCTGGCTCTGCTGCTTACTATCTATGAGATGTTAGACAAGTTAATTAATCTCTGTGTGCATCAGTAATAGTATTTATCTAACAGTATTTTTGTGTGTGTGTGTGTGGTACGCGGGCCTCTCACTGTTGTGGCCTCTCCCGTTGCGGAGCACAGGCTCCGGACGCACAGGCTCAGCAGCCATGGCTCACGGGCCCAGCCACTCCGCGGCATGTGGGATCTTCCCGGACCGGGGCACGAACCCGTGTCCCCTGCATCGGCAGGCGGACTCTCAACCACTGCGCCACCAGGGAAGCCCTAACAGTATTCTTTTGAGGATTAAATGAATTAATATTTGTAATGTGCTTAGAATAGTAGCTAGTGCATAACAAGTGTTACATAAATGTTATTTTAAAATATTAATTAAAAAGCACAAATTTTCTTTTTTAGGGCATTATTTAAGGTTTTATTTATTTTTCTTCTTAATCAGGCCCCTATGTATTTCTCCAGCCTCACTTTTTACTGCTTCCTCTTAAAATTGCATTCTGAAAGAATGAAATAAGTGCGGCATTGCCAAATTATGCCAGGTGATTGTATATCTCTTTGCCTTAGCCTTGGTCTGGAATGCCCTTCCTATCATGTTCATTAAGAAAATTCCTCTTCTCTTTTCAAAAACTATCTCAAGCATTACCTCCTCCAGGAAGCCTTTTCTAACTACTGCCACCTAACTTTCCCATTTCGTTGATCTAGGCATTCACTTATTTTCACAAGTTTTGGAACTTGTACACATTTCTATAATGATGGCTCACATTTTGTACTTCAGTTATTGTTTATGGGACTGTTTGCCACAGTTAGACCATGAGATCTTAAATTCAGTGACCATAACGTTACTGTTTTTCTCCTGACCCTGAACCTATAGTTTGTTACACAGTAGAAGTTCCAAGAATGGTGGCTGACAAGACTTAAATGCAAAGCATTTTTAATAACTACTGATCTTGTGCCATTCTTGCAATAACCTGGTAAAATAGACACTATTATTAGCCCTATTTTATGGACGAGGAATTTGAGGTTGAGAGAGGTTAAGGGTACATCAAGGTCTCAACTAGCTAATGAATAACAGAGCTGGGACTTAGTGCCAGACCTTTTTAAACACAGTGATCTTTCCACAGCAATGCTTTTGTTGTCTGCCTGATTTTATTATTAGTAATAATGGATAACATTTATCAATTACTTGCTTTATTCAAAGCACTAGGCTGAGCCCATACCACAGATTATCTCATTTAATCATCTCAACAATGCTATAAGGCTTATCCCATTATGATACTCATTTACAAATGAGGAAATTGAGGCATGGAGGGGTGAAGCAATTTGCCCAAACTCACAAAGAATTTGAACCCAGTGTAAATTTATAGCAAGAGCTTTTAGCTGTAATCATCTACTAATTCTCAGCTGAGACTTAGAGAAAAGTCACTTCAAGATTCAACTACTAGTGAATAGAATTTTGAACCTAGGTCCTAGTACCTCTGAAGATCTTCTCTTTCCATCATAACATGTGGCTGCTTTAGTGGTCCAAAAGGGAAAAACTCTGTTGGGGGAAGACACTTCTGGGAAGTTGGGAGTTCAGTTACTCAGCTTGAGATGTGAGGAACATGACTCCTCATGGTGTAGATTTTTGAAGGGATAGAAGAGAGGAGAAGTAGCCTGAAGTTCATGGCCTGTCTTCTGTCCTCACAGATGTGTGGTGAGCACATATTATCTACACTGATGATGAAGGGGAGGTAGACACAGTAGGAAATTGGGTTGAGGAAAAATCAATTACAGAAATGAGGCCCCATCAAGCAAGCTTTCAGCAAGGTGGTGTTTTCATCTTCTTCTTACCCAGTGATAATATCCCTAAGCAGGTGTTTATTTAACAGGAAAGGACAAGGGAGCTCATCATTTTGATTTTAATTATTTGCTGCAGTCATTTTAAGTTGCCCATCTTTGGATCAGCACTCATAAAAAAAAAATATCATCTGATCTCCCAGATTTATGAGCAAGGGTGTGTCAATCAGAATTGTCTCCAGGTATCTAAGAATAATGCATAAACACAGGGAGCAAGGCAAAGGGTATAATTTCAGAGCTTACTGGTTAGGAGAGAACTTGATAAGTAGGAAAAGGGACACCTTTGATAAAAGTGTGTGATGAATATACCAGAGCGAGCCAAGCCCAGTGATTCGAGGCATCACTCAATCATTAAAAAAGCTGCCATAATCCTAGGTCTCCACACCTCCTTCTGACAAGTTGATCTAACTCATTGAGAGATAGGGGAATAGGTGGAAATAATCAGGCTCGAGGGCATTTCAATCTTGGCTTACCTTAGGAGACTAGGGAGATAGATGCATGCTTCTTGGTCTCAGAGCATGAACCATGCAGGAAAGCTCTCCAGGGTGCCTAATTTACAGATTGGGAACCTGGGGCTAGGGCAGAACTCATACTAGAATCCAGGACATTTGACTCCAATTCCATTGTTTCTATCACTTCACCTTAGTTAACTTTATTTATTCATCATCTCTTAGCTGAGGGAAGAGAGGGTCTAGATATTTGACCAGACAGTACACAGAGAATTGGAGGTGGTTCTTAGTACCTGTGTTTCCAAATAGACCAAAGGTTCAGGAAGAGCGATGGATTTGCCATCAGAAACCCTAGGCTTCATTCACACCTATGCCATTACCTCAGTTATCTTGGGCAAGTCCCTTTATTTTCTGAAACTTAATTTTTCCATCTACAAAATGAGGAGAATGAAACATGTCTAGTGAGCTTATGGGAGGAGGGATTGTGCAGACTGTCTGAGGTATGGGAAAGCTCTAGAGAGATGGTAGGGACAGTAAATACAGACACCTCCCTACATTCATTAGCCATGAAAAGCTTTTGGTTTTGCCTTTTAAATAGCTTTCATTTTGTGCCCACAAACATTACTTGAACAGTTACTATATGTACAATGCCATGCTAAGTGCTATGAGAGATGGAGATATGGGCCTTGCCCAGGAATAAGAAAAGGCAAAAGAATGATGACTAGAGCTATAAGCACTGAGCTTGTAGCAAGTGGGCGTCTGTCTCCAAGGCAGTCTTTGATTAGTCCTCACCTGGATCACCATTTAAGTCCTCCTGCTAGTGCTGTTTCCTTCAATGCCTCCTTTCCTACCCTACCTACCCTGTAAATGGTCAGAAGGTGCATTGATTCCAAATTCTTCTGTTTGGCATTTCTGGGCCTCCCCATCCTGGCTCCAGTGACCTTCTCTCTCATTGGTCCCCAGTATGAACCACCCTTGATCCTCAGTCCTGGTTCCTTACAGAGCTCACTCCCTCCATGATCTCTCATATGCCCAATACTATCCTCACTCCAATCTCTGCCTCTTTACTTGTCTCTCATGTTTTTGCCTATAGCCAGCATACTTTCTCACCTTTCAGATACCAGTACAATTTCACTTTTTCTTCCTTAGGATCTATCTCCTCTGAGTTCCTAAAATCAGAACCAATCTGAAATATTAAAGGCTCAGGTGATTCCAGGCTGTTTGCTCTGCCTTCTTAATTTGAACCTCAGCTCCCTGAAGGCAGGAATCAGCTCCCCTCCATGCATGATGGCTGTTTTTTTTTTTCTTGCCTCAAAGATCAAGATCTGCAGTCTAATACTAGTTGAAGTAAAACTCAAAGAAATGTCCTTTGTTTGCCAACATATTGACATTTCTGGACTATTGAAATAATTTCAGCAGTTTATGATAGGGGTTTTCAACCTGCTTTTAACAATAAAACTTTTTTTTTACCACAAATAAAATTCAACAGGGACACACAATATAGAAAACAGATCAAAGTGGAGCTGTTCCGGGTACAGTGGGGGAACCATCCCTTCTATGTAATTCCTAGGATACCTCCATAGAATATTTTAGGGTTCATGAAGTACAACCTTAAAGCAACTGTCTCAAATGGCCAATGGGCCAGGATAAGTTAAAATTAAGATACATACTTGGTGACATACTTACCTGGTGAATGTCATAATTCAGAGACCCAAGGGACCTGAGGGGGGCTGTGGGGCCATGGCTTATGCAACCTATTCAGAGTTTGCCTTATAAAAGGGGGTAAGGGTTATAATAAGCACCTACAGAGAGAAATAGGGAAAGCTCCAAAAGGCCTTGGTGAGGCCATAGAAATGGGACAACCAGATAGCTAAACCCCAGACTGGTGTGGAGCCCTCTTCCCTAGGGAAGACCAGGACCCCAGGCCCTGCCTTCAGCAATTCCCCTACTACTCGGTCTAAGCCTCTCCACTGTCTAGGGTAACAAATCCCTTGTATGAGAACCTGCCTCTCTCAAGGTCCATATCCTACATTTAGAACAATTTCCAATAGTCATCTTACTGTGTTTTTCTCTGTTTATGGCATCAAAAGAGTCCCAAAGAGTCAGGCGTTTTCCCTGAGGGAATTCAGTCTTTTTTAAGCAAATATGAGCACATAATTCAATGCCCATGTAAGACACCACTTCAGCCCTTTGAGGAACTCATACAAGGCCTACAGTCCATTTAGATATCAGGACACTCTGGATGTTTTTTTTTTTTTTCCTGAAAGGTTCTCAGCTTGTCACACATCCTATATCCAACAACCCAAATCTGGAATACATTTGCAGTGGCCTATGGGTTATAAACTATGCTCTATACATTTGAGGTTTCACAGAGGTATTCAGGATGCAGTAATGCTGTAAGCCTAGCCCCATGGTTTTTCAATTTTAACAATAAAAATTAAATAATTAGCACTGTTCTAAGTGCTTTTCCTCTATTAACTCACTAAATTCTCATAAGAACCTTATGAGATAGGTGCTGTTTTTCTCCTCATTTTTCTTTGAGATTGAGGCACAGAGAAGTTAAGAAACTTGTCCAGGGTCAGACCGCTAGATAGTCACAGGGCTAGGATTTAAACCTAGGAATCCTGAATTCAGAGCCCAAGTTATTATCCATACATTGTATTCTCTTGTCAGCTTCTTGCAGATGAAGAAACTGTGGTATTGAGAAGCAAAGCAACTTGTCCATATTAATGAGGTGTTTCTTAACCCACCAAGGAACAGTCTTCAGCTATTCCTTGGTTCTCTCCTGTTCTAGGGTCTAAAGCAACAGCAGGGGCCAGATGGAAGAAAATAGAATTGTCTGGGATGCCGGTAATTTGGATTCAAGTCATTTCTTTGTTATTAAGTCTCTTTGTGATCCTGGGGAGGAAGATTCTTCCTCTCTTTGGATATCAGTTTCACCAACTGCAAAATGATGATTTAGAAGAATTCAACTCACACTTTTTCCAGTCAAAGTCAAAGTACAAATTCTTCACAGATTTATTATACCTTAAAAAGCTCATCTGTATTTTTTGCATTCCATTCCATAAAATATATGTCTTTGTTTTACTGTAATTATTCCAAATCTTCTAGTAAAGCCAATTCACCAGGATAGAGTGGCCCTAAAGTCAATTTACCTCCAGTGCACTGGGGAGGACCTTTGAGGTATGTGCATTCTGGTTTCAGAGCCAGTGATCTGAAGATGTCTCCAAAGGCTCTCTCTGCTCTGACAATTTACAATCTTAGAATATGCTTAACCCCATAGTGTTAGGAAAGGGAGGTAGAAGGGCAAATGGGCTGAGTGTATTCTATAAACTCTCTCAAATTCTTTACTCATTTGATAAAAAGTGGCATCAAGGGAATGTCAAGGAGTGGCTTAGCAAGATGTCAGTTCCTGCTCTACTGCAAACAAGTTGTGTGACCTTTGAACCAGACTGTGTGTAAGATCATTTCATTTAACCACCTCATTGAATGGTTGAGGAAACTGAGGCACAGAGATGGGAAGGTGTTTACCTGAGGTCACATAATAGTAAGTAATGAAGAACCTAAGGGCAGGACAGGAATGGATACACAGACGCAGAGAATGGACTTGAGGACATGGGGAGGGGAAGGGTAAGCTGGGACGAAGTGAGAGAGTGGCATGGATATATATACACTACCAAAGGTAAAATAGATAGCTAGTGGGAAGCAGCCACATAACACAGGGAGACCAGCTTGGTGCTCTGTGACCACCTAGAGGGGTGGGATAGGGAGGGTGGGAGGGAGACACAAGAGGGAGAAGATATGGGGATATAGGTATATGTATAGCTGATTCACTTTGTTATAAAGCAGAAACTAACACACCATTGTAAAGCAATTATACTCCAATAAAAATGTTAAAAAAAACCCCACACACAACCATAAAAAAAAAGTAATGAGGTTTGGATTAGAACCATAGCACCCTGTTAAACCTAGAGAGTCATACCACTCACATCAAGTTCCTGGCCCTCTGTGCCCTCATCTCTAAAATGAAAATAAAATCATTGCTCTATCCCTGAGTTGTTATGCTCATCTGATGAAGCAATGAATGTGAGAATTCTTTGGACTGATCACTTCTTGCCATCAGAGAAGTTATGGAGAGAGCACCAGAGTACTGGGAACCTGAGAAGTGTGGTGCCTGATGGGGAGTGGGAGCTTGAAGGGAAGCCATACATGGAAAGCCTCAGAAAAGAGAGATGGGTACCACTAAGAAAGCCTTCCTCTTGCTACTGGATTGTTTGGGCTATTGGATTTGTCTGAAATTAAGCGAAAACCTTGTTTTATTTAACAAATACTTTCATAGTGTTTACTTTATGGCAAGCACTGCTCCAAGTGTTTTACAAATATTAACTCAGTTAATCCTCCTGAGAACCTTATAAGGTGGGCTATATTATCATCCTTTACACATGAAGAAATAGAGGTGCAAAGAAGTAAATTAACCTACTCAGGGTCACACAGCTAGTAAGTGACAGAGAATAAATTTGAACCCAGGTCATTTGCCTTGAGAATCTGTGCTCCTAACTGTTGGAAACCATCTATTCAGATGAAATTGGTTATGCGAAGGCTTGTGTCATGGAAAGGCACAGATTATAATATAAGCTTTGTCACTAAAAAGATGTTAGTGATCTTGGGTATGTCATTCTCCTTTATGCACCTTCTTATCTGTACAAAGAGATTTCCTTTCTTTTGCCTACTTCTGGTCCTCTAAAAGCCCAGAATTCCTTTCTCCATTCTAGAGACATTTTCTCAAGCAACAGCTTTGGTTTTATTCTCTCACCCCTACACGCAGCCCAACCAGACTTATCACCTCTAGGAAATAATGCTCTTTCAGCATAAACTGGATTCCACTGGAGCAGATAATCTTTGACTTCTTAGAGCCTCTAGATGCCTCAGCAAGAGTAGAGCTCCAGGGGAGTTCACTTTGCTGTTCTTCAATTTAGATTTAATAAGATAATTACTGTATGTTATTTAAATATTATTGGGTTATTAAAAACATTAACAATTTCTTGCCTTTGATCCTTTTTGTTTACTGGGAACAGAGTGTCATTAAGCAAGCATTATTGAACAGATTTTCTTCTTTGTGCTATAAATGTTTATGTAACTTTGAGAGGCAGCTCTGAACACTGCTACCATTTTCCCATATGACCCTGGACACATCGTTTAACCTTGATGATCCTGGGTGACCAACAAGCCAGGAAGCAGCTCCCTTGATCACTGGCCTTGCCTTTTTACAAAAACACAGTATTGTAGAGCTGAAAGAGACATCCCATGTATACCAGCTGCCACCCATTTTACCAACGAGAAAACAGGGCAGAGAGAAAGGAATTGCCTATGGGTCCACTGTGAGTGGCCAATCCAGGAACATAACTAGTACACTGGAAGTCTTGGGAAGACAGGGACTCGGTCTAATTTCTTTGCCACAGTTTCCTCAATACCAAGCATAACGCCAGGCTCAAAGATTGCAGTTGAGAAACATTGTGGACTGCCTGATTGGCATAACCTAGGTGTCCTGACCTCCAGATGAGAAGTCTTATCAGTAAACCACAATTTTAATCAATCTTACAAATTAGCATGGTCATAGATGCCCAGGGTCTGAAGGAAATCAAGCTGTGAATAAGACAATTTTTCTTTCAGCTAAAAAATACCAAACTCTTCCAACTACCACAGTCTTCACAATCTTGGTGTTACTCTTCAAGCTCTAGCCCCTTATAGCTCCAAATATGTTATTACTACCAATGAGTTGGATGAAAGAAAGGGTTTGGGAGTGAGAACCAGGGAGGAAGGTGTGGCAGCTAAGGCAGTGAAAACAATGTGGTATAGACCACTTTGTGTTTCACGTTTTGTTAGTTATCTGTTGCTGCATAACAAGTTATATAAAAACTGAACATCTTAAAAAATGCACAGCGATTATTTCACTGTGGGTCAGGAAACCAGGCATGCCTTATCTGGGTGCATCTGGCTCTGGGTCTCTCACAGTCTATAGTCAAAGGGTCAGCTGGGGTTGCAGTCAGCTTAAGGGTCAACTTGGAGAGGATCAGCTTCTAAGCTTACTCATGTGGCTGTTGGAAGGATTTAGTTCCTTATGAGCAGTTGGACTGAGGGCCTCAGTTCCTTGTTAGCTGTTGAACAGAGGCCTTCCTCAGTTCCTTGCCACATAGGCCTCTCCATAAAGCACCTCCCAAAATAGGAGCCTGCTTCAAAAGATAAAGCAAGCAAGAGAGCAAGAGAGGGGTAGCAAGATGGAAATTATGGTCTTTCATAACCTGACCTCAGAAGTGACATCCCATCACTTTTGCTGTGTTCTTAATTAGAAGTAAATCACTAGCTTCAGTCCATACTCAAAGGGAGGGAACTACAGAAGGGTATAAATACCAGGAGGCAGGATCATGGCATGCCATCTTAGAAGCTATCTACCACAGTGGCTTTTCCTAGCCCAAGCTTTGTACAAGATAAGCACATTATGAACCTACGTAGCAAATGGCAGTAACCAGAGCACTGGAGAATTTGGTCACAGTCCCTGATCTATCACTTACTCCATAGTCTTTTGTAACTTAGCTCACTTCTCTGAGTTGCACTGCCCTTATGAGCAAAATAGAGATAAAGTGCCTGCCTCATAGGGTATTTGTGGGAATGCAATGAGATTGTGGATTCCAAAGAGCTGGTAATTAAACAAGGGGAAGGATTATATGCACTATTTTGCAGAGAGGATCCGTATTTTTATTAGAGTCTCAAAGGGATACTTGACTCCTTAAAATGGAATTAATAGTTCATTCCACATTTAGTAAATCTTACTATTCATTCGTTCAATCACTATTTATTGAGCACCTACCATGTACATGGCACTGTCTTAGGCACTAGGAATAACATGGTGAAGAAATCAGACAGTAATCCCTGGCACTTACACACTAGTGAGGATGACAGAAACAAGGAGAATAAGTAAAATATATAATATGTTACATAGTGATAAGTGCTAAGCAGGAAGGAAAAAAAGGACAGATAGATAAGAAAAAAGGAGAGGGTGGATATAAACTTAGATAGGTAAGATGGCCAACGAAAGTTTCCCTGAGAAAGTGAGATTTAAGTGTAGACCAGAAGTAGGTAAGAGTGAGCCACGTGAATATATGAGGGAAGAGAAAATGGCAAGTGCAAGTGCAAAGATCATAGTGTATCTGAATTGTTCAAGGAACAGCAAAGAAGCCAGAGTGGCTGGAGTGAGCAAGGTGAAGAGTAGTGGGAAATGAGGCCAAGAGAGGTGGAGGGGGAGAGATAATAAGGGGTCTTGCAGACCATTGTAATAAGTTCTGTTGCTGCTACTCCTTAAATCACGCCTGGTTTCCACCATACACTTTTTTTTTTTTTTACATCTTTATTGGGGTATAATTGCTTTACAATGGTGTGTTAGTTTCTGCTTTATAACAAAGTGATTCAGTTATACATATACATATGTTCCCATATCTCTTCCCTCTTGCATCTCTCTCCCTCCCACCCTCCATATCTTACCCCTCCAGGTGGTCACAAAGCACCGAGCTGATCTCCCTGTGCTATGGGGCTGCTTCCCACTAGCTATCTACCTTACGTTTGGTAGTGTATATATGTCCATGCCTCTCTCTCACTTTGTCACAGCTTACCCTTCCCCCTCCCCATATCCTCAAGTCCATTCTCTAGTACGTCTGTGTCTTTATTCCTGTCTTACCCCTAGGTCCTTCATGACATTTTTTTTCTTAAATTCCATATAGCCCGGAGATGGAAGCAACCTAAGTGTCCATCATCGGGTGAATGGATAAAGAAGATGTGGTACATATACAATGAAATATTACTCAGCCATAAAAAGAAACGAAATTGAGCTATTTGCAATGAGGTGGATAGACCTAGAGTCTGTCATACAGAGTGAAGTAAGTCAGAAAGAGAAAGACAAATACCGTATGCTAGCACCATACACTTCTAATGCCTCCTCAAGCTGCCTCTGTTCTCTCCCATAGTGCCCTGATTCAGGCATTATCCTCTTGGGTCAATTAGAGCTGCTGTGGCTGCCCTGCTCCCCTGATCTATTCTTGAACATTCTCTCCATCCTCATTCTCTCAGGAAACCCCTACAAAGAAAGGCCCATACATTATGCATCATTGAGGCCCCAACATCTAGCCCATTGTTAACAAAATCTGTGGCTGAGAGGAGGTATTTAGCTAATGTGTGTTGAAGGAAACTATTTTGCTACATCAAGGCTGAAAGTGCTCTAAAATGATATGCTATGCTAGTCAGTGCCGGTTACCCTCCTTTCCTGGCAAGAGGAGAAGAGTTACAAATTCAGAAATTATTCCAAAAGGAAGATTACCCAGCCCAACTCTTTCCTAATCTACTACCTACTGAGTTCTTATTAGGTGCCAGGCATGGTGCTAAAATGATATCATTTAGCTTTCACCACAATTACTTTTACAGATGGGAAGATTGAGACCTAGTGTGTAGGAAGGGACTTACCTATCATCACACAGTGAGTTAATGGCAAGGCAATAGGTGTTGTTGATGCTATGGACCCACAGTAGTGGAAATGTACTTCACTCACTTGCTAGCCCAGCATCAACTCCTATGCCCAAGAGCACACTTCAGCAAGATTGGTCTCAGATGTGAGGGGTGGAACCTGGGGTCATTGCTTAGACTCAAGTAAAGCTTACTGTCTCAAAAAACAGAAGACAGTCCCCTTTAGAGGCAGACTTTCTTGGGACTGAATCCCAGCTCTGTCACTTACAGTCATGTGGACTTGAGCAAATTGCTCCTACTCTGCATTTTACTCTCTGTGAAAAAGGATTATAGCACCTACATTGGGTAGGGGATATGGAAGGGGTGGACAGTGTGTTGTGAGGATTAAATGAGATAAATGTGTATGAAATCATTTAACACCATGTCTGGCACACAGTTTAGATACTCAAGAAATGACAGTTTTCTTATTCATCACTCTTTGATTGGTCCAACTCTATTCTTGCTGAGGTTGATGGCCTTGATATTTTATCATCATTCTCTACTTTTTTAAAAATGTAATTTAATTTAATTTATTATTTTATTTTATTTTTGGCTACGTTGAGTCTTCTTTGCTGCGTGTGGGTTTTCTCTAGTCGTGGTGGGCGGGAACTACTCTTCATTGTGATGCACGGGCTTCTCATTGTGGTGGTTTCTTTTATTGCAGAACACGGGCTCTAGGCGTGCAGGCTCAGTAGTTGTGGCACGTGGGCTTAGTAGTTGCAGAGCATGAGCTTAGTAGTTGTGGCCCGTGGGCTCTAGGGCATGCGGGTTTCAGTGGTTGTGGCACGTGGGCTCAGTAGTTGTTGTGCATGGGCTTAATTGCTCTACGGCATGTGGGATCTTCCTGGACTAGGGATGGAAACCCGTGTCCCCTGTATTGGCAGGCAGATTCTCAACCACTGTACCACCAGGGAAGTCCCTATTCTCTACTTTTTTTTTTCTTTTTTTGCAGTAAGCGGGCTTCTCACTGTTGTGGACTCTCCCATTGTGGAGCACAGGCTCTGGACGTGCAGGCTCAGTGGCCATGGCTCATGGGCCTAGCTGCTCTGCTGCATGTGGGATCTTCCCAGACCGGGGCATGAAGCAGTGTCCCCTGCATTGGCTGGTGGACTCTCAATCACTGCACCACCAGGGAAGCCCCCCATTCTCTACTTTTTGATCAGTCCTTCCAGCTTGCTCATAAGAGCAGTCCAGTCTTGGTGACACTGGCCCAAATTCAGGCTTCCTCAAGGTTTAATATTATCTCCCCACACCAGGGACTTTTGACAGCTGGACACACATGTATGGACACATATACACAGAGCTCTGAACAGAAATAAAATCTGAACAGAAAGAGTTGCTTGCCAAAGGATAAGTTTGGAGAGGACTTTGGCCCTCCCCCCTGCTATAATCTCCATTAGCCTTTAAAAGACACCCCAAATACACATAGACTGTGTATAAAATCAATACAGTTGTCCAGACAACACCTCCCTTAATTCCTCTTTATATTAAAATTCTGCAACCACCACTGTCAAGAAAGAGTGAGTAGGTAAATATATTCCCATCACTGTAAGTGTTCAAATAGAGGATAATATCGCACTTCTTCAAATATCCACCGATCCTGAGATTCTGTTAGGTTTTTGTGATCATGCAGATACTAAGAGATGGAGCCAGGTCTTGGAACACATAAATCCTGATGTCTAGTGTTGCACTTTTGACATCAGAGCCTGTCTCTTGATCAGGGTGAGAACACAGTCCAGCCCCAAGCTCTGGGAAAAGCAGTGATACTGCCTAAGTAAGATTGTATCCCCATTCTCCCAAACCTCATTCTCTCATCTCAGAACATCTACTACCACTATCTCCACCATGCTGTCATTACCCCTGGACTCCTAGGAATACTCAAAAGAAGGAGTCCTGAGAGGCTGAGTTTTCAGGGGTTCTTTTAGACTCACTGACTTCTGTCTCTTTAGCTTGCCTGATTTCCTTTGAACAGTAGCCACTATAGAGTGTGTGTGTCTGTGGGCTGTGGTATAGCAGTGGGAGGCAGTAATTTCCCTGGTGTAAGCTGATCTGCAGGCGAGCTGAGCACCTATATGTTCTTTAGAGAAGAAGACTTGCCTCATGTGCACCCACTGCTTAAGAAGTTTCAGCTTTCCCTCATTTTATTCAACATTTAATTTTCTTGCTTTTGACAGGAAAGAAAAATAGGAGGAGGGGGATTAAAAGAGAAAACAACCAAGAAAGGGCTGAAAGGGAGGGGTGTTGGGAGAACTAAAACTACTGCTATGTAACCAGCCAACAGTGATACTGCAAGTTTATGGGCTTCGGTTGCCATGGAGATGGTTATGTAACTCCAGCTGGTGCTGAAATTTCATACTGCTTGTGGTGGCGAACAATATTTCAGTCAGTTAGGGCTACTTTTAAACAGAACAAATAAAGTAGCTGAGGGGCCCTTTGTCTTGCAGTCTACAACCCGTACCAAGTTTCAGTCCCACACGCCAGTCATTCTCCAGTTTTTTGTGTATAGCAAAATGTTCCCAATTATTCTCTGAGTAGAGCTGGGCACTTACTCTTCTCTTCGGCCCAAAATGGCTAGGAGCAAGGCTTGAAGCAAAGAGAGAAAAAAAAAAGTAAAATGTACCCTTTTGGAGTGGAAAGTCTGTGTGGAAAATTTCAGATTAGAAAGCTTGTTTTTCTGGAAAGTTATGAGTTGAGGGGAGGATATTTATTCACTAGTACAGAGTCCAAAATCTAGGTATGTTCTCTGTGTTCAACCTCTCTCTCTGTCTCTCTCTCTCTCTCACACACACATACACACTTGAACTCATATGCACAATAATATTAAATCTCATCCGTCCTTCCAAACACTTACATTCACATGCATGCATGTATATTCACATTCACAATGCTCTGCTAAAAATCATACACATTAGATTGCAGACACAATTCATTTACACACAAATACACATTTGGTTGAATATACACATTCATTCGCTCACATATATGAACCTTGGCTTGTTCACACACAATTCACTCATATATCCCCAAATACACATGTAATCTTACTTACACAGTAGGCTGAACCATATGAGATTGCCAATGTTAAAACATTGTGAACCTATAAAAATGGCAATATCATATAGCTCAACCTATACATTCACATCCATGTATACATGTACACTAGCATCCACATTCACTCTCTCAGAAACTCTCAGAATCTCACAAACCCACAAATATTCATATTTTCTCTCTCACGTTCTCTTTCATGTGTTTCCAAACAAGATAGCTCTCACACAAGTATACACACATTCATTTTCACCTATTCTCTCACATATATCCCTTCACACATTCTCATTATTTCTTCCTCTACTTTCTCACACCCAATCAGGCATACACAATTTCACACTCTGACATGCTGAAAGTCTGTCACTCATAGATATTATATCACTCACTCACTCATACACACTCACTGTAGAGGCACCCTGGACCGAGAATTTTACAGTGTATTAACAGCTGATTTTCCAGCCATTGATCTCTCTGGGTTCTCAGGAGAAACCCTGGGAAAGGAGGCAGGAAAGGGATTTTTATCCCTATTAGACACATGAACTAAAGGACAGAGAGAGAAAAGTGACCCAATTTCACATAGCAATTAATATGCAGAGACTTGAACCTAGACATTTTGAGGTCAAATTCAGTGCTATTGCCCCTGTGACTATCTGCCACCACAGTAGAGTGGACACATTTTGGGTGAAAACAGTCTGCATGAGGGATTGAAACTGTAAACCTCTGCTTCTGAGAACCATCTGGGAGGTTGAGGCTAGGCTTTAGATGATGTCTCTGGCCCCTTTCCTATCTCACCTAGCAATGAAGTAGATAGAGGTAATTCCATTTAGCCATATCAGCATTTCTCTATCACTTGGTTCCAATTCTGCCTCCCTAATCCTCCAGGCATCTCCTACCCTGCCTTGCTGATCTGGCCAGTGAGCAATGCCAACCTCTACTTTATGCACTCATCTTTCCTTTTTATAGAGTGACAACAGCTTGCCCGCGTGGTACACAGAGGAGCAAGAGACCCAGTACCAGCCCTGAAGCTGAAATAATTCAGCCAAGCTGCTTACACTCCAGATAAATTAATAGGAAAGTGTATTTCAGGGTCAAGTTGGTTTTCAGGACAAAGATTTCTAAAAAGGTTCTGAAGCAGTGGAGTTCTGGAGTCAAAGTTTTCTGCCAGGATATTTCTGATTCCAAACCCCTCTGAGACTAGAAAGTTCTAGATTGGATGTTGGAGCAGGAAGTCTCTGAAATCAGAGTATTGGGATCTGAAATGATGTAAGAATGGAGATAAAGAGAGAACTAGAATAGATTTTGTAGCAGGGGAAAATTGGTGTGGGGAGCTGCACTCATCAAACTTCTGCCTCTCCACATGCACTCTTTTTTTTTTTATCCACATGCACTCTTCATGTTCCTCCAACCTGCCTCTGGCCCAGGAGGCTGACATGTACATTAACAAGTTTAAGTGCCCTCTGGTTTGCAACTGTGTTTGGTTAAGGGGAAACCTGGCTGAAGATTGGAAAGAGGGAGAAAAATGGAGTCAGGGTCTTTATTCTCCCAGCTCCCTCCCTGCTGTGTCACCTTGAGCTGGCTGTACCTCTCAACTGAAGAGAACAGCTCTTTTCCTGACAACCCTCTCCACGAGACACTTACCTTCCAAATTTCAGTAACTCACTCTTTCAGGCTTAAGAGTGGGACAAAGCCCCACTGTGAGTACTGTATTAGGCCTTGGGGTTTCCCTACACTCTACTCACACCTTTGTAAATAGTCTCTTTATAAATCTTCCCTGTATCCTAATTTGTATGCATGTACTATTTCCTTCTGGGACCAAAGTATTAGGTTGGCCAAAAAGTTTGTTCGGTTATTCTATAACATTTTATGGAAAAACCCAAACAAATTTTTTGGCCAATCCAATACAAGGGAAATCTATGGGAAACAGGTCTGTTATACTCCCTCTGAGCTCCAGTTAGAGAGAAGAGGAGCCAGGTTTGATTTTCCTGTGCTGCCTAGGGTGCCTTAAAATGTCCTGTCCTTGTTACCTTGGGGACCCTCTCACACAGGCCCTTAAGCAGTCCTCATATTTGTCTGAGGGCTCTTCTAAGCCACAAGCCCATTTCAAGAGGGCATAGCTCCACCCATTGTAGAAGTGTGTCATTTTCTGTCATTACAACTTGCTCCCTACTTCAAGGCCTAAGGCTTGCATCCCAAATTGGAAGGAGACATATTTTTTTTCCTACCAGCCCTGGGAATAGCCCAGAAAAAAAAATTGATGATACTTCACAGGGCTACTTGAGGGAGGGAGGATGCTGAGGGGTTCAAAAATGGGACATGGAGTAAAGACAAAGGAAAGGCTTTCTGCTCCCACAGCCAACATTTCCGTCAGAATTGCCTGAGCCTGCCCATGTTGATTGGTGTTGCCCTTTTAGTGTTAGAAAGACAGAAACAGATGCAGAAAAAGAGGGAGATTTACTTGACAAAGGTTGCACAGCAAGTCAAGGCTGGGATCTGATGAGGACTCAGCAACTCTCGATTCCTAAAGCTGGCTATGCCGTTCCCAGTTAGAATTTGTGACTCTCAATTCCCCTCTCTCATTCTTATCCATAGAAGTAGGTGTTGTGGGGAGGGGAGCCATTCTATTGACTTCACTTAAGTGACAATCCACCAATGTTCCTGGATTCTTTATTTTCTGTGAAGTATCAAGAAGGGTGGTTTTAGTATTACCTAAGCCTCTTTCCTCTTCCCTGTTCCCAGTTACCCCATTTTTCCCTACCACCATCCTACTTAGGTGGGGACCTCAAGACTATTTAGATCAGAAGTTTTCAAATTGTGTACCCCCAAGGTGATTCAGGGGCTACCATGGGGATGTAAAGGTGCGTATAAGCAGGTAGGGCTCCAGGGCAGAATCCCCTTCCCTTAACCACTGCTGTCCCTAACATCCCTGTCATTCCTACTATCCTCAGTCCACAAGAGCAACTCTGCTGTTTTTCTGCTTTATATATCAGGCTTTGATTTACTGTTATATTTGGGGAAAAAAAGTAATTGCTGCTTAAAATAATTAGAAAACCACTGATTTATTCCAGCTCCTTTGTTGTACAGATGAGAAAAACAGAGGCTCAGAGAGGAAAATTGATTTGTTCAAGATCACACAGTAAATCAGTCAGTAGCACATTCAGTCAGACCAGGTCTAATGAAGATTCTCACTACATGACGTCAACCTCACAGCCTTCCCTGCCAGCAGCCTTGGGGTGGATAGGGGCAGGAACCAACACATTATCCCTAGAGGATACGACTGTGAAAGGGGTGCTACTACCTGGGTGCTCATGGTGCCTGCAGAGAGGAGTCCCCCTACCCACCACCCACTCCCCCATGGGTTGTTGCTTTCTGTACCTAGGACTGAATTGTGCAAGACCACTGTCTGGCCTGGCATTCACACCTTCTGCACTCAAAGCCCTTAGTCCACTAAAGAGGTTTCTACCCAATCAAATACATTTTCAACTTGGAACACAAGCTTCAACCTACATAGTGACAGCTAGAGAAATGGTGCTATCTTCCAGGCCAAGGAGGGATTTTGGCTGCTACAGTAGGAAAGTGGTAGCTGCAGCTTGTGTTTGGAGCAAAGTACATTGAGGAATTCTTACAGATCACGCTCCCCTGCCAGAGAATTACACAATGTTGCTCTCTTCACAGGCCTAAGTCATTGGACACAAAGGTAAAGGGAAAAAGTTGCAGCAGTGGGTATTTGCAGCCCTTAGGATGGCTCTGGTCTCTGCTTCTCTGGTCAGGCTCTGATGTGAAAGAATGGGAGTTTTAAGTTGGTTCTTGCTCCACTCAAGCCAAGTCTAGTGTTACCAGACATCTGATGTAGCAGTTAGGTGTAAAGACTCTCTAAATTTAGACAGCTTTGGTTCAAATTCTGGTTCTATCACTTATTATCTGTATGCCTTGGGAAAGTGATTGAAACTTTCTATACCTCAGTTGTCCTATATATAAAATGGGAGTAATAACCTTTATCATAGGGTAGTTGTGAGGATTAAATGAGATGATACATGTAAAACACATAGCTCAGTGTCTAAGGCTATAGTAAGCTAACTCTTTGTAAAATGTAGCTATTATCACTACTTCCTCAGCTCTTGGACACAACTCAGAGTCTTGGGGGCAAGGACCCAGCCAGGTTACAACCTATTCAGGATGCAGATGCCACAGAAACAGTTCCTGAGAGGGAGGAGAAGACAAAAATAAGAAAATTATTATTTATCTTTTATCCCTGCTCTATGGCAGATATTTTATTCTCACATCAAAGTTATATCATTGAATTCTCAAAACAGCTCTGTAAGCTATGTATTATATTACCTTTTTTTCATATGAGGAAACTGTGGCTTAGAAAAGTTTAATAATCTGCAAAAGTTTACCTAGAATCAAGAGTCAAACCCACACATCTGTTTGCCAAGTCCCATGCATGTTATTTATACTTATGGCCAGGTGGAGCTGATGGGGAACTCAGATGACAGAATTATCATTGGAAATATGAAAGCAATGAATTAGAGGTGGTGCCATTTTGGCTGTGCCTCAAAAACACTGGGAAATCCTCAAAGCAAAAGGAAGATTATGGGAATCCCTTGCATCCTGTTTTAGCATCTCAACTATTCTGGCCTTCTTCCAATGGCATCTGATGACCATGCCCAGTTCCTTCTTCTCTGTTTTCTGTGTACTCAGGATGGAAGACACTGGTACAGTCTATCATTTATGACACCCCTGAAGAGCACTTGTGTGCAGTGGGCTCAGGACATTCTCAAGTGTTAGAACTGATTCCTCTGAAACTTCATTGGGCAATTGACTACCACACAAAACCCCAGAAAAAGGGAATTGGAGTAAAGCCAGAAAAACTTTTGGGGGATATGATATAAAACCACCAGAGCTAAGGTTGTGGCAGAGTAAGTCCATAGTTCCCTTTATCTCTTGACCATTCTACCCTGAAGCACTACTTCTGGGCAGGAGAAAACCCAGGGCTGGCTATGCAACTTTACCTGTAATCTGAAATATGTATTCTGCTTCCATTAGTGAGGAAATAGTGTCAAGATAAATAGACCCATTACTCTTTCTTTGTAGGTCAGTGTCAGCTCATGGGCTGGGAGAGGAAATTGTAAACTGAGCTGCTAGAGGCAACTGTGAACTGGGAAACAGTAGTCTAGCTTGGGAAAGGGAAGACTGAGACATGGATAATGAGGAAGTTGTGATTCAAGCAGGAAGACTTTGGCCAGCTCACCAAGGAGTTAAGTTATACTTATAATAGGCACCAACACATACATATAACAGCACACTGGGAAAACAGGAAGGAATAACATTGGGCAAGCAAAGAGAGAATTTCAGCTGGCTATAAAATAGAACAAATTTCCTACATCAAGCATGGCGATAGTAGACTTTCAGGAGATGATTAGGTGTGAGTGGAAAGTGTTTATGGTCTTCAGAGGTGTGAAAACTCAGGATAAGAAAAGGATGGCATTAGGCTCAAGCTACAACTCTTTCACCAGCTCCCAAGTCCCAAGTGCCTTAGAGTGCCCAGCTTGTTGGCATTCAGCAAAAGATATTTATTATTATGTTCATAGGATGAGACAGGCAGGAGTCATGAATCTTGGCAGGAAATCAAGGCCAAAAGATTTGCTTTGACTAAAAGTCGTATAACTTGAAAGGTTTATTGCTGAACTGATTATGTAACATAGCTTCGAAAGAGCAGTATTTAAGATAAAGATTTGAAGCCCTTAGGCAGGTTTGGAAAGAGAGTTGGGGAAAGGACTGAATGCATTAATAGGCCATTTAAGAACTGCCTTCCTTTTAAACCTAGTTTCAGACTACAAAGCGGGAAGGCAGTGGGGCATGTTAAAGGACACTAATTTAGGGTCAGAAGACCTGGGATCTGTCAGTAATTCACTGTCTCCACAGGCAAGTCCTTTCCCTTCTCTGTATATATGTATCACATATATACTGCGTGGAGAAGAGGGAGCAGGAGTTAGATTTGAGAATCATTTAAGGGGCATTTTAGATCTGACATCTTAGGTTTTAGAATAACCCTACTTTCCACACCCAGGTGTTTGACTCCCTACAACCTCCAGAACTCACCAAAGGACCTAAATGGATCAATCCTCCAGGTGGGCATTCCTCCCTTGGTCTCTTCTCTCTTGGTCATATTCAGTTTTTCTTGGCCTAACCCAGTAGTTTTCCACTCTGGAAGTCCATTAGACTCACACAGGAAACTTTAAAAAGGCCAAGGCTCAGGCCCCATTCCAGAGATTCTGACTTAAAAGATCCCCTGATGATTCCCATGTGCAGCCAGGGTAAAGAACCACTAGCTTAGACAAACTATCTAGTGGACTTGATGTAAACAGCCCTAACTTCTTCAATCTTGGTTTCTTGCCTCATTTGTTATTGTCTTCACATTTGTTCTGTGGTCCTTTGATCATTCACAAACCATACACTTATAATGTGTTTTCTACCCATGGGCTTATTGTTTTAACAGTGATTAGTTCTTGAAACTAGGTCTCCTAACCACTCCAACTGGGCTCAGATCCATTTTTAGGACTCTTATCTCTAGGCACTTAGGTAGTTAATGTTAAATTAGTTGGTATTTGTTGATTCATAGCTTTATAATGATAATAAAATACCTCATTCATGCATAACATATTAATTCAGATTTTGTGTTATTTGGTGAGGGGTTGAACTTATATTCATCTCCAATTATCTAAATCTATTCAATTATTAATTAATTATTTATTTTAAACATCTTTGTAGAAACATAATTTACATACCATACAATTCATCCATTTAAAATATACAATTCAATGTTTTTTAATATATTCACAGATATATACAACCATCACCACAGTCAATTTTAGAACATTTTCATCATCTCAAGAAGAAATGCTGCACTCTTTAACTGTTGCTCAACTGGCACCTACACTTACAGCCTACATCCATAAGCAACCACTAATCTATTTTCTGTCTCTATAGATTTCCTTATTTTAGAGTTTCATATGAATGAAATTATACAGTATGAGCTCTTCTGTGACTGACTTCTTTCACTTAACATGTTTTTAAGATTTATCTATGTTATAGCATGTATTAGTACTTCATTCCTTTTTATGACTGAATAATATTCCATTGTACAGATATGCCACATTTTCTTTATTCATTAGTTGATGGTCATTTGGGTTGTTTCCACCTGTTGTCTATTATGAATAATTTTGCTACTAACAAATTTCTGTCTGGACATATATTTTCATTTCTTTTGGTTATAGACCTAGGAGTGGAATTAATGAGTCATGTGGTATCTCTATGTTTAACCATTTGAGGGGCTGCCAGACTATTTTCCAAAGTGGCTGTACTATTTATATTTCCACCAACAGTGTATGAGAGTTCCAATTTCTCTACAACCTAGCCAACATTTCTTATTTCTGAGTTTTTGATTATTCTATTCATTCTAGTGGGTGTGAAGTGGTATCTTGTTACAGTTTAATTTGTATTTACCAGGTGACTAATGATGTTGTGCATCTATTCGTGTATTTATTGGCCACTGATATATCTTTGGAGAAATGTATATTCAGATCTTTCACCCATTTTTTAATTTGGTTATTTATCTTTCTATTACTGAGTTGTAAGAGTTCCTTATTGTATTTGTAAACATGTGACAATTAGCTTTTTTATTGTAAGTGCCTGACATTAAGCTTTTGATTGTCTAGGCATCCACTTCAAAGACATCCATCTTGAATAAACACATTGTCTACACAACTTGTTGAAAATCAGTTCCACCCTACCCAAGACATTCCCCCCATTTTAGAATTCTCTAGTTGATCTAGATAACTGACTGTTTGACTGTCTGCTTGCTTTTCTCTTGTCATGCTTTAATTCCCACTCTAATGTTTTAAATGCACCAAGAGTGAACCTGTAAAACCCTACTCACCCCACTCCTGACCCTAATAAAGGCAGAATGCCAGGTTTCTCTCTCTCTCTCTCTCCCCATGACCATGCTGTGTGGCCCCATGTGTGCTGTGTACCTTGCAGAACCTGTGAGTAATAAACCTCATTTTTTTCAAAGTTTCCTGATGGTTTGTGCTGAGGTGTGTTTAGCAGTCATAAGAACCACAAGGGCAGGTCCAGCCACAACATTGGTTTTGATCTGGGAAGTGTCTGTGGGGTCTTGCCCACAAGTAGTATGGGCCCAGGTGAGTGCCCCCAGGAATTTCTAGCAGGTAGTATCACTATCAATAGGCTGAAATCAACCTAAAATATTTATATATTATAGACACAAGTTCCTTATCAGATATATGGTTTAAAAATATTTTCTTCCATTCTTTGGGTTGTCTTTTCATTTTCTTGATGATGTGTTTTGAAACACAAAAGTTTTAAATTTTGATACAATTCAATTATCTCTGATAACCTATATGGGAAAAGAATCCAAAAAGAATGAATATATGTACATGTATAACTGAATCTCTTTGCTGTATACCTGAAACTAACACAACATTTTAAATCAAATGTACGCCAATAAAAAATTCAATTAATCTCTTTTTTCTTTTGTGACTAGTGCTTTGGTATCATCATGCTTTGGTGTCGTATCTAAGAACCCTTTGCCAAATCCGAAGTCATGAAGATTTACCCCTATTTTTTCTTCTAAGAGTCTTATAGGTTTTGAATTTACATTTAGGTCTTTGATCCATTTTGAGTTCCAATGTCATATGTTTACATGTGACTGCCCATTTTTCCCACCACCATTTGTTGAAAAGATTCTTTCCTGTCTTGGCACCCTTGTTGAAAATCAGTTGACCATAGATGTATCAATTTATTTCTGGACTCTCAATTCTATTCCATCAATCAATATGTCTATCCGTTTGTCACTTCCACACTGTCTTGATTATAATTGCCTTGTAGTAAGTTGTGAAATCAGGACGTGTGATTGCTTTTACTTCATTCTCATTTTCAAGACTATTTTGGCTATTTCGAGTTCCTGCAATTCCATATGAATTTTAGAATCACCTTGTCAATTTATACAAATAACTCAGCTGTGAATCTGATAATGATTGTGTTGAAACTGTAGATTAGTTTAGGAAATGTTGCCATCTTAACAATGTTAAGTCTTCTGTTCTATGGACACACATTATTTTTCCATTTATTTGATATTATTTAATTTCTTTCAAGAATGTTTTGTAGTTTTCAGAGTAATGCTCTGAAATTAATAAATTTATAATTTTAAATTTATTCCTAAGTATTTTATTCTTTTTGACACCATCGTGAGTAATATTTTTCTTTTTCTTTTATGTTTGGATGTTCTATTGCAATATAAATATAACCAAATTTTGTTTATTGATCTTGTATCCTGAAACTTTCTGAACTTGTTTATTAGTTCTAATATTGTTTTTAGTTGATTCCTTAAATTTTTCTATATATACAATCATGTTTCTGAAAATATAGTTTAATTCTTCCTTTCCAATTTGTATGTTTTATTTCTTTCTTTTGCCTAATTTGCCTGGCTAGAACTTCCAGTACAATGTTGAATAGAAGTAGCAAGAGTAAATATTCTGATCTTAAGGAAAAAAGCATCCAGTTTATTTTTATCATTAAGTATAATGTTACTTGTGGGCTTTTGTAGATGTTCTTTACAAGCTTGAGGAAGCTCTCTTCTACTCCTATTTTGATGAGTGTTTTTATCATGAAAGGATGTTGGATTTTGTCAAATGCATTAATGTGTCTATTGAGATTATCATTTTATTTAAATATTTATTTATTATTTATTTATTTATTTATTTATTTATTTTGGCTGTGCTGGGTCTCAGTTGCAGCATGCGGGATTTTTGTTGTGGCATGTGTAGTTGTAGCATGTGCACTCCTAGTAGTGGCATGCATGTGGAATCTAGCTCCCCGACAAGGGATGGAAGCCAGACCCCTTGCTTTGGGAGTGTGGAATCTTATGCACTGGACCACAAGGGAAGTCCCGAGATTATCATTAGATTTTTGGTTTTTGTTCTATTGATATGATGATTGCTTTAATTGATTTTCAGATGTTAAAGTAAACTTGCATCCTGGGATAAATCCCATTTGATCATGGTGTATAATTCACTTCTTATGTTGCTAGATTCAACTGGATAGCACTTTGTTGAGGATTTTTGAATCTATCTTTATAAGAGATACTGGCTAATAGTTTTCTTTTCTTGTGATGTCTTTGTCTGCTTTTGGTATGAGAGTAATACTAGCCTCATAAAATGAATTGAGAAGTAACCTTTCATCTGCTATTTCTTGGAAGAACTTGTAAATATTGATATTAATTCTTCATTGAATAAATATGGAATAATTCAGAGGTTAAAACATCTGGGCCATAACTTTTCTTTGTGGGTACTTTTTAAAATTACTGCTTTAATATACTCACTCATATAGGTCTATTCAGATTGTCTACATCTTCCTGAGTCAGTTTTAGTAGTTGGGTCTTTCTAGGAATTTCTGCATTTCATATAAGTTATATGATTTGTTGGCAGATATTTGTTCATATTAGTCCTTTAAAATCCTTTTTATTTCTATAACATTGGTAGTAATTTCCCTCTTTCATTTCTGATTCCAGCCATTTGAATGTTCTTTTTTCCTTGATCAGACTAACTAAAGGTTTGTAAATTTTGTTGGTAAAAAGTTTTGTCAGTTTTTTAAACCCCAGAGATAAACCCACACACATATTATCACCTTATTTTTGATAAAGGAGGCAAGAATATACAGTGGAGAAAAGACAGCCACTTCAATAAGTGGTGCTGGGAAAACTGGACAGCTACATGTAAAATAAAGAAATTAGAACACTCCCAAACACCATATACAAAAATAAACTCAAAATGGATTAAAGACCTAAATGTAAGGCCAGACACCATCAAAATCTTAGAGGAAAACATAGGCAGAAAACTCGATGATATGAATCATAGCAAGATCCTTTTTGACCCACCTCCTAGAGAAATGGAAATAAAAACAAAAATAAAAAAATGTGACCTAATGAAACTTAAAAGCTTTTGCATAGCAAAGGAAACCATAAAGAAGATGAAAAGACAACCCTCAGAATGGTAGAAAATATTTGAAAATGAAGCAACTGACAAAGGATTAATCTCCAAAATTTACAAGCAGCTCATGCAGCTCAATAACAAAAAAACAAACAATCCAATCCAAAAATGGGCAGAAGACATAAATAGACATTTCTCCAAAGAAGATATACAGATTTCCAACAGACACATGAAAGAATGCTCAACATCATTAATCATTAGAGAAATGCAAATCAAAACTACAATGAGATATCATCTCACACCAGTCAGAATGGCCATCATCAAAAAATCTAGAAACAATACATGCTGGAGAGGGTGTGGAGAAAAGGGAACCATCATGCACTGTTGGCGGGAAAGTAAATTGATACAGCCACTATGGAGAACAGTATGGACGTTCCTTAAGAAACTAAAAATAGAACTACCATATGACCCAGAAATCCCACTACTGGGCGTATACCCTGAGAAAACCATAATTCAAAAAGAGTCATGTACCAAAATGTTCATTGAAGCTCTATTTACAATAGCCAGGACATGGAAACAACTGAAGTGTCCATCAACAGATGAATGAATAAAGAAGATGTGTCACATATATACAATGGAATATTACTCAGCCATAAAAAGGAATGAAACTGAGTTATTTGTAGTGAGGTGGATGGACCTAGAGTCTGTCATACAGAGTGAAGTAAGTCAGAAGGACAAAAACAAATACCGTATGCTAACACATATATATGGAATCTAAAAAAAAATAATGGTCATAAAAAACCTAGGGGCAAGACGGGAATAAAGATGCAGACCTACTAGAGAATTTACTTCAGGATACGGGGAGGGGGAAGGGTAAGCTGGGACAAAGTGAGAGAGTGGCATGGACATATATACACTACCAAACATAAACTGGATAGCTAGTGGGAAGCAGCCACGTAGCACAGGGAGATCAGCTCGGTGCTTTGTGATCACGTAGAGGGGTGGGATAGGGAGGGTGGGAGGAAGGGAGATGCAAGAGGGAAGAAGTAGGGGGACATATGTATATGTATAACTGATTCACTTTGTTATAAAGCAGAAACTAACACTCCATTTTAAAGCAATTATACTCCAATAAAGATGTTTAAAAAAAGTAGCACCTTTTGGTTTCATTGATTTTCTCTATTGTTTTTCCATTTTTTAATCTTATCAATTTCCACTTAAATCATTGTTATTTCATTCCTTCTGCTTGCTTTAGGTTTAGTTTGCTGTTATTTTTCCAATGACTTAAGGTGGAAGGTTAGCTTATTAATTTGGGGTCTTTCTTCTTTCTTAATATAGGCAGTTGCAGATATAATTTTCCCTCTCATCACTGCTTTAACTATATCCCGTAAGTTTTGGTATGTAGTGCTTTCTTTTTCATTCATCTCGAAGTATTTTCTCATTTTCTTTTTGATTTGTTCTTTAACCCATTTGTTGTTTAGGTGTTTGTTATTTAGTTTCCCAAACCTTTGTGAATTTCCCCAGTTTTTCCCAATTATTGACTTCTAATTTCTTTCCATTTGGATCAGAGAAGATACTTTGTATTATGTTATGCTTTCAAATTTATTGAGGGCTTATTGTCTAGCATACGCTCTATTTCTGAGAGTGTTTCATGTGCACTTAAAAAGAATGTGTACTCCGTTGTAGTTGGGCTCCTGGGTGGAGTATTCTAGAGATGTGTTAGGTCTAATTGCTTTATAGTGTTATTCAAGTATTCTATTTTCTTGTTCACCTTGTCTAGCTGTTTTATAATTTATTGAAAGTAGAGTACTGAAGTTTCCAAATATTATAGCTAGGTTGTCTATTCCTCTCTTCATTTCTGTCAATTATTGTTTCATGTATTTTGGTGTGCTCTTATTTAGTGCATATATGTTTATAATTGTATATATTCCTGATAGGTTGACACTCATCATTATAAAATAGCTTAATTTATCTCTAGTAACATTTTTTTAAATTTTATTTCATCTGACATTAACATAGTCTCTCCAACTTTTCCATGGTTGCTGTTTGTATGGTACATATATTCCTATTCTTTTAATTTCAGTTTGTTTGCCTTTGAATCTAAAGTAAGTGTTCTGTATACAATACATAGTTGAAACTTTTTTTTCCAGTCTGACAGTCTTTATCTTTTGTTTGGATTGTTTAATACATTCATATTTATTTTTAATATATTTGGAATTCTGTGTGACATTTTACTTTTTGTTGTTTATGTCTTATTTGTTCCTTTATTCCTTCCTTACTGCTTTGTTTTGCATTGAATAATATTTTCTAAAGTAGCATGTTAATTACATTAATAATTCTCACTACATTTTCAAGTTTACTTTTAGTTATTGCCCTAGGGTTTATCATATACATCTTAACTTATCAGAATCAGCTTCAGATTTATACTTGTATAATTCTAGTAATACATATATAGAAATGTAATTCCTGCACTGCTCTAATCTTTCTTAACCAGTTTTAGAGTATTATTGTTATAATTTTTGCATCTATTAATGTAACAAACCCAACAGTATATTCTGTAATTATTATTTTATTATATCTGTTGTCACTTTTTTAGCCCACTACAGTTTTTCTTCCATATACTTCCTTTATTCTATTATTGGCAAATGCATTACCCATACATTACTTTTCTATAGTTATAGGTCCAAGAATGTGTTCTATACATATTTTATACAATTGCTTTTTAAAATCAGTGAAGAGAGAAAAATGAGAGAAGAATATGCATTTGTAGTGTTTTTTATGATTATATGATTACTTTTACTGTTAATTTTTTTTGTTTGTTTTTACGGCATGCGGTCTTCTCACTGTTGTGGCCTGTCCCATTGTGGAGCACAGGCTCCAGATGTGCAGGCTCAGCAGCCATGGCTCACGGGCCCACCCACTCCATAGCATGTGGGATCCTCCCAGACTGGGGCACGAACCCATGTCCCCTGCATCAGCAGGCAGACTCTCAACCACTGCGCCACCAGGGAAGCCCTACTGTTAATTTTTATTCATATGGATTCAAATTACCATCTAGGGTCACCAGTTTTCAGCCTTTGGAGCATTCTTTAGTATTTCATGTAAGGCAGGTCTGCAAGCAACAAATTATCTCAGTTTTTGTTTATCTGTGGAAGTCTGAATTTTGCCTTAATTTTTGAAGAATAGTTTTGCTGGATATAGGATTTTTGGTTGATAGTTTATTTCTTTAAACACTGCTCAAAGGATATGTTATCTCACTGTCTTCTGGCCTTCATTGTTTCTGCTGAGAGCTCAACTGCTATCTATTTTATATATAGTAGTGTGTATCTGTTAATCCCATACTTCTAATTTATCCCTCCCCAACCTTTCCCCTTTGGTAAATATGTTTGTTTTCTATGTTTGTTTTTATTGTGTAAATAAATTCATTTGTATTATTTTTTTAGATTCACATATAAGTGATTAATATTTGTCTTTGTCTGACTTACTTCACTTAGTATGATATTCTATATGTCCATCCATGTTGCTACAAATGGCCATATTTCATTCTTATTTAAGGCTGAGTAATATTCCATTGTATATGTATATGGTATATATGTATACCATATCTTCTTTATCCATTCATCTCTTGATGAACATGAAGGTTGTTTCCATGTCATGACTATTGTAAATAATGCTGATATGAACATCAGTGTGCATCTATCTTTTCAAATCAGAGTTTTCATATTTTCTACATATATGCTCAGGAATGGGATTGATGGATCATAAGGTAGCTCTATTTTTAATATTTTAAAGAACCTCCATACTTTCTTCCATAGTGGCTGCACAAATTTACATTCCCACAAACAGTGTATAAGGGTTCCCTTTTCTCCACACCCTCTCCAGCATTTATTATTTGTAGGCCTTTTGAAGATAACCATTCTGACTGGTGTGAAGTGATACCTCATTGTAGTTTTGATTTGCATTTCTCTAATAATTAGCAATGTTGAGCATCTCTCCTTGTGCCTGTTGGTCATCTGTATGTCTTCTTTGGCGAAATGTTTATTTTGGTCTTCTGCCCATTTTTCAATTGGGTAATTTATTAAATTTTCTTTTGATATTGAGTTGTATGAACTGTTTGTATATTTTGGATATTAATCACTTGTCAGTTGCATCATTGGCAAATATTTTCTCCCAGTACATATCTTGTCTTTTCATTTTGTTTATGGCTTTCTTTGCTGTGCAAAAGCTTTTAGGTTTGACTATGTCCCATTTGTTTATGTTTGCTTTTATTTCTTTTGCCTTAGGAGACTAATCTAAAAAATATTGCTTCCATTTATATCAGAGAATGTCTTGCCTATGTTCTCTTCTAGGAGTTTTATAATGTCATGTCTTATATTTAGATCTATAAACTATTTTGAGTTTATTTTTGTATATGGTGAGGGAGTGTTCTGATTTCATTGATTTACATGTGGCTGTCCAGCTTTCCCAACACCACTTGTTGAAGAGACTGTATTTTCTCCATTTTATATTCTTGCCTCCTTTGTCTAAGATTAATTGACTGTAGGCATATGGGTTTATTTATGGCCTCTCTATTCTTTTCCATTGGTCTATATTTCTGTTTTTGAGACAATACCATGCTGTTTCTATTACTGTATCTTTGTAGTATTGTAAGAAGTCTGGGATGTTTATGCCTCTAGCTTTTTTTCTTTTTTCCTCAAAATGGCTTTGGCAATTCTGTGTATTTTGTGGTTCCATATAAATTTTAGGATTGTTTGTTCTAGTTATGTGAAAAGTGTCATGGGTAATTTGATAAGGATTGCATTTAATCTGCGGATTGCTTTGTGTAGTATGGCCATTTTAACAATATCAATTCTTCCCATCCAAGGGCATGGGATATCTTTCCATTTCTTTGAATCATCTTCAATTTCCTTTATCAATATTTTATAGTTCTCAAGGTATAAGTCTTTCACATCCTTGGTTTGGTTTATTCCTAGCTATTTTATTTTTTGACATAATTTTATATGGGATTGATTTAAAAAATTTTTTTCTCTTTCTGATATTTCATTGTTAGTGTAAAAAATGCAACAGATTTCTGTAAATTACATTTTTACCCTGCTACCTTGCTGAAGTCATTTATTAGTTCTAATAGTTTTTGTGTGGAATCTTAGGGTTTTCTATATAGAGTATCATGTCGTTTGCATATAATGATTGTTTTACCTCTTCCTTTCTGATTTGGATACCTCTTATTCCTTTTTCTTGTCTGGTTGTTATTGCTAGAACTTCTAATACTATGTTGAAAGAAGTGGTGAGAGTGGACACCCTTGTCTTGTTCCAGAATTTAGCAGGAAGACTTTCAGCTTTTCACTGTTGAGTATTTTATTGGCTGTGGGTTTGTCATAAATGACTTTTGTTGTGTTGAGATATGTTCCTTCTATACCCACTTTGGTGAGAGTTATTATCATGAATGGATATTGAATTTTATCAAATGCTTTTTCTGCATCTATTGAGATGGTCATGTGTTTTTTGTCTTTTCTTCTGTTAATGCGAAGTATCACATTGTTTGATTTACGTATGTTGAACCATCCTCATGACCCTGGAATGAATCCAACTTGATCATGGTGTATGATCTTTTTTTATGTATTATTGGATTTGGTTTGCTAATATTTTGTCAATAATTTTTGCATCTATATTCATGAAAGGTATTGACCTGTAATCTTTATTTTTTGTCTTTGTCTGGTTTTGTTATCAGGGTTATGGTGGCTTCATATAATTACTTTAGGAGTGTTCTCTCCTCTTCAATATTGTGGAATGTTCTGAGAAAATAGGTATAAGTTCTTCATTGTATGTTTGGTAGAAATCCCCAGTGAAGTCATTTGGTCCTGGACTTTTTTTTGCAGGGAATTTTTTTTTTTATTACAGACTTCGTTTCACTTCTAGTGATCACTCTGTTCAAATTATCTGTTTTTTCTTGACTCAATTTTGGCAGGCTGCATGTTTCTAGAAATGTGTCCATTTCCTCTACGTTTTCCAATTTGTTAACTGTTCATAATATTTTCTTATAATTTTTTGTATTTCTGTGGTATCACTTGTTATTTCTCCCATTTAATTTCTTATTTTGTTTATTTGGCTCTTCTCTCTTTTCTTCTTGATGAGCCTGGCTAGAGGTTTGTTCACTTTATCCTTAAAAAAAAAAACAACTATTTTTTAATTGATGTTTTCTATGTTTTTAATCTCAATTTTATTTATCTTCTCTCTGATCTTTACTATTTCCTTCCTTCTGCTGACTTTGTATTTTGTTTGTTCTTCTTTTTCTTAATTCTTTTAGGTGGTAGGTTAGGTTGTTTATTTGAGATTTTTCTTGTTTCTTGAGAAAGGCCTCTACCACTAGAATTATTGTTTTTTGATATGTTTTCTTTTCCTTTCTTTTTTCTCATTCTCGTATACCCATTGCACATATGTTGGTTTCTGTAATGGTGTCCCACATTTATCTGAGGCTTTGTTCAGTTTTTTCTTCATTGTTTTTCTCTTTATTATTTGGATCATGTAATCTCTATTGATATATCTTCAAGTTTCCTGATTCTTTCTTCTGCTAGTTCAAATCTACTCCATTGAACTAGTTTGTTGTTGTTGTTGTTGTTGCAGTTATTTTAGTTTTCACTCCAGAATTTCCACTGGGTTCTTCTTCAAAATTTCACTTAGTGATATTCTCTATTTTATGCAACATTGTCATGTGACCTTTCTTAACTTCTTTAATGATGCTTTTCTTTAGTTCTGTGAATATATTTATAATGACCACTTTAAAATCTTTTCACGTTAAATCCAACATTGGATTTCTCTCCCAGGTAGTTTTTGTTGCCTGCTTTTTACTGGAGTGTAGCACATACTTTCTGTTTCTCTTCATACTTTATACTTTTTGTTCAGAAATTGGACATTTTAAACAATATATTGTAGCACCTCTGGGCACTGCTCCTCCTTCTAGGATTTGTTTTCATTATCTTCTTTGTTATTAATTCAGTGACTGAGTTATTTAAGTGAGCTCTATTTCTCCCCACAGTATTAAGTCTCTGATGTTGCTCCTCAGAGTTACACAGCTTTGAGTATGTGCACTGTCAGTCTGGGATGACAGTGGTACTTGTAGGGTTCTTTTCTACTCTTACCCTGACCACCTCCTGCAGCTATGCTGCACTAGTTGCTGGAGGATTGCCCTATTGTTTCTGACAATATCTTGGGGCATAAATTTTTCTACAAACTAAACAATTCAAATTGTAGTTCCTTTCTTGGAATTGTTTTCTGAGGCCAGAGTTTGATGTTTGCCTTGATCTTGGCAGGATTTCTCCCACCTGCTTTATTCCCTGGTTCTCTACCATAAGCTATCTGACCTACATTCTAGTCTGTATCTTAATTATGTCCATGAATCCTCTTAATTGCCTTTCACCCCAATCTCCACTCTTCTTGAAAGTGCCCTCAGATTTAAAGTTTTCCATGTTTTGGAACAGTATGGAGATTCCTTAAAAAACTGAAAATAGGGCTACCATATGATCTGGCAATCTCACTCTTGGGCATATATCTAGATAAAACCATAATTCAAAAGGATACATGCACCACAATGTTCATTGCAACACTATTTACAATAGCCAGGACATGGAAGGAACCTAAATGTCCATCAACAGAGAAATGGATAAAGAAGATGTGGCACATATATACAATGGAATATTACTCAGCCATAAAAAGAAATGAAATTGGGTCATTTGTAGAGACATGGATGGACCTAGAGACTGTCATAAAGAGTGAAGTAAGTCAGAAAGAGAAAAACAAATATCGTATATTAATGCATATATGTGGAATCTAGAAAAATGGTACAGATGAATGATTATGAAGAACCTAAGGGCAGGATGAGAATAAAGCCACAGACCTACTAAAGAATGGACTTGAGGACACAGGACGGGGGGAGGGTGAGCTGGGACAAAGTGAAAGAGTGGCATGGACATATATACACTACCAAATGTAAAACTGATAGTTAGTGGGAAGCAGCCACATAGCACAGGGAGATCAGCTCAGTGCTTTGTGACCACATAGAGGGGTTGGATAGGGAGGGTGGGAGGGAGACGCAAGAGGGAGGAAATATGGGGATATAAGTATATGTATAGCTGATTCACTTTGTTATAAAGCAGAAATGAACACACAATTGTAAAGCAACTATATTTCAGTAAAGATGTTAAAAAAGAAATGATTGTGGTATTATGAGTTGAATTCTGTACCCCCAAAAGTTATATTGAAGTCCTAATCTCAAGGCCCTCAGAATGCAACTTTAATTGGAAATAGGGTAGTTTCAGATGTAATTAGTTAAGAAAAAGACATTCTGGAATTGAGTGGACCCTAATCTAATGGCTGGTGTCTTTATAAGAAGAGAAGAAGAGGCACAGAAACCCAGACACACGGGTATAATCTCCATGTGATGAAGGAGGCAGAGATTGGAATGATGCGTCTACAGGCCAAGGAACACCAAAGATTTCTGGCAACCCCAGAAACTAAGAAAAAGTCATGGAACCTATTCTACCCTAAAACCTTTAGAGAGAGCATGGGCTTGTCAAAACCTTGACTGGGGACTTTTGCTCTTCAGAACAGTGAAATGATAAATTTCTGTTTCTTTAAAACCACCCAGTTTGTCGTACTTTGCTATGGCAAACCTAGAAAACTAATACACAAGGCAGCTCAGGGTTCCAGTCCAAGCAATCCAAGAGACAGTAAGTGGAACCTGCTACTCTCTTAAGAGTTGGGACTGGATACATGTACAGTGTCATTTCCAACATATTCCTTTGGACATTTTGGTTACAGAGTTCCCTTTCATATTCAATGAGAAGGGACAGACTCAACCTCTTCATGGAAGGAGTATTAACAAATCTGCCAATATCTTTAAACAACCATATCATTTATGTTTGTTAAATTTACATTTTTGCAGCTATTTTTGTGTTTCATGATACCCATAATTCACAGAAATTTCTGTTATATTGGACAAGAGGAATTCTCACAGTGCAATCTGAAAACAAACCAAGTCTTTATTCCCTCTGCCCATTTGAACCTATTGTGTCAGGGTAGTTCTTTCTCTGGTATTGAAACCTTGTGCAGGTTCCATAGCTTATCTGCTGATTCTTAGGTAATAAAAAGCCTCATTCAATTTTAGTTACAATAATAGTCTCATTTAATATTTAATATGCTCTTTCCAGCATAATAATAAAGAGCTGTGACTTCATTCAAAATTAAGTTCTCCTTTCCTCCAGCTGTTGTCTGCTTTAGGCTACTGCCTGCAGTGGGAGAAAGGGAGGCATGGTTGTCATCTCTAAGTCCCTATTGAGCCCTTATATGCCACCTCTCCCCTCACTAGTTTACTTCCAGTTTTTCCATTAGACACTTGGAGATACTAACTTCAATGGTACAGACCTAATGTAACATTTGTTTTCTCTTTTCAGGACAAATACTTAAGGTTGCCTTCCTTAGGGTGGGCTATAGTCACCATGCTGTACATCAGATCCCCAGAACTTATTCATCTTATAACTGGAAGTTTGTATCCTTTGACAGACATATCGCCATATTCCTTACCCTCCAACCCTTTCCCATGACAACAAACAATCTACTTTATGTTTCTTTAAATTAAGCTTTTAAAAATTCCATATGTAAGTGAAACCATACAGTATTTGTCTTCCTCTGTCTGAATTATTTCATGTAGCATAAGGCCAACAAATTTTATCCATGTTGTTAAAAAAAGGCAGGATTTCACTCTCTTTTATGGCTGAATTACATGCATACCTGAAACAAACATATATACTATATATATGTGTGTGTGTGTGTGTGTGTACATATATATGTGTGTGTGTATGTATATATATATATATATAGCAGAATCGAGAGAAGCCTGTTTGTACTTCTCCCAGACATGTTAAACTGCTGAATGGACAAGTTGAGTTCTGGCGAATGTATATCATGCAACTTCTTCCATGTAATGTATATAAATATGTTTTAGTCATGGTCTGTACATTTTCACACTGTGCTGATGCTTTCCCTTACCGACAGGTTACTACCTCTTCCATGGCTTAAATGCTTTGAAAAAGATTATACTTACCTGGGGAACTCCTCTCAAAATTCAAGTTGAGACACATTTTACTGGCCAGGTGCTTTGGCAAGTCAGTGTTGTTTGGCTGGTTTTACAAAACTTTCACTGTGCTTACACCCTAAATCCTCTGGTTTAGTTGAATGAACTAACAGTATTATTAAGACTCAATTGGCAAAATTTACAGAGGCCCTCCAAATACCTTAGCAAAAATCATTGCCATTCCTTCTAAATCTCGGATCCACTCCTTTTGGAACTCATTAATTCTCCCTCTTTGAGATAGTTAAAGGGTGCCAAATGCATTTGGCTCCTGCTTCTTTTGACCCACAACTTATAAAAGGAAAGATACTCTAATATTGCAAAGGCCTAATTTCTTCTATTAAAAATAGTGAGATAAATATTCTTACTGTTCATCCTTGGGAGACAAGCACCTTAAGCATCACACCTTGCAACCTGGAGATTTTATCTATTGGAAAGGACTCCTTCAGAAGAATTATCTTCAACCTCACTGGAAAGGCCTCTATCAAGTATTGCTAACCAACCCTTTTGCTGCCAAACTCCAAGGAATAAACTCTTGGACTCAACTGACACACCTAAAGAAAGTGTTGAACGCTGTCTGGACCTGCACATCATCTGGTGACCTGAAAGTAAAGATTTCCCAGAATAGAGGCAGACAATATCTGATGAGACAGTTTTCCCAGGATATCTGGGACCAGGCCTGTTGGAGTTGGTCACCAAAACTTTGATGGTGACATAATACTTCAAATGATCTACAATGTCTATGATCTTGATAACATGAATTTTAGATAAAAGTTCCTGAGAGTTTTCCCTCCTACCCCTGTTTGTTATTCGAGTATAATATTACTAGGTTACCAATTTGTGCATTTTCCCTCTGACATGAGACACTACACCCAGAAAAGGACTTTCCTGACCCTGAGGAAGAGAAAACTGCTGAAACCAAAAAAAGTGGTGCTTTCAAAGAAAGATATTGATCAAAAGAGGAAAACGTAACAAAAATTAATTAAAAGTGCCTCCATTAAATAGAGTTGGAGGAAGAGAAAGGGGAGCTCTCACACCCTGCTAAGATAAAAAAGCCCAACAGGAAGAGGAAAGATTCCCTTTCTTTCTTAGCAAGGACTAAGCCAATGAAAAGCCATGGACTCTTTTGTTTACTATAGCCCTCCCCAACCTCATTTTCCTATCTGTAAAATCATTCTCTTTCCCTTGCCATTCAGAGACTTGCACACTGCTTGCCATTGTTGCAGATTCCTGAAGTGCAATTAATTCTCTTCTAATCCTGAAAAAATTCATCTTTGCTGGAAAAATATATAGCAGTCTATTTGTTTCAGGTATACATATTTCCATAACATCATATGGAAAAATCCAAATGAACTTTTTGACCAACCCAATATTTCCTAAACTAATTAACAGGGAGAATTGGGATAAACCACTGTAGTTCCTTGGAGTCGCATTGTTGAGAAGTGGGAGAACTTTGGAAAGGCTGGTTAGAGTGACAAAGGTACCCAAAGTGTTTACATTTGTGACAATCGCTTTTCCAATAATAGCAGAAACTAGGAAGTTTTGGTTTTGTTTAGCTTTTGCTTGCTGGAGTTGAAGACTAAGAACTTTGCCAACAAGTATGTATTCAGGACTTATTATTTGTTGGGTGAGTGACTTTCCTCTTCTCCTCAGTTGTCCATCGTTTCGGAGAATGGCCTCCACACAGGATGTATTAACCTGGTTAAGCAAAGCTACAGGCATATGAATTACTTCCAGCACTTCTCTTGTCCAGGTTTGAGAATTTGCCTGTGTGGCTGAGAGGGTCTTGGTCCTCCAGCCAGGTGTCAGGCCTGAGCCTCTGAGGTGGGAGAGTTGAGTTCAGGACACTGGGCCACCAGAGACCTCCTGGCCTCATGTAATATCAAGCAGCAAGAGCTCTCCCAGAGGTCTCTGTCTCAACATTAAGACTCATATCCACATAACGACCAACAACCTCCAATGCTGGACAACCCATAGCAAGCAACTAGCGAGACAGGAACACAACCCCACCCATTAGAAGAGAGGCTGCCTCAAATCATACTAAGCTCACAGACACCACAAAACAAATGACCAGACGTGGTCCTGCCCACCAGAAAGACAAGATCCAGCCTCATCCTCCAGAACACAGGCACCAGTCCTCTCCACCAGGAAGCATACACAACCCACTGAACCAACTTTACCCACTGGAGGCAGACACCAAAAACAATGGGAAGTAAGAACTTGCAGCCTCGGAAAAGGAGACCCCAAACACAGTAAGTCAAACAACATGAGGAGACAGAGAAATATGCAGCAGATGAAGGAGCAAGATAAAAACTCACCAGACCAAACAAATGAAGAGGAAATAGGTAGTCTAACTGAAAGAAAACTCAGAGTAATGATAGTAAACATGATCCAAAACCTTGGAAATAGAATGGATAAAATACAAGAAACATTTAACGATGAACTAGAAGAACTAAAAAGCAAAGGAACAATGATGAACAACACAATAAATGAAATTAGAAATTTTCTAGAAGGAATCAATAGCAGAATAACTAAGGCAGAAGAATGGATAAGTGACCTGGAAGATAAAATAATAGAAATAACTAACACAGAGCAGAATAAAGAAAAAAGAATGAAAAGATTGAGGAAAATCTCAAAGACTCTGGGACAACATTACATGCATCAACATTCGAATTATAGGGGTCTCAGAAGAAGAAGAGGAAAAGAGACGGACTGTGAAAATACTTGAAGAAATTATAGTTGAAAAATTTCCTAATATGGGAAAGGAAATAGTTAATCAAGTTCAGGAAGCAAAGAGAGTACCATAAAGGATAAATCCAAGGAGAGACACACCAAGACACATATTAATCAAACTATCAAAAATTAAATACAAAGAAAAAATATTAAAAGCAGCAAGGGAAAAAGAACAAATAACACACAAGGGAATCCCCATAAGGTTAACAGCTGACCTTTCAGCAAAAACTCTTCAAGCCAGATGGAAGTGGTAGGACATTTTTAAAGTGATGAAAGAGAAAAATCTACAACCAAGATTACTCTACCCAGCAAGGATCTCATTCAGATTTGATGGAGAAATTAAAACCTTTACAGGCAAGCAAAAGCTAAGAGAATTCAGCACCACCAAACCAGCTTTACAACATGCTAAAGGAACTTCTCCAGGCAGAAAACACAACAGAAGGAAAAGACCTACAATAACACACCCTAAACAATTAAGAAAATGGTAATAGGAGCATATATATCGATAATTACCTTAAATGTAAATGGATTAAATGCTCCAACCAAAGGACATAGACGGCTGAATGGATACAAAAGCAAGACCTGTATATATGCTGTCTACAAAAGACCCAAAAAGATCACACCTAGGGACATACAAACTAAAAGTGAGGGGATGGAAAAGATATTCCATGCAAAAGGAAATCAAAAGAAAGATGGAGTAGTAATTCTCATATCAGAAAAATAGATTTTCAAATGAAGACTATTACAAGAGACAAAGAAGGACACTACATAATGATCAAGGGATCAATCCAAGAAGAAGATATAACAATTGTAAATATTTATACACCCAACATAGGAACACCTCAATACATAAGGAAAATGCTAACAGCCATAAAAGGGGAAATCGACAGTAACACAATAATAGTAGGGGACTTTAATACCCGACTTTCACCAATGGACAGATCATCCAAAATGAAAATAAATAAGTAAACACAAGCTTTAAATGATACATTAAAGAAGAAGGACTTAATTGATATGTAGAACATTCCATCCAAAAACAACAGAATACAATTTATTCTCAAATGCTCATGGAACATTCTCCAGCATAGGTCATATCTTAGGTCACAAACCAATCCTTGGTAAATTTTAAAAAAATTGAAATTGTATCAAGTATCTTTTCCGACCACAGTGCTATGAGACTAGATATCAATTACAGGAAAAAATCTATAAAAAATATAAACACATGGAGGCTAAACAATACATTACCCAATAAGCAAGAGATCACTGAAGGAATCAAAGAGGAAATAAAAAAATAACTAGAAACAACTGACAATGAAAACACAACCCAAGACCTATGGGATGCAGCTAATGCCATTCTAAGAGGGAAGTTTATAGCAATACAATCTTACCTCGAGAAACAAGAAAAATCTCAAATAAACAACCTATCCTTACACCAAAAGGAACTAGAGAAATAAGAACAAACAAAACCCAAAGTTAGTAGAAGGAAAGAAGTCATAAAGATCAGAGCAGAAATAAATGAAATAGAAACAAAGAAAACAATAGCAAAGTTCAATAAAACTAAAAGCTGGTTCTTTGAGAAGATAAAAAAAAAAATTGATACACCTTTAGCCAGAATCATCAAGAAAAAAAGGGAGAGGACTCAAATCAATAAAATTAGAAACGAAAAAGAAATTACAACTGACACCACAGAAATACAAAGGATTATAAGAGACTCTTACAGGCAACTATACACCAATCAATTGGACAACCTGGAAGAAATGGACAAATTCTTAGAAAAGTACAACCTTCCAATACTGAACCAGGAAGAAATAGAAAATATGAACAGACAAATCACAAGTACTGAAATTGAAACTGTGATTAAAAATCTTCCAACAAATAAAAGTCCAGGATCAGATGGCTTTACCAGCAAATTTTATCAAACGTTTAGAGAAGAGCTATCACCTATTCTCCTCAAGCTCTTCCAAAAAATTTCAGAGAGAGAAACACTCTTGAGGCCACTATCACCCTGATAACAAAACCAGATAAAGATGTCACCAAAAAAAATATATTACAGGCCAATTTCTCTGATGAATGTAGATGCAAAAATCCTTGACATAACACTAGTGAACAGTATCCAACGACACATTAAAAGGATCATACACCATCATCAAGTCGAATTTATCCCAGGGTTGCAAGGAATTTTCAATATTTTCAAATCAATCAGTGTGATACACCACATCAACTAATTGAAGAACAAAAACCATATGATCATCTCAATAGATGCAGAAAAAGCTCTCAACAAAATTGAACACCCATTTATGATGAAAAAAAAACTTCTCCAGAAACTGGGCATAGAGAGAACCTACCTCAACATAATAAAGACCATATATGACAAACCCAAAGCAAACATTATTCTCACGTCTTCAGAATGGACTTGAGGGCACAGGGAGGGGGAAGTGTAAGGTGGGCGAATTGAGAGAGTGGCATGGACATATATACACTGCCAAATGTAAAATAGATAGCTAGTGGGAAGCAGCCACATAGCACAGGGAGATCAGCTCGGTGCTTTGTGACCACCTAGAGAGGTGAGATAGGGAGGGAGAGAGGGAGACGCAAGAGGGAAGTTTTATGGGGATATATGTATACGTATAGCGGATTCACTTTGTTGTACAGCAGAAACTAACACAACAATGTAAAGCAATTATACTCCAATAAAGATGTTAAAAAATAAAATAAAACTTCAGTAAAAAAAAAATCTGAAATCTCCCCCCTGGTGAACACTAGTTTGTTCTCTATATCTGTGAGTCTGCTTCTTCTTTTGTTATGTTCACTAGTTTATTGTATTTTATAGATTCTACATATAAGTGATATCATACAGTATTTATCTTTCTCTGACTTATTTCACTTTGCATAAGGCAATAACTGGGTGCAGGATTGGGAGGTACAAACTATTGGGTGTAAGCTAGGCTACAAGTATGTATTGTACAACACTGGGAATATGGCCAATATTTTGTAATAACTATAAATGCAGTGTAACCTTTAAAAATTGTATGAAATTTTTAAAAAAGGAGGTTGTCAAAATTTTTTTTAAATAAAAACAATCTGAAGTCAAACACAAAATTCATGTACAGGTTTGTCATATTTTTGTGTGCAACCCTGAATTTTGTTCCATTCAAGAGGCTTTGAAAAGCCCTAGGAATTGCTTGATAGTGTCACATAGTGATTGTCTGGGCCTGATCATATAAGTCAGCAGACTGGTTTCCCAGTTGTAATTCTAGAGTCCTTTTAAGATTTTCTCAATTAGTGGTTTTCATCCAATGCTGGGCCTGGCATTTGCCAACAAGCATATGAACTATCTAAGTCAGAGAAACAAGGTGGATAAGTTTGAATGACTCTATTAAATTCCTCAGCAAATCTGTCAGGATCTTTGGTTGTCTACAGCTCTCAGTTCAGTATAGAGAGTATAAGAAATGAAGGGTTTAGCCTCTGGATCCTCCAAAGTTTTAATTTTAAAGGACTAGGTTTCGACAAGTTCAGAGGAAAAGGGAATGGGGAGAGTTTGAGAGAAAAGTGGAAGTTTCGTGAGAAAATTAGTATGGGTGATTTGAAGGTATAGTGGAGGCATAGACAGTGTAGAAGGAAAGGAGGAAGATGGGGAGGAGGAGTCTGGTCAGAAGAAGCTAAAGGAGAGAGTCAAGTTGATTTGGAGGCAGAGCCTGGGACAAATCAGCAAAGGAAGGAGAACCTGAGGCTTTGGGGGCCATTTTACCTTTCGTTAATCGTTTGTTTCCTCAGGTAATCTTAAAACTTATTTTGCAGACAACCAATTTTCGATTCCTAATAATGCTGGGAAATCTCTAAAATACCAATCAAAAAATATATTCCTCTCAGTTCTGGAAATTTTTGAGCCATTCTAGTCCAATTCAGTTTTAAGAAAAGTAAATTGGGGATTTCAAAATTTCCCCATAAAGGTCATTGATACTCTAAATTGATGTTCGTCAAGTTAGTCTATTTAGTTAGAAGTGGGCATAAGGAAGGATCTTTTTTTAAACATAAAATTGGCTGGAGTTCCTGTAGGGGACACCCTCAAGATACTTAGATAACTGGGAACCCACTTCCTAGAGGTTTTTCCTCTAAAGAACAATTTTCAAGCAACTTTAACAGCTTATAGCACAAATAGCTTAATTCAAACAGCTTGCAAGCCAATCTCAGCCAGTTTTAAGGAGATAGCTTGGTACCAGAAGAGCCAGAGAGAAGGCTTTGTTTTTTAGCTAGTCTCCGGAGAATAGCCTTTCCCAAGAAATAGGCTGAAGGCTGAAAAACTTGGCACCATTTCAGAGAAACAAACACTGTTTTTAAACAAATGGGTACAAAGTTAGCCAGCTTCAGGAGAAGCATCCCCTGTTCCAAAGGGAATAAGATGAAGACTAGCCAGTTTCAGTGAAATAGTCTGATCTCAAATCAGACCAAAGTGCCAAATGAATAGTTGCATACAGAAAACAAGGCCTTGATAAGAAAGCCAAAACATTTAAATAGATCCCAAATAAAGCCTGGAGAGCTTCAAACACAAAGAGGTCATGAACTCACATCCAGGACAAAGACACACCTTTAAACTCCAGAGTGTGGGTACAGCACCTGTTTGCTCAACAGACCCAGAGCTCTCAGGAGTTTTCTCTGATCTCTGTACAGGCCACCAAATATGTTAACCTGAAACAGAATGCCAGATATTTCTCAGATATTTGGGATCAGCAGAGAATTTCAATTGGGGAGTCTGCAACCATGGTGAGTCATGCACAAGTCCTACAAAATTAATGCACAGAAATCTCTGGCATTCCTATACACTCATGATGAAAAATCTGAAAGTGAAATTAAGAAAACACTCCCATTTACCATTGCAACAAAAAGAATAAAATATCTAGGAATAAACCTACCTAAGGAGACAAAAGACCTGTATGCAGAAAATTATAAGACACTGATGAAAGAAATTAAAGATGATACAAATAGATGGAGAGATATACCATGTTCTTGGATTGGAAGAATCAACATTGTGAAAATGACTCTACTACCCAAAGCAATCTACAGATTCAATGCAATCCCTATCAAACTACCACTGACATTTTTCACAGAACTAGAACAAAAATATTCACAATTTGTATGGAAACACAAAAGAGCCTGAATAGCCAAAGCAATCTTGATAATGAAAAATGGAGCTGGAGGGATCAGGCTCCCTGACTGCAGACTATACTACAAAGCTACAGTAATCAAGACAGTATGGTACCGGCACAAAAACAGAAAGATAGATCATCGGAACGGGCTAGAAAGCCCAGAGACAAACCCACGCACATATGGTCACCTTATCTTCGATAAAAGAGGCAGGACTGTACAGTGGAGAAAGGACAGCCTCTTCAATAAGTGGTGCTGGGAAAACTGGATAGCTACATTTAAAAGTATGAAATTAGAGCACTCCCTAACACCATAAACAAAAGTAAACTCAAAGCAGATTAAAGACCTAAATGTAAGACCAGACACTGTCAAACTCTTAGAGGAAAACCTAAGCAGAGCACTCTATGACATAAATCACAGCAACGTCCTTTTTGACCCACCTCTTAGAGAAATGGAAATAAAAACAAAAATAAACAAATGGGACCTAATGAATCTTAAAAGCTTATGCACAGCAAAGGAAACCATAAGCAAGACCAAAACACAACCCTCAGAATGAGATAAAATATTTGCAAATGAAGCAACTGACAAAGGATTAATCTCCAAAATTTACAAGCAGCTCATGCAGCTCAATAACAAAAAAACAAACAACCCAATCCGAAAATGGGCAGAAGACCTAAATAGACATTTCTCCAACGAAGATATACAGAGTGCCAACAAACACATGAAAGAAAGCTCAATATCATTAATCATTAGAGAAATGCAAATGAAAACTTCAATGAGATATCATCTCACACCAGTCAGAATGGCCATCATCAAAAAATCTAGAAACAATAAATGCTGGAGACAGTGTAGAGAAAAGGGAACACTCTTGCACTGCTGGTGGGAGTGTGAATTGGTAGAGCCACTATGGAGAACAGTATGGAGGTTCCTTAAAAAACTACAAATAGAACTACCATATGACCCAGCAATCCCACTACTGGGCATATACCCTGAGAAAACCAAAATTCAGAAAGAGTCATGTACCAAAATGTTCATTGCAGCTGTATTTACAATAGCCCGGAGATGGAAACAACCTAAGTGTCCATCATCGGATGAATGGATAAAGAAGATGTGGCACATATATACACTGGAATATTACTCAGCCATAAAAGGAAACGAAATTGCGCTATTTGTAAAGAGGTGGATAGACCTAGAGTCTTTCATACAGAGTGAAGTAAGTCAGAAAGAGAAAGACAAATACCGTATGCTAACACATATATATGGAATATAAGAAAAAAAATGTCAGGAAGAACCTAGGGTTAAGACAGGAATAAAGACGCAGATCTACTGGAGAACGGACTTGAGGATATGGGGAGGGGGAAGGGTGAGCTGTGACGGGGCGAGAGAGAGTCATGGACATATATACGCTTACAAACGTAAGGTAGATAGCTAGTGGGAAGCAGCCGCATGGCACAGGGATATTGGCTCGGTGCTTTGTGACAGCCTGGAGGGGTGGGATAGGGAGGGTGGGAGGGAGGGAGACACAAGAGGGAAGACATATGGGAACATATGTATATGTATAACTGATTCACTTTGTTATAAAGCAGAAACTAACACACCATTGTAAAGCAATTATACCCCAATAAAGATGTTAAAAAAAAAGAGTTATGTAACAAAATGTTCATTGCAGCTCTATTTACAATATCCAGGAGATGGATACAACCTAAGTGTCCATCATCAGATGAATGGATAAAGAAGATGTGTCACATATATACAATGGAATATTACTCAGCCATAAAAAGAAACAAAATTGAGTTATTTGTAATTAGGTGGATGGACCTAGAGTCTGTCATACAGAGTGAAGTAAGTCAGAAAGAGAAAGACAAATACCATATGCTAACACATATATATGGAATCTAAGAAAAAAAAATGTCATGAAGAATCTAGGGGTAAGACAGGAATAAAGACAAAGACCTACCAGAGAATTGACCTGAGGATATGGGGAGAGGAAAGGATAAGCTGTGACAAAGTGAGAGAGTGGCATGGACATATATACACTTCCAAACTTAAAATAGGTAGCTAGTGGGAAGAAGCCGCATAGCACAGGGAGATCAACTCGGTGCTTTGTGACCACCTACAGGGGTGGGATAGGGAGGGTGGGAGGGTGGGAGACAGAAGAGGGAAGAGATATGGGAACATATGTATATGTATAACTGATTCACTTTGTTATAAAGCAGAAACTAACACACCATTGTAAAGCAATTATACTCCAATAAAGATGTAAAAAAAAAAAAAAAAACCCCAAAGGAATGGAGAACATTTTTATAGAGAGGAAGAAATGTTGGGAGGGCTGTAGTAAACAAAAGGTCTGTGGCTTTTCTTTGGCTGAGTCCTTGCCAGGAAAAAAAAGTCTTTCTTCTTCCTGTTGGGTTCTTTTATCTTTTCAGTGTATGAGAGCTTCCGTTTCTGGTCTCCCAACTCTAATGGAGTTTTGTTTATTAAATTTAAATATATATTTAATTTATATTAAATATATAATTTATATTAATATGTATTTAATTAGTGTTTTTTATATATATATCTCACATATCCTTTATCCATTAATTCATCACAGACATAGGTCATTTCTATGTCTTGACTATTATAAATAATGCTGCAGTGAACATGTGGTTGCAGATATCTCTTCAAGATAGTGGTTTTATTTCCTTTGGATATATACCCAGATGTGGAATTGCTGAATCATATGGCAATTCTATTTTTAAGTTCTTGATGAACATCTGTACTCTTTTCCATAATGTCTGTACCAATTTACATTCTCACCAAGAGTGTACAAGGGTACTCTTTTCTCCACATCCTTGCCAACACTTGTTAACTATTCTCTTTTTGATAATAACCATTCTAACAAGTGTGAAGGGATATATCATTACAGTTTTGATTTGCATTTCCCTGATGATTAGTAATGTTGAGTACCTTTTCATGTACTTGGTAGCTATTTGTAGATGTTCTATGGAAAAAAAATGTCTATTCAGGTCTTCTGTCTAGTTTTTAATCAGATTATTTATTGGCTATTGAGTTGCATGAGTTATTTTATATTTTGAATATAAATTCCTTATCAGATAGATAGATGGCAAATATTTTCTCCCATTCTGTAGGTTGCCTTTTCATTTTGTTGATTGTTTCTTTTGTTGTGCAGGAGATTTTCCATTTAATGTCGACACACTTGTTTAGTTTTCCTTTTCTTGTGCTTTCAGTGTCATATTCATAAAGTCATTGCCAAGAGCAATGTCAGGAAGCTTTTTCCCTATGTTTCTTCCATGATTTTAATGGTTTCTGGTATTATATTTAAGTCTTTGATCCATTTCAAGGTAGTTTGAGTGAGTGGTGTAATGTCCAGTTTCATTCTTTTGCATGCCCAGTTTTCCCAACACCATTTACTGAAGCAACAATTTTTATCCCACTGAGTATTCTTGTCAAATATTAGCTGTAAAATATGAGTTGTCAAATATGGGTTTATTTCTAGACTCCACTACTGTGTCCTCCACTTCTCACCTTCACCAGCACCCTAGTCTAAGCTATTGTCATCTCTTGCCTGGTCTCCTTGCTTCTACCTTTGGCCCCATCCAAAACATTCTTCACACTGCTGCCAGAACAATTGTTGCATAGCACAAAGATGGTCATGTCACCTCCCTGCCTCCCTGCTAAAAACTCTTTAATGTTTTCCCACTGTTAGTCTTGAGACAGAAAATACTATTGCTTAGGACTGAAACAGTCCTTCCTCAATGAAAAAAAATTCTGTTCTACACTTAGAACTCAATATTTCCTTCCTAATGTTTCAAGGTCAAATTAAGTTTAAGTCCCAGTTGGACTTAAAGTTGTTAATTCGCTGACTTTGAGAGATTAACCTAAATCATCTATGTGGATCCAATGTAATCACAAGGGCTCTTATAAGTGGAAGATGGAGGCAGAAGTAGAACAAGAGAGTTGGTAGTGTGAGAAGGACTTGGCCTGATGCTGCTGGCTCTGAAAATGGACAGTTATGAGCCAAGGAATGTGAGTGACTTCTAGAAACTGCAAAGGGCAAGGGAACAGATTTTCCCCTAGATACTCCAGAAAGAAATTTAACACTGCCAGCATCTTGATTTTAGCCTCGTAAGACTCAGTTCAGACTTTTGATCTCCAAAACATATCTCTCCAAACAAACATTTGTGTTCTTTTAATCTAACAATTTTGTGATAATTTGTTACAATAGCAATAGGAAAATTATACAAGTAAGAACACAGATAGTAACATAAATTTACAACTCAGTATAATGACTTGAGTGTGAATAATAAACAGGACTACAATATAAATCTAAAACTGAAAACTGTACTGTTTGGAAAAAGTATATGTGTATTGATACCACTCAAGCAGTTGTAAAAGAAAAGTGTGACCAGAAAACTATATGGATATCCAAAAATTGTATTTTATTGAACTGGTAATACATTCTTTCTCATTTCTCAGTGTGTAGTTATAAAATTTTGTAAAGTGGTGGCATGAAGCCATACAAGATTTTGCACAATTTTCAAATAAAGCACTATAATCTCCCTAGTAAACCAATCACATGTTCCCAAAACACATGCAAAACATTACCTTGAAGTACATTTTTTCTGTAAATTTAGAGATCATAAGTTAAAGGACACTCAATTTAGTTTCTTTTTATGGCTGAGTATTATTTGTAGTGAGGTGGATGGACCTAGAGTCTGTCATACAGCGTGAAGTAAGTCAGAAAGAGAAAAACAAATACTGTATGCTAACACATATATATGGAATCTAATAATAAAAAGAAAAGGTCGTGAAGAACCTAGGGGTAAGATGGGAATAAAGACACAGACCTACTAGAGAATGGACTTGAGGATATGGGGGAGGGGAAGGGGAAGCTGTGACAAAATGAGAGAGTGGCATGGACATATATATACTACCAAACGTAAAATAGATAGCTAGTGGGAAGCAGCCTCATAGCACAGGGAGATCAATTCGGTGGTTTGTGACCACCTAGAGGGGTGGGATAGGGAGGGTGGGAGAGAGGGAGATGCAAGAGGGAAGAGATTTGGGAACATATGTATATGTATAACTGAGTCACTTTCTTATAAAGCAGAAACTAACACACCATTGGAAAGCAATTATACTCCAATAAGGATGTTAAAAAAAAAGAAAAATAAAGTAAAAAGAGATTATTCAAAGATGAAATATACATAACAATAATAGATGATACTATTACCAGGAAAAAAAAAACAGCTGCAATGTTAATATAAGATAATAGCCTCAAAGAGAAAGCAGAATGAGTACATGGCAAACCCTCTTTAAAATTTGGTCACTGTTGGATGATGGCATGTGATATGGAAGATCACTCACAATCTTCTGTGTGCTTTTGCATTATTCTTCTTTATAATTGAACAAATCTACTGGTGTGCAGAGTCTGGATCAATTCTTAGTATAAGTTGATGCATATATGATACAGAAGTGCAGTATGACATTTTGTTTGTGATTGAAAACCTAATGCAGAGTAAGAAGATATTTTTTTTATTGTTGGGGTTTATTCAGTTACTGATTTTATTTTGTTTGTTAGTTTTTAGTGAGCTCTTGTACAGACTGAAAATGTTGCTGATATTAGTATTTATAGAGCGCCAACTTTTTGTAGCAAGGAAGCACACAAGAGGGTTTCCTTTGAATGCCAGTAGGCAAACTGCTTTATTCACAGAGAATATTTGGTAGTCAGCTACTTGCCTCTTATTTCTGATTCAGCTTTGAATGACATAGTGAATGGTGAAAATTGTAAACATGTTCAAATTATGACCATTGAGTGTATGTCTTGTCAATTTGCTGTGTGAATAAATGAACAGCAGTTAGAAGAGTCTGATTTTCCACATTGAAGTACGCTAGCTGCCGAGGAAAAAAAATTTCTCACAAAAATTTTACAATCAAAGATGAGATTAAAAACATGGCATTAATAATGGTAATTTTAATGATATCAAGTGAATTTCTTAACTGGTATAGCCCAGGAAAATACCCAGTATTTTGAATAGATTAAATGTGTCACTTTCAGTCCAAAAGATAACAACTTTTAGTGTTGAAGATGAGATATCAGGTTTTCTTAAGAAGGGTAAACTAGTATCCAAGTAGCTCCATCAGCAAGATATTTACTGTCACATACTACTTGATGGTTTTCATCACTTATTAGAAAAATAAATGAGTATGGTCAAATCCCTTCCAAGTGCTACAATAAAACATGAAGAAATTATTTTCACGCACGGCGCGCCTCAGGCTGCAACGTCACGCCGGCCTCTGCCGCTGCAGGCCCGCCCCACACTCCGTGACCCTCCCTACCCCCCGGCCTGAGTGAGCCAGAGCCTCCGAATCAGCGGCTCCTTTAACCCCGTCCTGTCTGAGCAAAGAACAGATGCCCTCCGGCGACCTACACGCACAGGCGGGGCCAAATCCAAAGCTGAGCCCCTGGGAGCTGTGAGAACAAAGAAGAGAAAGGGAAATCTCTCCCAGCAGCCTCAGAAGCAGCGGATTAAAGCTCCACAATCAACTTGATATACCCTGCATCTGTGGAATACCTGAATAGTCAACGAATCATCCCAAATTAAGGAGCCCTGTGGATGAAAGGCTCTTGGTGCTGCAGCCAGGAGTCAGTGCTGTGCCTCTGAGGTGGGAGAGCCAACTTCAGGACACTGGTCCACAAGAGGCCTCCCAGCTGCACATAATATCAAACAGCAAAAATCTCCGAGAGATCTCCATCTCAACGCCAGCACCCAGCTTCACTCAACGACCAGCAAGCTACAGTGCTGGACATCCTATGCCAAACAACTAGCAAGACAGGAACACAACCCCACCCATTAGCAGAGAGGCTGCCCAAAATCATAATAAGTCTACAGACACCCCAAAACACACCACCAGACATGGACCTGCCCACCAGAAAGACAAGATCCAGCCTCATCCACCAGAACACAGGCACTAGTACCCTCCACCAGGAAGCCGACACAACCCACTGAACCAACCTTAGCCACTGGGGACAGACACAAAAAACAACAGGAACTACGAACCTTCAGCCTGCAAAAAAGGAGACCACAAACACAGTAAGATAAGCAAAATGAAAAGACAGAAAAACACACAGCAGATGAAGGAGCAAGATAAAAACCCACCAGACCTAACAAATGAAGAGGAAATAGGCAGTCTACCAGAAAAAGAATTCAGAATAATGATAGTAAGGTTGATCCGAAATCTTGGAGATAGAATGGACAATAGAATGGACAAATTGCAAGAATCAGTTAACAAGGACCTAGAAGAACTAAAGATGAAACAAGCAACGATGAACAACACAATAAATGAAATTAAAAGTACTCTAGATGGGATCAATAGCAGAATAACTGAGGCAGAAGAACGGATAAGTGACCTGGAAGATAAAATAGTGGAAATAACTACTGCAGAGCAGAATAAAGAAAAAAGAATGAAAAGAACTGAGGACAGTCTCAGAGACCTCTGGGACAACATTAAATGCACCAACATTCGAATTATAGGGGTTCCAGAAGAAGAAGAGAAAAAGAAAGGGACTGAGAAAATATTTGAAGAGATTATAGTTGAAAACTTCCCTAATATGGGAAAGGAAATAGTTAATCAAGTCCAGGAAGCACAGAGAGTCCCATACAGGATAAATCCAAGGAGAAATACACCAAGACACATATTAATCAAACTGTCAAAAATTAAATACAAAGAAAACATATTAAAAGCAGCAAGGGAAAAACAACAAATAACACACAAGGGAATCCCCATAAGGTTAACAGCTGATCTTTCAGCAGAAACTCTGCAAGCCAGAAGGGAGTGGCAGGACATAGTGAAAGTGTTGAAGGAGAAAAACCTGCAACCAAGATTACTCTACCCAGCAAGGATCTCATTCAGATTTGATGGAGAAATTAAAACCTTTACAGACAAGCAAAAGCTGAGAGAGTTCAGCACCACCAAACCAGCTCTACAACAACTGCTAAAGGAACTTCTCTAGGCAAGAAACACAAAAGAAGGAAAAGACCTACAATAACAAACCCCAAACAATTAAGAAAATGGGAATGGGAACACACATATCGATAATTACCTTAAATGTAAATGGACTAAATGCTCCCACCAAAAGACACAGATTGGCTGAATGGATACAAAAACAAGACCCATATATTTGCTGTCTACAAGAGACCCACTTCAGACCTAGAGACACATACAGACGTGTTTTTTGTTTTCTGTACTGAATTCATTAGCATGGGTCGGTATAAAATTTAGCATAGGTCAATATGTAATTTGTAAACTAATAAGGTCTTAAAAGTGAGGAATTAAGTCTTTTAAATTTAATTATTTATTGTAAAGAGCAGAATAGCATACATAAACAGGTGCCTAAGGAAAACTTGTATTCTAATATGGAACTCTCATGAACACCTTTTTTTTTTTTCTTCTAACGGTATGATAGTAGGCCATTTGATTATTTTTATGGCTTTAACTTTACAACAATGAAATATTCGTAAATTTTAAAAAGTATTTTTGTTTATTTGATGCGGGTGGGATACTGGAGAAATGAAAGGTCAAACATCTATTGAGGAATCCATACTTGTCTATATATTGTGTACTTTTATTTCAAGAACTGATTTAAAATTCCTAAAAGGATGCTATAATAAGTTATTATGCCATTTTACAGACTGAATTAAGTGAATTTCAGGGAGGTATGAAACTTGCCTAAGGCTATCCAGCTACCAAGCGGTAGAAGTGAGAATTAAATCCAGGTATACCTATAAAAAAAAAATAAATAAATAAAAAAAAAAAAAAAAAAAAGAAGGCGAGGGCAGCACCAGGGTATGGGGTTGTTAGTTTTATAGGGGTGAGTAATTTCATACGCTGATGAGTGGGAGGAGTATTCCAGCTATTTTGGGGAAGGGGTGGGGATTTCTAGGAATTGAGCCACCGCCCACTTTTTGACCTTTATGGTCATCCTTGGAACTGTCGTGGCACCTGTGGGTGTGTCGCTTAGCTTGCTGATGTGTTACAATGAGTGTATACTGAGGCTCAAGGTCTAGTGGAAGTAGACTCGTCCACCATCTTGGACCTATTTTGTTCTAATCAGTTTATGTTGTGTCCTCGGGCTATGTAATTCTTTTAAAGGTTGTGCCCTGCCCCCTTTCCTCCTGTTTCATATTGAATATATAATATTTGCCAGAGTATGTTTTAATAATTAATACATGATATATTGTATAATTAATTTATATATCATATATATAATGATATCTATAGGTATTTGTTCTAATAAGTCATTAAAAATAAATGAATATTCTTTTTCTTTCAAAAAAAAAAAAAAAAGAAATTATTTTCAGAAAATAATGAATTAGGGCACCACTCACCTCTATGTTCTATGTTGAAACATTCAAATTTCATCTGAGTCCCTGAGAGTTAAGTCTGAGTTTATGCTCAATAAAATCTTCAGAAATATCTAAAATAGTCACTAAGTAATTGATGCTGTTTTCTTGGTAAATTGTGATGGTGAGTTTGTGTTTTCTAATTTGTCAGAAACAAAGAAAAATTGTAGAATCTGACCTATAAATCAAGCTATCCATCATCAAACCAACTATAGACACTTCGGTTTAAGACTATAAAAATTTTCACCTTTCTCACTGTTACTTATTCTTAATTTTAAATTATATTATATTTTAATTTAAAAACTGTAATTTATCTTACAAAGATGACTTTTATTTGTACCAATTGCACATTAGTGTGTTGAAAACTTGATAAACACTGGACTTCATAATTGCTAAAGCTCTTTTCATGTCTGTAATTCTAACATGTCTTCCAACAAGTATTCTAATTGAATTATAGCCAGGCTATGTTGTAGGTACTAAGAGGAATCTTAAAATATATAACAAATATTCTCTGCCCCTAAGGATCTCAATCTAGAACATAAACAGGCCAAAGTATAATTTTATATATATATATATATATATATATATATACATTATGAAATGAAAGGTAAATTTTTATATAGGCTAAAATTTTACTTTTTGCTAAAGTTTGCTTATTTTATTATAGTAGGCAACCCTCTTCAATCTTTTTAACAGTATGAATTCATAGAAAATAAGATATATGAATGGCACATTGAAGTAAATAAATTAAGCCAGAGGCAACAAGCCCAAGGGTATTTGTTTGGCACAGAACCCTCTAGGCCTCCCCAAGGGCTAAGTATCCTTAGCCATACAGAGAAATATCTTATTAGACCTGAAACTCATTTATGACACTCTGGCTAGAAACTTTAGTTTAGGGGTTAAGCACTTGAGCTCCAGAGTAAGAAATACTTGCATTTGAGCCTTTGGCCAAGTTACTTAATTTCTCTAACCTTCAGTTATTTCACTTATAAATTGTGATAATTACTTCATAGTGTTTAAATGAGATAATATACACATTCACAAATTTAAGCAAAAAATAAATATTAAAGGACAAAATACTAACGTAGGCATTGGGAATAAAGGAGGAAAAAATTAGACAGGGTCTCTGGCTTAATGGAACTTACAGTTATCAGCAAGATTGATATCAGACAAGTAATTACAAGTGTACTGAGTACTAAAATGAGTACAGAGTTGGTATGTGTTGGGGATGGGTGGAAATATCAGGAGACATCCTGAAGAAGTAATACACTTACTCATTCTCAGAATTCACAAGCTACTTGAGCTTTTGAAATTTTTGTCTTTTTCAGTAACCCCAGCTCATGAAGGCTCTTGTATATCATGTTGGAAACCTTGCTCCCTCTATCCTAAGAATAATAGGAAACAACTTTTGAAGTTTAAGCAGAGGAGTAATAAGACCTAAATTTTGTTTAAGAATAGAAAACAATCCCATGGAAGATGTGGAAAATGAATTAGAGGGACCCAAACAAGGAGGCAGTTGCAGTCATCAAGATGATGGATAGTGAGATAGTGAGGGCCTTAACCGGGGAGAGTAGTGGAATCAAGGACTGAATTGGAAAAGAAAGATTTGAGGAAGATGACAAGAATGATAATAATGATGAACATGAGGAAGAATATATTGCTGCTAAGTATCATATTGTCTGAGAAATAACATTGTTAGTCCAAAACTGTAGTTTTCTAACTTCACATCCAATACATGCCAGCTGGAATAGGTTCACTCATTGCTTCTTTTTTGTAACATTCAATGTACTTATAATTATGTCCTCAGTGATTGTCTTCCCTGATAGACAATAGGTTATGCTAAGATATCAGAACAACCTCCATATCTATGCTTGAGACACATTTTCACAGATTTTCATAGAGTAGATATTGGATGAGGTCAGAACATCTGAATTTTGGAAAAGAATTTTAGGTGATTATAGTACTGTACTAGTCCATAGATATCTTTTTTTTTTCTTTTTTGCGGTATGCAGGCCTCTCACTGTTGTGGCCTCTCCCGTTGAGGAGCGAGCACAGGCTCTGGATGTGCAGGCCATGGATCACAGGCCCAGCCGCTCTGCGGCATGTGGGATCTTCCCGGACCGGGGCACAAACCCATGTCCCCTGCATCGGCAGGTGGACTCTCAACCGCTACACCACCAGGGAAGCCCAGAGACATCTTTTTAAATAACCAAAATAATCACTAAAATAACCAGAGTAATCAAAATCATAATAAAGAGCTAGGACTATGATAGGAAATTCATTGACTCCATAGAAGAATTTGGTGAGTATTGGAATTTTAACAATATTAAGTGTTTTAATCTGTGAACAAAAGATATATTTCTATGTGTTTTGGTCTTTAATTTCTTTCAATTTTGTAAATTTCAGTTTACAAGACTTGAAGTTTTATTGGCTAAATTCATTCCTAAGTTGTTTATTATGTTTGATGTTATTTATTTTATGATTTTTAAGGTGACCCCTCATATTTCCAGGCATAAAACAATGAATAAATGCACCAGGTTCATTCACTATTTTCAGTAATATGTTAACACTCTGTGTTCCCCACACTAAAACCTCATTCAACCCTTAACCCCCTGATATATTTCAGTCTCTTTCCAACTGCTTCCAACAACTGAAGAGGTTCTTAAAAATGGACATATATTTAAACTACTTTTCTTTTTTTTTACATCTTTATTGGAGTATAATTGCTTTACAATGGTGTGCTAGTTTCTGCTTTATAACAAAGTGAATCAGTTATACATATACATATGTTCCCAAATCTCTTCCCTCTTGCATCTCCCTCCCTCCCACCCTCCCTATCCCACCCCTCTAGGTGGTCACAAAGCACCGAGCTGATCTCCCTGTGCTATGTGGCTGCTTCCCACTAGCTATCTATTTTACGTTTGGTAGTGTATATATGTCCATGCCACTCTCTCATTTTGTCACAGCTTACCCTTCCCCCTCCCCATATCCTCAAGTCCATTCTCTAGTAGGTCTGTGTCTTTATTACTGTCTTACCCCTCGGTTCTTCATGACATTTTTTTCCTTAGATTCCATATATATGTGTTAGCATACGGTATTTGTCTCTCTCTTTCTGACTTACATCACTCTGTATAACAGACTCTAGGTCCATCCACCTCACTATAAATAACTCAGTTTCATTTCTTTTCATGGCTGAGTAATATTCCATTGTATATATGTGCCACATCTTCTTTATCCATTCATCTGATGATGGACACTTAGGTTGCTTCCATCTCCTGGCTATTGTAAAAAGAGCTGCAATTAATAATTTGGTACATGACTGTTTTTGAATAATGGTTTTCTCAGGGTTTATGCCCAGCAGTGGGATTGCTGGGTCATATGGTAGTTATACTTGTAGTTTTTTAAGGAACCTCCATACTGTTCTCCAAGGTGGCTCTACCAATTCACACTCCCACCAGCAGTGCAAGAGTGTTCCCTTTTTTCCACACCCTCTCCAGCATTTATTGTTTCTGGATTTTTGTTGATGCCCACTCTGACTGGTGTGAGATGATATCTCATTGTATTTTTGATTTGCATTTCTCTAATGAGTAATGATGTTGAGCATTCTTTCATGCGTTTGTTGGCAATCTGTATATCTTCTTTGGAGAAATGTCTATTTACGTCTTCTGCCAATTTTTGGATTCGGTTGTGTGTTTTTTTGTTATTGAGCTGCTTGTAAATTTTGGAGATTAATCCTTTGTCAGTTGATTCATTTGCAAATATTTTCTCCCATTCTGAGGGTTCTCTTTTAGTCTTGTTTATGGTTTCATTAGCTGTGCAGAAGCTTTGAAGTTTCATTAGGTCCCATTTGTTTATTTTTGTTTTCATTTCCATTTCTCTAGGAGGTGGGTCAAAAAGGATCTTGTGTTCTGCCTATGCTTTTCTCTAAGAATTTGAAAGCTTCTGGCCTTACATTTAGGTGTATAATCCATTTTGGGCTTATTTATGTGTATGGTATTAAGGAGTGTTCTAATCTCATACATTTACATGTATGTGTCCAGTTTTTCCAGCACCACTTATTGAAGAGGCTGTCCTTTCTCCACTGTACAGTCCTGCCTCCTTTATCAAATATAAGGTGACCATATGTGCGTGGGTTTGTCTCTGGGCTTTCTATCCGGTTCCATTGATCTATATTTCTGTTTTTGTGCCAGCACCATACTGTCTTGATTACTGTAACTTTATAGTAAACTCTGAAGACAGGGAGCCTGATCACTCCAGCTCCATTTTTCGTTCTCAAGGTTGCTTTGGCTCTTCGGGGTCTTTTGTGTTTCCATACAAATTGTGAAATTTTTTGTTCTAGCTCTGTGAAAAATGTCAGTGGTAGTTTGACAGGGATTGCATTGAATCTGTAGATTGCTTTGGGTAGTAGAGTCATTTTCACAATGTTGATTCTTCCAATCCAAGAACATGGTATATCTCTCCATCTATTTGTATCATCTTTAATTTCTTTCATCAGTGTCTTATAATTTTCTGCATACAGGTCTTTTGTCTCCTTAGGTAGGTTTATTCCTAGATATTTTATTCTTTTTGTTGCAATGGTAAATGGGAGTGTTTTCTTAATTTCACTTTCAGGATTTTCATCATGAGTGTATAGGAATGCCAGAGATTTCTGTGCATTAATTTTGTATCTTGCTATTTTACTGAATTCATTGATTAGCTCTAGTAGTTTTCTTGTAGCATCTTTAAGACTTTCTATGTATAATATCATGTCATCTGCAAACAGTGACAGCTTTACTTCTTTTCCGATTTGGATTCCTTTTATTTCCTTTTCTTCTCTGATGGCTGTAGCTAAGACTTCCAGAACTATGTTGAATAAGAGTGCTGAGAGTGGACAACTTTATCTTGTTCCTGATATTAGTGGAAATGGTTTCAGTTTTTGACCATTGAGGATGATGTTGGCTGTGGGTTTGTCATATATGGCCTTTATTATGTTGAGGAAATTTCCCTCTGTGCCTAATTTCTGCAGGGTTTTTTTTTTATCATAAATGGGTGTTGAATTTTGTCAAAAGCTTTCTCTGCCTCTATTGAGAGGATCATATGGCTTTTCTCCTTCAACTTTTTAATACGGTGTATCACGTTGATTGATTTGCATATATTGAAGAATCCTTGCATTCCTGGAATAAACCCCACTTGATCATGGTGTATGATCCTCTTAATTTGCTGTTGGATTCTGTTTGCTAGTATTTTGTTGAGTATTTTTGTATCTTTGTTCATCAGTGATATTGGCCTGTAGCTTTCTTTCTTTGGGACATCCTTGTCTGGTTTTGCTATCTGGGTGATGGTGGCCTCGAGAATGAGTTTGGGAGTGTTCCTCCCTCCGCTATATTTTGGAAGACTTTGAGAAGGATAGGTGTTAGCTCTTCCCTAATGTTTGATAGATTTCGCCTGTGAAGCCATATGGTCCTGGGCTTTTGTTTGTTGGAAGATTTTTAATCACAGTCTCAATTTCAGTGCCTGTGATTGGTCTTTTCATACTTTCTATTTCTTCCTGATTCAGTCTTGGCAGGTTGTGCATTTCTAAGAATTTGTCCATTTCTTCCAAGTTGTCCATTTTATTGGCATAGAGTTGCTTGTAGTAATCTCTCATGATCTTTTGTATTTCTGCAGTGTCAGTTGTTACTTCTCCTTTTTCATTTATAATTCTATTGATTTGAATCTTCTCCCTTCTTTTCTTGATGAGTCTGGCTAATGGTTTATCTATTTTATTTATCTTCACAAAGAACCAACTTTTAGTTTTATTGATCTTTGGTATTGTTTCCTTCATTTTTTTTCATTTATTTCTGATCTGATCTTTATGATTTCTTTCCTTCTGCTAACTTTGGGGTTTTTTTTGTTCTTCTTTCTCTAATTGCTTTAGGTGCAATGTTAGGTTGTTTATTTGACATGTTTCCTCTTTCTTAAGGTAGGATTTTTTTGCTATAAACTTCCCTCATAGCAGTGCTTTTGCTGCATCCCATAGGATTTGGGTGGTCTTGTCTCCATTGTGATTTGTTTCTAGGTATATTTGATTTCCTCTTTGATTTCTTCAGTGATCACTTCGTTATCAAGTAGTGTATTGTTTAGCCTCCATGTGTTTTTATTTTTTACAGATCTTTTCCTGTTACTGACATCTAGGCTCATAGCATTGTGGTCGGAAAAGATACTTGATACAATTTCAATTTTCTTATATTCACCAAGGCTTGATTTGTGACCCAAGATATGATCTATCCTGGAGAATGTTGTATAAGCACTTGAGAAAAATGTGTATTCTGTTGTTTTTGGATGGAATGTCCTATAAATATCAATTAAGTCCATCTTGTTTAATGTATCATTTAAAGCTTGTGTTTCCTTATTTATTTTCATTTTGGATGAGCTGTCCATTGGTGAAAGTGGGGTGCTAAAGTCCCCTACTATGAATGTGTTACCGTCTATTTCCCCTTTTATAGCTTATAGTATTTGCCTTATGTATTGAGGTGTTCCTATGATGTGTACATAAATATTTACAATTGTTATATCTTCTCCTTGGATCAATCCGTTAATCATTATGTAGTGTTCTTCTTTTTCTCTTGTTATAGTCTTTATTTTAAAGTCTATTATGTCTGATATGAGAATTGCTACTCCTGCTTTCTTTTGGTTTCCATTTTCATGGAATATCTTTTTCCATCCCCTCACTTTCAGTTTGTAAGTGTCCCTAGGTCTGAAGTAGGTCTCTTGTAGACAGCATATATGTGGGTCATGTTTTTGTATCCATTCGACCAGTCTGTGTCTTTTGGCGGGAGCATTTAATCCATTTATATTTAAGGTAATTATCGGTATGTATGCTCCTATTTCCATTTTCTTAATTGTTTTCAGTTTGTTTTTGTAGGTCTTTTCCTTGTCTTGTGTATATTGCCTAGAGAAATTCCTTTAGCATTTGTTGTAAAGCTGGTTTGTTGGTCTTAACTCTCAGGTTTTGCTTTTTTGTGAAGATTTTAATTTTTCCATCAAATCTGAATGAGATCCTTGCTGGGTAGAGTAACCTTGGTTGCAGATTTTTCTCCTTCATCACTTTAAATACGTCCTGCCACTCCCTTCTCGCTTGCAGAGTTTCTGCTGAAAGATCAGCTGTTAACCTCATGGGGATTCCCTTTTGTATTATTTGTTGTTTTCTGCTTGCTGCTTTTAATATGTTTTCTTTGTATTTAATTTTTGACAGTTTGATTAACATGTGTGTGGCGTGTATCTCTTTGGATTTATCCTGTAGGAGACTCTCTGTGCTTCCTGGACTTGATTAACTCTTTCCTTTCCCATATTAGGGAAGTTTTCAACTATAGTCTTTTCACATATTTTCTCAGTCCCTTTCTTTTTCTCGTCTTCTCCTGGGACCCCTATAATTAGAATGTTGGTGTGTTTAATATTGTCCCAGAGGTCTCTGTGACTGTCCTCAGTTCTTTTCATTCTTTTTTCTTTATTCTTCTCTGCAGTAGTTTTTTCCACTATTTTATCTTGCAGGTCACTTATCCGTTCTTCTGCCTCTGTTATTCTGTTATTGATCCCTTTTTTTTTTTTTTTTTTTTGCGGTACACGGCCTCTCACTGTTGTGGTCTCTCCCAGTGCAGAGCACAGGCTCTGGATGCATAGGCTCAGTGGCCATTGCTTATGGGCCCAGCTGCTCCATGGTATGTGGGTTCTTCCCAGACCTGGGCATGAACCCGTGTCCCCTGCATCAGCAGGTGGACTGTCAACCACTGTGCCACCAGGCAAGCCCCCTTCCAGAATATTTTTACTTTCATTTATTGTGTTATTCATCATTGTTTGTTTCCTCTTTAGTTCTTCTAGGTCCTTGTTAAATGTTTCTTGCATTTTCTCGATTCTATTTCCAAGATTTTGGATCATCTTTACTGTCATTATTCTGAATACTTTTTCAGGTAGACTGCCTATTTCCTCTTCATTTTTTGGTCTGGTGTGTTTTTATCTTGCTCCTTCATCTGCTGTGTGTCTTTCTGTCTTCTCATTTTGCTTACCTTACTGTGTTTGGTGTCTCCTTTTGGCAGGCTGGAGGTTCGTAGTTCGTGTTGTGTTTGGTGTCTGTCCACAGTGGCTAATATTGGTTCAGTGGTTTGTGTAGTCTTCTTCGTTGAGGGACTAGTGCCTGTGTTCTGGTGGATGAGGCTGGATCTTGTCTTTCTCTCGGGCAGGTGCACGTATGGTGGTGTGTTTTGCGGTGTCTGTGGCCTTATTATTATTTTAGGCATCCTCTCTGCTAATAATTGGGGTTGTGTTCCTGTCTTGCCGGTTGTTTGCATATTATGTGGATCTGGGAGGGTTCTTGTGGACCAGTGTCCTGAAGTTGGTCTCCCACCTCAGAGGCACAGCACTTACTCCTGGCTGCTGCAACAAGAGTCTTTCATCCACACAGCTCAGAATAAAAGGGAGAAAAATTAGAAAGAAGGAAAGAAAGAGGAAAAAATAAATAAAATAATGAAAGATAAAGTTATTAAAATAAAAAATAATTACTAAGAAAAGAAATTTTTTAAGTAAAAAAAAATAATAAAAGGATGCACAGAACCCTAGGACAAATGGTGAAAGAAAATCTATATAGACAAAATCTCACACAGAAGCATACACATACACACTCACAAAATGAGGAAAAGGGGAAAAAATAATAAATCTTGCTCTCAAAGTCCACCTCTTCAACCTGGGATGATTCGTTGTCTATTCTGGTATTCCTCTGATTCAGGGTACTTCAAGTTGATTGTGGAGATTTTTTCCTCTGCTCCTGATGCTGCTGGGGAAATTTCCCTTTCTCTTCTTTGCTCGCACAGCTCCTGGGACTCAGTTTTGGATTTAGACCTGCCTCTGCGTGTAGGTCACCGGGGGGCATCTGTTCTTCCTTCAGACAGGACGGGGTTAAAGAACAGCTGATTCGGGGTCTCTGGCTCACTCAGGCCAGGGGAATGAGGGGTACAGATGCAGGGTGAGCCTGCAGTGGCAGAGGCCAGCGGGACATTGCACCAGCCTGAGGCATGCCGGGCGTTCTCCTGGGGAAATTGTCCCTGGATCAGGGACCATGGCAGTGGCAGGCGACACAGGCTCCTGGGAGAGGCAGTGTGTATAGTGACCTGTGTTTGCACACAGGCTTCTTTGTGGTGGCAGCAACAGCCTTAACATCTCATGCCAGTCTCTGGGGTCCACGCTGTTAGCTGTGGCTTATGCCGGTCTCTTGAGCTCCTTTAATCAGTGCTTTTAATCCCCTCTCCTCTGCACCTTTTGGGAGATCTGAGGTCTTCTGCCAGCGTTCAGTGGGTGTTCTGTAGGAGTTGTTCCACGTGTAGATGTATTTCTGATGTATCTGTGGGGAGGAAGGTGATCTCCGCATCTTACTCTTCCGCCATCTTCCCTCGATCCCCCTAAACTTCTTTGCTAACAGACATAGTTGAGCCATAAAATTCTCCCCAAAGAAGAAAGATAATACAGATGTGCGAGAATTATTTTTATTACTTTGGACAATACTCTGAATTTACTCTTACATTTTTAATACTTTCCATTACTTCCTCTGAAGCTATAAATAGAAATAAGAGGTCTCTCTCTCTTTGCCACGTAAGGGCACATCCCAGAAGGTGGCAGCCTGCAAGACAGGAAGAGAGCCCTCACTGGAACCCAACCATGCTGGCACCCTGATCTCAGACTCCTAATCTCCAGAACTCTGAGAAAATAAATATCTGTTGTTTAAGCCGCCCAGCCAGTGCTATTTTGTTACAGCAGTTTGTGCCGATTAAGACAGGGTATCAAGAAGTGCCTCTCTCCTGTTGTAACATTTCAGCTGGGACCAGATGAGGAGCAGGAACAAGACATGTGAAGAGTGATAAAGCATTTCAGTTTGGAGAGAACATGTGAAAAGGAACTGCAGCTAAGAAGAGAAGGATGCCTTTGAGGAGCTGCAAGAAGGATGACATTACCAGTGGAAGGAGATGATAATTGCAATCAACGTTGAGTGGTAATTAAAAGCAACTGTAGGAGACTGGTTCAAGATGGCAGAGTAGAAGAACATGCGTTCACCTCCTCTGTAAGAACACCAGAATCACAACTGACTGCTGAAAAATCATTAACAGGAAGACACTGGAACTCACCACAAAAGATACCCCACATCCAAAGACAAAGGAAAAGCCACAATGAGATGGTAGGAAGAGTGCAATCATGATAAAACCAAATCCTATAACCACTGGATGGGAAACTCACAAACTGAAGAACAATTATACCACAGAAGTCCACCTACTGGAGTGAAGGTTCTGAGCCTCTCATCAGGTTTACCAACCTGGAGGTCTGGCAACAGGAGGAGGAATCCCAAAGAATTGGACTTTGAATGTCAGTGGGATTTGATTTAAGGACTTGTGCAAGAGGAGGAAGGAAGAAGGAGCACTTACGCTATAGGAGACTGAACCAGACCTACCTAATAGTGTGGGAGGGTCTCCTGCAGAGGTGTGGGGTAGCTGTGGCTCACCGCAGGGAAAAGAACACTGGCAGCAGAAGTTCTGGGAAGTACTCATTGGCATGAGTCCTCCCAGAGTCCAACAATAGCCCCACCAAAGAGCCTGTAGGCTCCAGTGCTGGGTCACCTTAGGCTAAACAACCAACAGGGAAGGAACTCATACCCATCCATCAGCAGACAAGCAGATTACAGTTTTACTCAGCTTTGCTCAACAGAGCAACACTCAGCTCTACCCACCACCAGTCCCATCCATCAGGAAGCGTGCACAAGCCTCTTAAACAGCCTTATCCACAAGAGGGCAGAAAGCAGAAGCAAGAAGAGCTACAATCCTGCAGCCTTCAGAATGAAAACCACAATCACAGAGAGATAGATAAAATGAAAAGGCAGAGGGTTATGTCCCAGATGAAGGAACAAGATAAAACCCAAGAAAAACATCTAATTGACGTGTAGATAAGCAACCTTCCAGAAAAAGAATTTGGAATAATGATCATGAAGATGATCCAGGACCTTGGAAAAAGAATGGAGGCAAGGATCAAGAAGATGCAAGAAATGTTTTAAACAGACCTAGAATAATTAAAAAACAAACAAACAGAGATGAAGAATACAACAACAGAAATGAAAAATACACTAGAAGGAATCAATACCAGAATAACTGAGGCAGAAGAACGAATAAGTGACCTGGAAGACAGAAAGGTGGAAATTACTGCCATGGAACAGAATAAAGAAAAAAGAATGAGAAGAAATGAAGACAGCCTAAGAGACTTCTGTGACAACATTAAACGCACCAACATTCATATTATAGGAGTCTCAGAAGGAGAAGAGAGAGAGAAAGGAATGGAGAAAATATTTGAAGATATAATAGTCAAAAACTTCCCTAACATGGGAAAGGAAATAACCACCTAATTCCAGGAAGCACAGAGAGTCCCAGGCAGGATAAAACCAAGAAGGAAAATGCCAAGACACATAGTAATCAAATTAACAAAAATAAAAGGCAAAGGAAAGATATTAAAAGCAACAAGGGAAAAACAACAAATAACATACAAAGGAACTCCCATAAGGTTATCAGCTGATTTTGCAGCTGAAACACTGTAGGCCAGAAGGGAATGGCATGATATACTTAAAGTGATGAAAGGGAAGAAACTATAACCAAGAATATTCCACCCAGAAATGTACTCATTCAGACTTGATGGAGAAACCAAAAGATTTACAGACAAGCAAAAGCTAAGAAAATTCAGCACCACCACAGCAGTGTTGCCACAAACTATAAAGGAACTCCTCTAGGCAAGAAAGAGATCAGCAACTTAAAACAACCTAGTACACATATAGACTGCTATATCAAAACCTCCTGGGAACAGCAAACCGGAAAACTATAATGCATAGACACACACAAACAGAAAAAAAGCAACACAAACACAACATTAAAGATGGTCATGAAACCAAAAGAGAAGAGAACAAAAGAAGAAGGAAATAAAAAAGACTTACAAAAACAAACCCAAAACAATTAAGAAAATGGCAATAGGAACACACATATCGATAATTACCTTAAATGTATTAAATGTGCCAACCAAAAGACAAAGACTAGCTGAAAGGATAACAAAACAAGACCCATATATATTCTGTGTACAAGAGACCAACATCAGACCTAGGGAGACATACAGACTGAAAGTGAGGGGATAGAAGAAGGTATTCCATAGAAATGGAAATCAAAAGAAAGCTGGAGTAGACATACTCATATAAGACAAAATAGACTTAAAAATAAAGACTATTAGAGACAAAGAAGGATACTACATAAGAATCAAGGGATCAATCCAAGAAGAAGATATAACAATTGTAAACATATATGCACACAACATAGGAGCACCTCAATATATAAGGCAAATACTAACAGCCATAAAGTGAGCAATCAATAGTAACACAATAATAGTGGGAGATTTTAACACCCCATTTTCATCAATGGACAGATCATCCAGAGAGAAAATCAATAAGGAAACACAGGCTTTAAATGACACATTAGACCAGCTGGACTTAATTGATATTTATAGAGCACTGCATCCAAAAGTGGAAGAATACACATTCTTCTCAAGTGCACATGGAACATTCTCCACGATTAACCACATACTGGCCAAAAAGTAAGCCTCTGTATTTTTAGAAAATTGAAATGATATCAAGCATCTTTTCTGACCACAACACTGTGAGATTAGAAATAAACTACAAGAAAAAAAATACTATAAAAAACAAAAACATGTGGAGGCTAAAAAATATGCTACTAAACAACAAATGGATCACTGAAGAAATCAAAGAGGAAATTAAAAAAAATACCTAGTGTCAAATGAAAATGAAAGCAAAATCATTCAAAACTTATGGGATACAACAAAAGAAGTTCTAAGAGGAAAGTTTATAGCACTCCTACCTCAGGAAACAAGAAAAATCTCAAATAAAGAACCTAAACAGACATCTAAAGAAACTAGAGAAAGAAGAACAAACAAAACAAAAATTTAGTAGAAGGAAATAAATCATAAAAATCACAGCAGAAATAAATGAAATAGAGACAAAAAAGACAATAACAAAGATCAATGAAACTAAATGTTGGTTCTTTGAAAAGATAAACAAAATTGATAAACCGTTAGCCAGACTCATCAAGAAAAAAGGGAGAGGACTCAAATGAATAAAATTAGAAATGAAAAAGGAAAAGTGACAACTGACACCACAGAAATACAAAGGATCATGAGAGACTACTATATGCAAATGTATGCCAATAAAATGGACAACATGGAAGAAATGGACAAATTCTTAGAAAAGTATGGTCTCCCAAGACTGAACAAGGAAGAATTAGAAAATAGGAACTGACCAATCACAAGCATTGTAATTGAAACTGTAATTTAAAAATTCCCAACAAGCAAAAGTCCAGGACCTGTTGGCTTCACAGGCGAATTCTATCAAACATTTAGAGAAAAGCTAACACTAATCCTTCTGAAACTGTTCCCAAAAATTACAGAGGAAGGAAAACTCCAAAGCTCATTCTATGAGGCCACAATCACCCTGATACCAAAACCAGACAAAGATACCAATAAAAAAGGAAATTACAGGCCAATATCACTGATGAACATAGATGCAATAATCCTCAACAAAATACTAGCAATTGGAATCCAACAATACATTAAAAGGATTATACACCATGATCAAGTGGAATTTATTACAGGGATTCAAGATTCTTCAATATATGTAAATACATTAATGCGATACACCACATTAACAAACTGAAAAATAAAAACAATATTATCATCTCAATATATGCACAAAAGTATAAGATGCTGATGATAGAAGAAGACACAAACAGATGGAAAGATATACCATGTTTTTGGATTGGAAGAAAAAATATTGTAAAAATGACTATACTACCCAAGGCAATCTACAGATTCAATGCAATTCCTGTCAAATTATCAATAACATTTTTCACAGAACTAGAACAAAAAAATCTTAAAATTTGCATGGAGACTCAAAAGATTCTGAATAGCCAAAGCCATCTTGAGAAAGAGAAATGGAGATGGATGAATCAGGCTCCCTGACTTCAGACTATACTACAAAGTTATAGTCATCAAACAGTATGGCACTTGCACAAAAATAGAACTATAGGTCAATGGAACAGGGTAGAAAGCTCATAAATAAACCCATGCACCTATGGTTAATTAACCTATGACAAACGTGGCAAGACTATGCAATGGTGGAAAGATAGTCTCTTCAACCAATGGTGCTGGGATAACTGGACAACTACATGTAAAAAATGAAATTAGATAATTCTTTAACACTATACACAAAAATAAGCTCAAAATGGATTGAAGACCTAAATGTGAGACCATACACTATAAAACTCCAAGAGAAAAACATAGGTAGAACAATTTCTGACATAAATCCCAGCAATATCTTTTCTGATCCACCTCCCAGTGTAATGGAAATAAAAACAAAAATAAACAAATGGGACCTAGTTAAATTCAAAAGCTTTTGCACAGCAAAGGAAACCATAAACAAAAGGAAAAGACAACCCGCAGATTGGGAGAAAACATTTACAAATGATGTGACAGACAAAGGATTAGTATCCAAATTCTACAAACAGCTCATGTGGCTTAATATTAAAACAAACAACCCAATCAACAAATGGGCAGAAGACATCAATAGACATTTTTCCATGGAAGACATAAGGATGGCCAAGAGGCATATGAAAAGATGTTCAACATCGCTAAAGGTTAGAGAAATGCAAATCAAAACTACAATGAGATATCGCCTCATGCCAGTCTAAATGGCTATCATCAAAATATCCACAAACAATAAATGCTGGAGAGGGTGTGGAGAGAAGGGAAGCTTCCTACACTGTTGGTGGGAATTTAAATTGGTACAGCCACTAGGGAGAGCAGTATGAGGTTCTTTAAAAAACTATAAATAGAGCTACCATATGACCCTGCAGTCCCACTCCTGGCCATATATCTGGAGAAAAACATGGTCTAAAAGGATACATGCACCACAATGTTCATTGTAGCACTGTTTACAATAGCCAAGACATGGAGGCAACTTAAATGTCCATCAACAGAGAATGGATAAAGAATGTGTGGTACATATATACAATGGAATATTACTCAGCCATAAAAAATAATGAAATAATGCCATTTGCAGCAACATGGATAGACCTAGAGATTGTCATACTGAGTGAAGTAAGTCAGACAGAGAAAGAGAAATATCATATGATATTGCTTATATGCTGAATCTAAAAAGAAATGATACAAATGAATGTATTTATGAAACAGAAATGGACTCCCAGACTTAGAGAATGAACTTATGGTAACCGGGGCAGAAGAATGGCGGGAAGGGATAGTTAGGGAGTTTGAGGTTGACATGTACACACTGCTATATTTAAAAAGGGTAACCAAAAAGGACCTACTGTATAGCACAGGGAACTCTGCTCAATGTTATGTGGCAGACTGCATGGGAGGGGAGTCTGGGTGAGAATGGTTACATATACATATATGGCTGAGTCGCTTTGCTATGCACCTGAAACTATCACAACATTGCTAATTGGCTATACTTCAATATAAAATAAAAAGTTAAACAACTGTAAAAAATAGAAATGAGATGAAGTTATTTCGGAAGTTTATGAAAATTTTGGTTTAACATGTATTGCCATTATACATGTTATATTTCACCACACAAATTCAACTATGGCTACTTTAAAATTTCTATAAATTAGTGATAACAAGCTATTTGAAGAAGTATGGGGCTAGAAAACTTGTCTTAAACCTGTGCTTGCATTTTTGTGTGTAGTTGTATGGGAAGTGGATTGTTAGACATTGTAGAGACTACCTCTCTGCACTCACATCCCCAATCATGTCTTAATCTACAATTGTCTCTCAAAGGAAGTTGCAATGCTGAAATCATTTATCCAGAAATTAAGAAAATAAACTGAAGGACATCTAATTATTGCCTGGAATAGAGCTATGGTTACCATTATTAAAATCACTTGATAGGTATGGATTTGATAGAAACTTTCTGACATTATTTCAATTACAAGAGGCTAAATTCAGTGCACTTTAAATGAATTTTAACAATTCACATTACACTATGTAATAAGAATCTCTCATAACATGACCCACAGATTGTTATAATTCTTGAGCTCACATAAGATAGGTGGTCCACATTTGTCATTTATTCAGAAAACTTTGTTTTAAATTTAACATGATTATTTTAAAAATAATTTTTAAATCTCTTTAGTTTTTTCTTATGCTATTAAGTTAATTACTAAATTAAGTTACTAGTTTGGAGTAGTTAACTGTTTTATCGATTAATGGAAATTATTACTTCTGGTTTAAAAACTTTTAAAAATCTTGATTATATATGTCAAAGCTTGTCTTGTTAATTTGTTTGACTCTCACTGAAGTGATAGGAAAATAAAAAGTAAATGATAGAATATTCTTCTAAACTGTATTTAGAAGAGATCTTAAGCTTAAATCTCAATAAACAGGAAAAGGTAAATATGTATATAAATATATACACACATTTTAATAAGTGACATCTAAACTCTAGCTATTGCAGTCTAGGAATTTAAAAACTGTCAATAGTGAATAAAATTGTATTTATCATAAAATAATGCAAAATTTGATAGGTGTAAGAAGGCAAGAATTTATATATCAGTCAAGATTCTCACTTGCTAGCAAAAAACCCAGCTCTGACTGACTTAAGCAGAAAATAATCTGACTAGTTAGGGATTGGTTGACTCAACAAACCAAAGAAGTATTGATAATCATAACTATATCATAATTTTATAATTCATAAATGTTTCATATTGTATCTATTGTTTTTCTGGTATAGTTGTCTTTTTAGTTACCTTTTCCTCTTTCCTTTCTTCATATACCAGCCTGATAATTCTCTTTATAAACCTGATCTACACCTTTAATGTATTCCTTGTCCATGTTTATGTGATAATAATATAGAGCAGTTATATGCATATTTTTAAGCTCAGACATATTGGAAATTTACTAAATATTAAAGATTATACTAATTGCTTTATGTGAATTTTCACATTTCATTACCATGAAAATGCCCTATGTGGTTACCATATATTTCCCCCCTTTAGATAATAGAGAACAAGATCATAGATTGAATATATTCCAATAAAGATGTTAAAAAAATAGGCTAAATGCTCCAATCAAAAGACAGAGTGTGGCTGAATGTATACAAAAACAAGACCCATATATACGCTGCCTACAAGAGACTCACTTCAGATCTAAAGACACAAACAGACTGAAAGTGAGGCAATGGAAAAAGGTATTCCACGCAAATGAAAATGAAAAGAAAACAAGGGTAGCAAAAAAAGCTAATAATCCATGTATTAATAAACTTTAATAAATGGATTAAAGACCTAAGTGTAAGATCAGAAACCATAAAATTCCTAGAAGAAAACAGATGAAACACTCTTTGACATAAATTGTAACAATTTATTTTTTGGATCTGTCACATAAAACAAAGGAAATAGAAAGCAAAAATAAACAAATGGACTTAATTAAATTTAAAAGCTTTTACACAGCAAAGGAAACCATCAACAAAATGAAAGATGACCTACTGAATGGGAGAAAGTATTTGCAAATGATATGACTGTTAGGGGGGTCATATCCAACATGTATAAATATCTCATACAACTTGACATTAAAAAAAACAATTTAAAAATAGGCAGAAAACCCAGATAGACATTTTTCCAAAGACATCATGCAGATGGCCAATAGGCACATGAAAAGATACTCAACAACACTAACCACCAGGGAAATGAAAATCAAAACTACAATAACTATCCCCTCACACCTGTTTGAATGGCTATCATCAAAAAGACCACCAAGGGAGGGAATCAAGATCGTGGAGTAGAAAGATGTGGAACTCACCTCCTCCCACAAATACATCAAAAATACATCTACATATGAAACAATTCTCACAGAGTACGTGCTGAATGCTGACAGAAGACCTCAAACTCCTCAAAGGACAAGAAAGATCTCCACATAACCAGGTAGGATGAAAGGGAAATAAAAGGAAGCAGGATCAGACCTTCACTCCTTGGGGGGAGCTGTTAAAGAGGAAAAGTTCCCACACCATGGGAAGTCCCCTTACCAGTGGGGAGATCAGCCAGGACAGAAAGGATGATTCAGAGGCTTGGAGGAGAGCACTACAACAAGTGTGTGGCAGGTTGAACAGAGTGAGACCTACACAGAAAGTCCATGCCACTTTCCTGTGCACCCCAACCTGAGATGCATATCTGCTGGTACAGGTGGGGTCTGGGTGCTGAAACCTGGGGTTTAGAGGACAAACCCAGGGAGAAGACTGGGGTTGGCTACTCTGAGGCAGCCTTGAAGGGACTGGATTGTGGTACTGCTGCAATCAGTGGTGTACACAGAAGAAGCCCAGGACTGAAACACCATTGTTAAGTGGCACATGAAGGGAGGTGCGGGGTCTGCTGTGGCAGCCTCTTACTCTGTGTGCTCAATAGGGTACTGCCTCAATGGGCTCCAGGAGTGTATTCATCAGCCAGCACCTCAGCGGTCTCTGGGAGCAGGTGCCAGCAGATTGCCCACATGCAGAGGTGAGAATGAAATCATAGTGAGCCCCAGGAGCCACACAACTTAGGAAAAAGGGCTGAAATCTTTCCCTGTTGCTGTGCAAGCCATGGATTTACCACCACTGCCACCGGCTTTGTAAACCCAGTACCTGCAGGACATCTGAGCAGACAATGGGTGCTCCTGTGGCTAGGATGGGTCTGGCTTTAGCAGCTGTGGGTTTTGTGGATGCATGCATGTGGGATCTGGGCTGGGCCAGGATCTGGGCTGCCTCCATAGCTCTCACAGTGGGTTCAGGTGAGCAATGACTATGGTCCTGGGACCTGACTTCAGTGGATCTGTGCTGGTAGCTTTGTGAAAAAAATGCCTTAGGAATATCAATGCCAATTGCTGACATTCCCACAGCTGAGGCTGGGTCAAGGGCAGTGCCAACAACAGTGTACTTTGCAAGCCTGCATGACAGGTAACAGGTGACACAGCATAGCACACTACCCAATGGACAGCTCTGGCAGAGGAATACTCAGGGGCTTCTCTCCCAGAGGCAGTACTCCAATCCTGCCCACCTCACACTGTAGCTCAGAAACACAGCTCAGAAATAGATCTGGGTGCTTCTACTGCAGCAACTAGACAGCAGTCCCCGGTCCCAACAGGGCTGTGACAACCACAGAGCAAAGAAGAGGCCTCGCTCAACATCCAGTGCAGGCTCCGGTCACCACAACACCAGTTCCATCCCTTATCAAGGGAATAATGGCCAGGATACACTAAGGAAAGAGGCAGGCAACCACACTAAAAACAGCCTCACACCAAAAATATTAAACCCACTCAGGCTACACAGGGATGCTTCCACATAAAAATAGCCCTCCAAGACCACAGTAGATCATTGTTTCTCCTAAATTCACAGAGGAAGAAAAATATAAGTAAAATGAGGAAGCAGAGGAACCACTCCTACTTAAAAGATCAAAAGAACTCCCCTGAAAGAGTATAAACAATGAAACAGAACTCTTCAGTCTAATAGACACTGAGTTCAAAAAGGAGATAATGAAAATACCAAAGAAATTAAGAAAGGCTGTTGATAGAAATGCAGATTACTGTAAAAAGGAGCTAGAAACTATAAAGAGGAGCCAGGAAAACTTTGAAAACTCATTTGCAAAGTTGAAAGCTGAGCTAATGGCAATGAATACCAGATTGAATAATGCAGAAGAATGAATAAGTGATCTGGAAGATAGAATAATGGAAATCACCCAAGGGGAACAAAACACAGAAAGCCAAATGAAAAAAACAAAATGAAAGCAATGTAAGAGACCTATGGGGTAATATAAAGCATGCCCATCTACACATAATAGGAATTCAAGAAGGAGAAGAAAGAGAAAAGGGGATGAAAAATGTATTTGAAGAAATTATGGCTGAAATTTTTCCAAATCAAAAGAAGGAAATGGATATCCAGGTACAGGAAGCACAGAGGGTCCCAAACAAGATGAACCCAAACAGATCTACACCAAGACATATTATAATTAAAATAGCAAAAGTTAAAGATAAAGAGAGGATTCTAAAGGCAGCAAGAGAAAAACAAAGAGTTAGTTACAAGGGAACCCCCATAGGGCTATCAACAGATTTCTCTACAGAAAAGTTGCAGGACAGAGGGAGTGGCAAGATATATTCAAAGTCATGAAATGGAAAGGTCTTCAACCTAGGATAGTCTACCCATCAAAATTATCATTTAGAATAGAAGGAGAGATAAAGAATTTCTCACACAAGCAAAAACAAAAAGAATACAACAATACTAAGCTTATCCTAAAAGAAATATTGAAAGGTCTTTTCTAATTAGAAAATATTTAATAAACTATAGGAAAACTATATGAAAGAGAAAATCACAATTGAAAAATAAATCACCTAAATAAGACAGCATACAGATTAAAAACAAACAAAATTTTGTGAAAGCAGTGATAACCACAATGAAGAGCAAAAGGATAAATATGAAGATGTAAAAGAGAACATCAAAATCATAAAATGTGGAGGAGGAGAGCAAGAAAATGTAGGGTTTTTTTAGAATGTGTTTGAGCTTATATGACTATCAGTCTACAGCAAGTAGATATAGGAAGGGGTTAACATACTTAAAAAACAGGGTAACCACAAATCAAAAACATACTACAGATTCACAAAAGACAAAAAGAAGAGAACACAAGCATAATATAAAAGGAAATTGTCAAACCAGAAAAGGAAAAAACAAAAAGAAAGGTACAAAGAAGAAAGACAGATCAAGTGGAAAACAAGGATTGAGGCAATTAATACATATCTATCAATATCTACTTATCATATCTACATATCTTTCAATAATTACCTTAAATGTCATTGGATTAAATGCTCCAATCAAAAGACATAGAGTGGCAGATTGAAAAAAAAAAAGAGCCTACAATATGCTGCCTACAAGAGACCCACATTAGGGCAAAGGACACAAAAAGATTGAAAGTGAGGGGATGGAAAAAGATATTTCATGCAAACGGAAATGACAAGAAAGTGGGGGGTCACAGTGCACATTTCAGACAAAATAGACCTTAAAACAAAGGATATAAAGAAAGATAAAAAGGGACACTATATAATGATAAAATGATCAATACAAGAAGAAGATATTATGCTCATCAACATATATGTGCCAAATATAGAAGCACCCAAATACATAAAACAAATAATAACAGACATAAAGGGAGAAATCGATGGGAATAAAATAATAATAGGAGACTTTAACACCTCACTCACATCAATGGACAGATCTTCTAGAAAGAAAATCAATAAGATAACAGAGATCCTGAATGATACAATAGAACAGTTAGAATTAATTGATATTTTCAGGACATTACACCCAAAAAGAACAAAACATACATTCTTTTCAAGAGTGCATGCAACATTCTCTAGGATTAGCCTCATACTAGGGCACAAAACAAGCCTCAGCAAATTTAAGAGTATAGAAATCATTTCAAGTATCTTTTCTGAGCACAATGGCATGAAATTAGAAATCAATTACAGAAAAACAAATAAGAAAAAAAAGACTACGTGGAAACTAAAAACATGCTACTAAAAAGCAAATGGGTCAACAATGAAAACAAAGAGGAAATTAAAAAATACCTTGAGACAAATGACAATGAAAACAAAACCATACAAAATCTATGGGATGCAGAAAAAGCAGTCCTAAGGGGGACGTTCATAGCAATCCAGGCCTTCCTCAAAAACCAAGAAAAAATTCAAATAAACAATGAAGTACCACATACAAGAATTAGAAAAAGAAAAACAAACAAAGCTTAAAGTCAGCAGAAGGAAGGAAATAATAAAGGTCAGAGAGGAAACAAATAAAATATAGATAAAAACAATAGAAAAAAATCAATAAAACGAAGAGCTGGTTTTTTGATAGGGTAAACAAAATTGACAAACCTCTGGTCAGGCTCACAAAGAAGAAGAGAGAGGATTCAAATAAAAAAAATAAGAAATGAAAAAAAGGAGAAATAACACCTGATACCAAAGAAATATAAAAAAAACTATAAGAGAATATTATGAATATATGCCAACAAATTCAACAACCTAGAAGAAATGGACACATTTTTAGAAACATACAGCCCACCAAAACTGAATCAAGAAGAAACAGATAATTTGAACAGACCAATCACTAGAAGTGAAATGGAATATGTAATTTAAAAAACTCCCTACAAACAAAAGTCCAAGGCCAGATGGCTTCACAGGTGAATTTTACCAAACATACAAAGAAGAACTTATACTGGGCCTTCTCAAACTCTTCCAAAAGATTGAAGAGGAGCGAACACTCACAGAGACATTCTATGAAGCCACCATCACCCAATACCAAAACCGAAGGCATTACAAAAGAAGAAAATTACAGGCCAATAACTTTGATGAGTGTAGATGCAAAAATTCTTAACAAGATATTAGCAAACCAAATCCAACAACACATAAAAATATCATACATCATGACCCAGTTGGATTTATCCTAGGGTCACAAGGATGGTTCAACATATGCAAAACAATCAATGTGATACACTGCATCAACAAAAGAAAAGGCAAAAAACGTATGATCACCTCAATAGATGCAGAAAAAGCAGTTGACAAAATTCAACATCCATTTATGATAAAAACTCTTACCAAAGTGGGTATAGAGGGAACATATCTCAACATAATAAAAGCTATTTATGGCAAACCCACAGCCAATAAAATACTCAATGGTGAAAAGCTGAAAGCTTTCCCACTAAAATCCGGTACAAGACAAGGATGCTCACTCTCACCACTTCTATTCAACATAATATTGTAAGTCCTTGCCACAGCAATCAGACAAGAAAAATATACAAAACATAATCAAAGTGGAAGGGAAGAGGTAAAATTTTATTATATGCAGATAACATGATATTATACATAGAAAACAAATCTCGAAATTTGTTTAATTTAAATTTGTTTAAATTTAAATCTCAAAACAAAAACTACTAGAACTGATAAACAAATTCAGCAAAGTGGCAGGATACAAGATTAACATACAGAAATAGGTTGAATTTCTTTACACTAATAATGAAATATCAGAAAGGGAATGAAAAGCAATATCCTTTTTAAAATTGCATCCAAAAAATAAAATATTTAATAAACTTGAACAAGGAGGTGAAAGACTTATGCTGAGAAATATAAAACATTAATAAAGGAAACTGAAGATAATACAAAGAAATGGAAAGATATCCCATGTTCTTGGGTTGGAAGAATTAATATTGTTAAAATGGCCATATTACCCAAAGCCATCTACAGATTCAATGTTATCTCTATCAAATTACCCATGACATTTTTCACAGAACTAGAACAAATAATCCTAACATTTATATGGAACAATAAAAGACCAAGAATTGCCAAAGTAATCCTGAGAAAAAACAACAAAGCAAGAGGCATGACCCTCCAAGACTTCACAAAATACTACAAAGCTACAGTAATCAAAACAGTGTGGTATTGGCACAAAAATAGACATATGGATCAATGAGACAGAATAGAGAGCCCTGAAATATTCCCATACACCTACAGTCAATTAATCATTGATAAAGGAGGCAAGAATATGCAATGGAAAAAAGACAGTCTCTTCAGCAAGTGCTGTTGGGTTGGAATCAGTTGTTCTAAATCAGTGAAGTTAGAACACACCCTCATACCACACACAAAAATAAACTCAAAATGGCTTAAAGACTTAAATGTAAGACATGACACCATAAAGCTCCTAGAAGAGGACATAGGCAAAACATTCTCTAATATAAATTATACCAATGTTTTCTTAGGTCAGTCTCTCAAGGCAATAGAAATAAAAGTAAAAATAAACAACTGGGATCTAATCAAACTTACAAGCTTTTGCACAGCAAAGGAAACCATAAACAAAATGAAAAGACAACCTAAGAATGGGAGAAAATGTTTGTAAATAATATGACTGATGAGGGCTTAATTTCCAAAATATGCAAACAGCTCATACAACTCAACAACAACAACAAAAACAACCCAATCAAAAAATGGGCAGAAGACCTAAATAGACATTTTTCTAAAGAAGACATACAGATGGCCAATAGGTACATGAAAAAATGCTCAATATTGCTAATTTTTAGAGATTTTTTAAATTTAGGAGGTTCCTCAAAAAACTAAAATTAAAGTTGCCATATGATCAGCAATCTCACTCCTCAGCATATATCTGAACAAAACTACAATTCAAAAAGATACATGCACCCCTATGTACATAGCAGCACTGTTCACAATAGCCAAGACATGGAAGCAACCTAAATGTTCATCGAGAAATGGATAAAGATGTGGTACATATATACAACGGAATGCTATTCAGCCATAAAAAAGAAATAATGCCATTTGCAACAACATGGATGAACTTAGAGATTATCATACTAAGTGAAGTAACTCAGAATGCAAAAGACAAATACCATATGATTATTAAATGGTATTTGGTATTAAATGGTTATTAAAAGGTATTGAATATCAACTTTTCCCTGTGCTTGACAGTAGATCCTTGTTGTTTACCTATTTTATATATAATAGTGTATATATGTTAACCTCATCATCTTAATTTATCTCTCCCCCTCCCACCCCCTTTGGTAACCATAATTTGTTTGCTATGTATGTGAGTTTATTTCTGTTTTGTAAATAAGTTAATTTGTATCATTTTTTCAGATTACACAAATAAGTGATATTATATGATATTTGTCTTCCTCTGTCTGGCTTACTTCACTTAGTATGATAATCTCTAGGTCCATCCATGTTGCTGCAAATGACATTATTTCATTCATTTTTCTGGATGAGTAATATTCCATTGTATATATGTACCACATCTTCTTTATCCATTCATCTGTCAGTGGGCATTTAGATTGTTTCCAAGTCTTAGCCATTGTAAATAGTACTGCTATGAATATCTTTTCGAATTATAAGTTTCTCTGGATATGTGCCCAGGAGTTAAATTGCAGGATCATATGGTAACTCTATTTTTAGCTTTTTAAGGAACCTCCATAAGGTTCTCCATAGTAGCTGAACAAATTTACATTCTCACCAACAGTATAGGATGCTTCCTTTTCCTCCACAGTTCCTCCATTTATTATTTGTAAACTTTTTAATGATTGCCACTCAGACTGATGTGAGATAGCTTTGATTTGCATTTCTCTAATAATTAGATATGTTGAACATATTTTCATATGCCTGTTGGCCATCGATATTTTTTGGGGGGGGGTTGGGAATGTCTATGTAACTCTTCCACCCATTTTTTGATTGGGTTGTTTGTTTTCTTGATATTGAGCTGCATGAGCTGTTTGTATATTTTCGAGATTAATCCCTTGTTGGTTGTGGCATTTGCAAATATTTTCTCCCAGTTGGTTGTCTTTTCATTTTGTTTATGGTTTCCTTTGCTGTACAAAACCTTTTGAGTTTAATTAGGTCCCATTCATTTATTTTTATTTTTATTTCTATTACTCTCAGAGATGGATCCAAACAAAATATCACAGCAATTTGTGTCAAAGAGTGTTCTGCCTATGTTTTCCTCTAAGAATTTTATACTGTCTGGCCTTACATTTAGGTCTTTAATCCATTTTGAGTTTACTTTTGTGTATGGTGTTAGGGAGTGTTCTAATTTCATTCTTTTAAATGTAGCTGTCCAGATTTCCCAGCATCACTTATTGAAGAGACTGTCTTTTCTCCACTGTATATTCTTGCCTCCTTTGTTGTATATTAATTGACCATAAATGTGTGAGTTTATTTCTGGACTTTCTATCCTATTCCAATGATATATAAGTCTGTTTTTCTGCCAGTATCATACTGTTTTGATGACTGTAGCTTTGTAGTATAGTCTGAAGTCAGGGAGTCTGATTTCTCCAACTCCATTCTTCTTTCCAAAGATTGCTTTGGAATCGGGGAATTTGGGGTCTTTTGTGACTCCATGCACTTTTTCAGATTTTTGTTCTAGTGCTCTGAAAAATGCCATTGGTAATTTGATAGGGACTGCATTGACTCTTTAGATTGCCTTGGGTAGTTTGGTCATTTTAACAATGTTGTTTCTTCCAATCCAAGTACTCAGTAAAGCTTTCCATCTGTTTCTGTCATCTTCGTTTTCTTTCATCTGCCTCTTACAGTTTTCAGAGCACAGTTCTTCTACCTCATTAGGTAGGTTTATTCCTAGGTATTTTATTCTTTTTGATAGGATAGTGAATTGGATTATCTCCTTAATTCCTCTTTCTGTTATTTCCTTGTAAGTGTATGCTTTGATGCTTTTTGATGGAATTGTTCACATCACTTCATTTCAGATGGCTCATTGCAAATCTGTAGAAATACAATCCATTTTTTATGTTGATCTTGTATCCTATAATTTTGCTGAGGTCTTTTATTAGTTGTGTTAGCTTTTTCGTGAACTTTTCAGCATTTTCTGTATACAAGATAATGTCATCTATGAATAGAAATTGTTTTATTTCTTCTTTTTCATTTTTAATGCTTTTATTTCTTTCTCTTGACTAATTGCTCTGGCTGGAACTTCCAATACAATGTTAAATAGAGGTGGTTAGCATGGACATCCTTGTCTGGTTACTGATTTTAGATCAAAGTATCCAGTCTTTCATCATAAAATATAATGTTATCTTGGATTTTTCATAGATACCCTTTACGTAGTTGAAGATGTACCCTTGTATTCTACTACTTTGTCAAGTGTTTTCATAAAAGTGTGTTTGGTTTTATGATATTCTTTTCCTGCATCTACTAAAATGATCATGCAATTTTTGGTTTTTATCTTATGGATATAATGTATTACATTAATTGCTGTTCAGATGTCAAACCAACGTTGCATTCCTCATATAAATCCTACTTGGTCATTATGTATAATTATTTTTATGTTTTGCTGGATCCCATTTGATAGTAAATTTGTTAGTGAGTTTTTCATTTTGGTTATTATACTTTTCAACTACAGAATTTTTATTTTAAACTTTTAATTCCTTCTCTTTATATACTTTTGCTATTTGTTGAGACATTATCATTATACCTTCCTTTAATTCTTTACATATGATTTTCTTTAGTTCTTTGAATACATTTATTAGAGCTGCTTTGAAGTCTTTGCATTGTTTGCCATAAAAATATTTTCTATTGCCTGCCTTTTTCCTTTGTGTATAGGACACTCTAATCCTGCTCCTTCTCATGTCATTTTTGTTGTTCAATGGGTGTTTTTGACAGCATATGTAACCAATTCTGTATACTGATACCTCTCCCCCATAGCCCAGCCCTGAGTTGTTGTTGGTTTTGTTTACTTGTTTGTTTATTTGCATATTGACTAAGCTGAATTATTTTTGCGTATTGCATTTCTCCTGCAGCATACTGCCTCTGATATCTCTGCTCAGAATTTTTCTCCTTTTAATTTTTTTTAGCTTGGCTACCTAAGGTTTGTCCCTGTACCAGCCTAAATTACTTGTTGGTCATAGGTTGTGCTTAAGCTACCTTGCCAGTTAAATTTCTATCCTTTACTATTTAATATGTATGTATGTTGCCTGGAGGCTTCTATCACAGTTCAGATAATTTACTTTTTTGCCCCAAATTCAGTGAGGGAACTGTAGCTTGGAGGTTCTCTCTCTAATTGCTCCAGAGAGGGCAAAGGTACAGCCATGGGCTTGCACACATACCTTTCAGACTGTCTGGGATGAGTGTGATAGTATTTTTAGACCTGACTTTCTAGGAGTACCCCTTAGGTCAGTGTATCTTATTGTTCATTTGAAGTTTAAGTTTAAGTTCATTTGAAGTTTTTAAGCCCCAATGAAGATTTTGCACTATCTTAATGGGTCAGTATGTGGCTGGGGAATGCTTTCAAGTGGGCATCATGTCCCTCTCTGATTGCTCCTGTGTGGGTGCAGCTTAGAGCATACACACAGCCATTCCACAGCCAGAATTAACTGTGCTCCCAGGAGGGTTTTTCTTATTTGTCTCTTTCTCTGGTTCTCAATATTAAACTTCTGACCTGTTATTTTTCTTTTCATCAGAGAGCTAATTGCTCTTCACCAAGATCTCCATTGTTTTTGAATATGCTCATAGACATGGACTTCTCCCCTCTCTGTTTTAAATAAAGTCAGTCCCCTCAAGGAAAGCTGGTAAACTCTTTGTTCTTATGGCTTGCCTTTATCCCTGGGCAAAAATTCTGTTCTACTGCTCTGGGGCTGGGGGTGGACACACATTTTTCCCAGAGTGAAACCTCTGCTCTATAAATAGGCACTGCTGTGAGAGAGGATGTTAGCCCCTGATTTTCTCAGCTTGCCTCTCCCAGTGTGGAACCTTCATTCTATGAGCAAATTGGGGAGGGAGGGATGACCAGGGCACCAATATTCTCTTCCTGGGGTAGAGCTCCCATCTTATGAGTGAAGAATGGGTGGGGAAAGATAGACCTAATTCTCTGTCATGCCTGCCTGAAACAGAGCTTCAGTGACTTAGGTCACTGGTCTGAGAAATGCCACTGATAACCTGCCCCTGCCAAGATGAAACTATAGCCTCAGTCTGGCAACTGGAAAGAGAGAAAACTCCCACCTTCTTGGCAGTACATGTCTAGCATAGAGTATTCAGGGTGGGGCTTCTGTAAAATGGAGCTAGAGGATTAAGCTAGGTGGTAAGAGACAGTTGTGGTTCAAATACCAGACTCTTATTATGACCAAAATTTGGAAGATTTCCCTGAAAAACCTTTCTCTATTTTGTTGTATATTCTTAGGACTATTTACAGAGACATTTATTAATCAAATTTTAAAATTATTTTCTCCAGTTAAATGGTTGTATTGCTGAAAAGGCCCACCAAGCTCTTTACTGTGTCATTCTAGAAGTCCTCTTAAACAATATACTATTATACTTCTTTTTTGTTTTAACATCTTTGTTGGAGTATAATTGCTTTACAATGGTGTTAGTTTCTGCTTTATAACAAAGCGAATCAGTTATACATATACATATGTCTCCATATATCTTCCCTCTTGCGTCTCCCTCCCTCCCACCCTCCCTGTCCCACCCCTCTAGGTGGTCACAAAGCACTGAGCTGATCTCCCTGTGCTATGCAGCTGTTTCCCATTAGCTATCTATTTTACGTTTGGTAGTGTATATATGTCCATGCCACTCTCTCGCTTTGTCACAGCTTACCCTTCCCCCTCCCTATATCTTCAAGTCCATTCTCTAGTAGGTCTGTGTCTTTATTCCTGTCTTGCTGCTAAGCTCTTCATGACCATTTTTTCTTTGATTCCATATATATGTGTTAGCATATGGTATTTGTTTTTCTCTTTCTGACTTACTTCACTCTATGTGACAGACTCTAGGTCCATCCACCTCACTACAAATAACTCAATTTCGTTTATTTTTATGGCTGAGTAATATTCCATTGTATATATGTGCCACATCTTCTTTATCCATTCATCTGTTGATGGACACTTAAGTTGCTTCCATGTCCTGGCTATACTTCTTAAAAATTATAAAAAGTTGGTTTAATGGACATGCTTTTTTTTAACTCAAGATGTTTGTCACTGTAACTTATTCATGTTGCACATAACTAGTACATTCATTTTAACAGCTGTTTGTGTGAACATAAACAAATTATCTAATAGTCTTGTCAGACTTTTAAATTTTTGACAGTTGAATGTGTGCAAGGTGGGATTCCTTTATATTTTTGATTTAATGGACAGGTCTTTATGGCCACATGGATGAAATAACTTCTGGAGAATTTGAGAACAAGAGTAAGGAACTTATTGCATAATTTCTAATTTTCAATGCCACCTGAGTTAGTTTCCATGTCACGATTTCTCCCTATTTCTAAAATGTCTATATTCTACCACCACTACTTCAGAGAACCACCCCCATGAGGCACTGACATTTCAGACATCTTGCATTCTTTTGGGAAGTGTCATAGTAGTGTTTCCTCCTTGCTTCTTGACTACCTCCAACAGGATCCAGCACTCTGAAAAGTGGCCAACACCACTGTAGCCTGGGTTTCACCAGTACATCCTAGCATTTATGCAGCCCTCTCTCCAGCTCCCCAACACTGCTTTTTATTTGGTGTGTCAATTTCTAATTTTAATATTTAAGTTTATAAAAACATAAGTGAACATATTAATTTTGAAGAAGCTAAGATGTTGATATATAAATTAATTTTGAATATGTTTCCCACAATATATTAACTTTTAAATGTGCATCACAGCCCTCAGTTAAAGCAACAGCAGCAAATGCCATCAAGGTAGTTCTAAGCCATGAATAGGAATGTCTTCTATTGACTGTCTCATGTAAGGTTATCCTCTAAACTCAATATAGGCTGTATTTATTTCTTATTTTTCAAACACCACTTTTAATTTTAATACTTCAATCAGCGAGTCTCCAAATTGAGTGTACATTTGAATCTCTTAAAGAACTTGTTAAAATGCAAATGCCCAGGACCCACTCCCAAAGATTCAGATTCAGTATATCTGGAGGAGCTGGGAATCTGCATTTTAACAAGCACTCTATGGAATTCTTATGTCTATTCACATTTCAGAACCATAACTCTTAAGGAAGAAATTCGCAATATAAAGAAACAACCTTTTCCACACAGTTGAGATTCTTTTATCTTGGCCATAAAGCACCATTGGCAATTTCACAGCTGATCCAACACATTGCTGAGTTCAGTCAGTATTACTAAGCCATTCTTCTCTCTCTATGCCCACTGCTACTCAGCCTTTAAGCTCCAGCACTTCCTGCCAGCTTTATGAACAGGGGCAAGCCAGAACAACTTTCAGTCCAGCCCTGGAAGGAAAATCTATAAAACCCCAGGCTTCAGGCTGTCTCCTCCCTACCTATTTCACTCAGTTGACATGCTTCACTACACTAGTCACAGCCTCCACATAGCTCTGGCATCCACAGCTTCTGACTTAAAATTAGCATAATGGGAACAGAAAGTAAGAAAGAACAAAAAGCTATTTCTTTGAGGTTTGCTGATGATTTTTCTTTTTTATACTCAGGCTATTCAGGTACTAGCTCCTTCACTCCCTGCCTAAGCTAAGCTAGGCCTGGCTTGGCTGACATTCTTGTGGGAAAAATTAGTGAAGAGGGAGATATAAAATGGATGCACTGACTTTTCTGTACCCTACCCAGAGAAGCTGGATGTTAAGAAAAGATGAGTCAGTTTGGAAGTATTCTCATACTGTTACTTCCGAATTTGTGGGCAAGAAGTGATATTTTAGCTCACTCATGCAAGCCCAGCTTATATTATATCCCTCCCAAATTGTGTGTCAGTACCAGCTTTCTTACCTCCAGTGGTGAATTTCTCACTCCCTCTGAGACAGCTGACACCACCCAATGATAGCTCTGTTGAGATGATAAAGTCTATCTTTCCTGTGGCTTTCTAAAGTCTTCCCCTGAGAATGCACTGAAAACATTTCCTCCCTCTGCTTTTTGATAGCCTTTCAGAAATCTGCTGTCTGAGACTAAGTCCCCTTAATTCTTCTCAAGACCAAACAGCCCCAGAAGCTTCAACTGCTACTCATTAGATTTGTTTTCCAAACTCCTGCTGTTATGAATTAAATGTATGCCTCAAACTTCATATGTTGAAGTCCTAACCCCCACTGTTGCTATATTAAAAGTAAGAATGCAATTAAAGTTAAGTGAGCTCATAAGGGGGGGGGGGCCCTCATAATATAGGATTAATGTCCTTTTAAGAGGTTTCTCTCTCTCTCTCTCTCTCTCTCTCTCTCTTCCTCTCGCTTTCCCTCTCCTTCCCTCCATTCCCCCTCCTTCCCTCTCTCTCCCTGTGTACACACACTAAGGAATGGCCATGTATGGCCATCTACAATCTGGGTAGACAGTTCTCATCAGAAGTCAAATTGGTTATGGACCTTGATCACGGACCGTCAGCTCCCAGAAGTGTGAGAAAATGAATTTATGTTGCTTCAGCCATTCAGTTTGTGGTATTTTGCTATGGCAGACTAAGCAGACTAGTACACTTCACCAGATTTCTCACTTCCCTTTGGACAGGTCTCAGTTTCCTTTTGTGGAGTCCATAGCTATTACTCTGATGTGGGCCTGACCAGTAGAAAACAGACCCAAATTAACAATGTTGGTAATTAACTGCTTTTGGAATTTCATATTTACTCGATTCACAGTCAGCTTTCCTTACGCAGTTCTGTTTGTCTGCCCTGAATGCCTCTCAGAGTGACCCCACCCTGATCCCAGGGCACTGATTCCTAAGACAGCTAGCCTTTCTCCTGCTCTGCCCTACTCCTACTGTATTAATTTATTTAATAAATATTTACTATACTGTATATTTTTCAAGAGTTTATTTTTTAAGAACAGTTTTAAACTCACAGCAACAATGATATGAAGGTACATAGATTTCTCATATACACTCTACTCCCAACCTCACGTAGCTTCCCTCATTATCAGTAGATGTACCAGAGTGGTACATTTGTTACAATTGATGAACTTATGTTGACACATCATAATCACCCAATTTTCATAGTTTACACTACTGGTCACTCTTGGTGTTTCACATTCTATTGGTTAGGACAAATCTATAATTGCATATATCTATCATTATACTATTTTAGAATATTTCAACTGCCCTAAAAGTCCTCTGTGCTTCACCTATTCATCTCTTCCCCCACCCTAACCCCTGGTAACCACTGATCTTTTTATTGACTCCATAGTTTGCCTGTTCCAAAATGTCATATATTGGAATCATACAGTATGTAGCTTTTTCAGATTGGCTTCTTTCACCAAGTATTATGAATATAAGGTCCCTCCATGTCTTTTCATGCCTTAATATCTGATTTCTTTTTAGTCCTGAATAATATTCCATTGTCTGGATGTACTTCAGTTTACACATCCATTAGCCTACTGAAGGATATCTTGCTTGCTTTCAAGTTTTGGCAATTGTGAATAAACCTGCTGTATATATCTGTGTGCAGGGATTTTTATGGACATAAGTTTTCAGCTCATTTAAGTGAATCTCAAGGAATACAGTTGCTGGATCATATGGTAAGAGTATGTTTATTTTTCCAGTTGTTTTGAGATGTAATTGACATACAATATTATAAAAACTTTAAGGTGTACAGCATAATGATTTGACTTACATATATTGTAAAATGATTAACACAATAAGTTTAGTTAACATCCATTATCTCATATAGATAAAAAACAAAAGGAAAAAATTGTTTTTTTTCCCTACTGATGAGAACTCTTTAGATCTACTGTCTTAACAACTTTCAAAAACAGCAGAGTTCCGGCAGAGAGCGCGGTGAGAAGCGGATCGCGGCCTTCTAGCCCAGGGCCCTCCAGGCCCTCCGGCCTCTGGTCAGCAGGTGAACTGGGGGGCCCCCGGGACAAGCTCAGGCTGTGTCTTACCGAGCCCCAGAGCCCTCGCCGCAGCCGCCCACTGGCAGGGCCCGAGCCTGGAAGCAGCAACGAACTGCTCCCCCACCCCCACCTCCGCGACCTAATGGCGGCGGCCCCTCGGAGCCCAGATCCCGCCCACTGCCGGGTCTCTTGACCCCACGCTGCAGGGGTTAGGCGAAGCCTCCGGCAGGCCACCGAGGACGTGGCGCCTTTGGGCGTTGGGCGTGGCAGGGCGAGAAGAATGGCAGCCACTGGAACGCTGCGGAGGGCCGTTAGAGCCTCGAGGGCCCGGGAAGGGGGCTCTACGTGGACGCCAGCTCAGCCACCCTTAGGCCTTGGAGCCCGCGCGGATCCGGGACCTGAGGTGACCTCTCTGCCCCAGTTGGACGAGACCTCACCTCGTCCGGACAACGACGGACAAAGGCCTTAACGGGCCTGGAAGGTGAGCGGAGCCCCGGTCCATGACGGGTGGAACGTTAGCGGGTCATCGGGCGGTTGGTCGTCGTTCTACCAAGACCTCGATGTCGGAAGATAGAAATGGTAGAATAACATACCACATGCGGCCAATAGGAAGTGCCTGCCACCCTTTGGGAAGATTTACTGGCCGTTTATAGAAGGCCTGTGTATATAATATGAAAAAGCTGCTCTCAACTTTCCCCCCAACCTTTCGAAAGAAAACTTTTTGCTACATATAGGCCTTCTAGATGTGAAGAGGTTGCCGACGTATGATAGAGTTAAAGTCACATGTCTTGTAAATACCCATTTGTTTCTTTAAAAAAACCGTAGAAAAGAAATGTCTTCTGGAAATGACTTTTCGAAATGGAGTTGTTTGACCACCTCTAGAGGCGACATCAGGAGCCACAGAGGTCCACGTTTGTTCAGTGGGTTAGAGGACATGGAATGGAAGACTTTGAGGAGGAAGAAAAGAAGGTTCTGTGCCAGACTGGTCACAGAAGACATTTGCATATTAGAACCATTGTTTTGTGTGTGCATTTTACTCCTTACTACTGTATGTGTAGTTGACAATAAGTACTTTTTTGATATATCTAGTCTTTCTAGATCTTCTAAAGTGCCTGATATTTGTTCAAAGTAGAGGTAGTAAAAAGACATTTTGTAAATACCTTTTTGTTAAAATTCGTATGAAATGTTGTTTGGGGGGGGGAGGGGTGGCCAAACCACCTTTTTGAACAGTACGCAGTATGCACTGTGTTTGTTTGTGCACTGGTTCAAGGTCGCCGGGAGGAGAAGGAAGTGCAAACAGCTCTGTGCCAGTGTGTTTATAGTGAGGCAAGATTAACCATTGTCTTTTTTATGTTCCCACATTTTGTTTCACTTTGCTGTGTATATAGTGTATATAATGGACAAATGAGTCCTAATTTACAACATCTAGTCTTTCTAGATGTTAAAGAGGTTGCCAGTGTATGACAAAAATAGAGTTAGTAAATAATACATTTTGTACATTTTGTGTTAAAATTTCTAGGAAAGATTGTCTTCTGAAAATTTGAGCGTGATAGCCCTCTGGGTTGGTGGAGGGGAGAGAGAGAGAAGGGGGTTGGTCTTAGAATGGCTAGAATGCTGGTGTTTTGAAGACAGTTTCAGATTATAACTGTTACATGTGTGCAGTTCATTCAGTACTGCTCTGTATATAGTGGACAAATTAAGTCCTTATTTGAAACATCTAGTCCATCTAGATGTTTAGAAGTGCCCAACGTATGTTAAATGTAGATGTAGTAAAATATCACTTTGTAAATAACTTTTTGCTAAAATTCACAGGAAGTACTGTCTTTGGGAATGTTAAATGTTAAACCACCTCTCTGAGCAGTATACTATTGTCTATACTTGTTCAGTGGTTTGGAGGAGGGATGGAAAGAATTGCAAAAGGTAATATGCTAGTGTGTTCATACCTGGACATTTTCAGACAAAACCATTTTTTGTATGTTCATTTTGTTTTGCTGTGTATATAGTGTATATAATGGACAAATTGAGTCCTAGTTTTGCAACATCTAGTCTCTAGACGTTAAAGGGGTTGCCAGTGTATGACAAAGTAGTAAAATTAGCACATTTTGTATACTTTATTGAAATTCATAGGAAAGCTTGTCCTCTGTAAATGACTTTTGGATATGAATTTGTTCAACCACCTCTAAGCATTACATATGCATGTACTTGTCCACTGGATTGGTGGTGGAGAGAAGGAAGTGAGGGAGGAAATGGTTCAGGCCAAAATGGTCATATTTAGAAGATACCTCAGATTATAACCATTGTTACATGTGTGCAATTTTATTTAACAGTGCTGTGTACATAGTGGACAAGTAAGTTCTTATATGAAATATCTATTCTTTCTAGATGTTTAGAAGTGCTTGATGTATTTAAAAGTAGTTTTAGTAGAATAATGCTTCTTGTAAATAGCTTTTAAAAACTGATGGGAAATACTGTCTTTGGAAATGGAATTGTTAAACCTCCTCTCTGAACAGTATACTCTGTGCTTGTTCATTGGGTTTAGGGAGGTGGGAGGGAAGATTGCAAAAGATGTTTTGTTAGCAGGTACTAGAACATTTCAACTTATCCATTGCTCTATATGTTACATGCATTTTGTTTAACTTTATATATTTTGTATATACTGGACCAATGGGTCCCCATTTTATAATATCTAGTCTCTAGATATTAAAGAGGTTGCCAATGTATGACAAAAGTAGAGTTAGTAAACTAACACATTTTGTACACTTTGTGTTAAAATTCATTGAAAAGCCGTCTTCTGAAAAGGGCCTTTGGAAGTGAAATTGTAAATCACATCTAAGTGACACCTGTGCCTGACACCTGTGCCTGTACTTGCCCAATGTTGGATGGATGGCAGAAAGGAGGTGCTGGGAGAAATGAAGTGTTCTAGATTAGAATGTCCCTATGTAGAAGACACTTTCAGATCTAACCATTGTTACATGTGTGTAGTTTATTCGACACTACTGTGTATATAGTGGACAAACTTTAGTCCTTATTTGAAACATCTAGTCTTTCTAGATGTTTAGAAGTGCACAAAGTATGTTAAAAGTAGAGGTAGTGAAGTAACATATTTTGTAGATATATCCTTTTGTTAAAATTCATATGAAATACTGTCTTTTAGAAATGGAGTGATCAAAATGATCAAACCACCTCTCTGAGCAGTACACATTATTTTATTTGTGCTGGTTCAGGGAGAAAGAAGAAAGTGTAAAGGGCTTTATACCAAGACTAACCATTGTCTGGTGTGTCTCTGCATTTTGTTTTACTTGGCTGTGTACATAGTGTACATAAAGGACAGAGGGTCCAAATTTACAACATCTAGTCTTCCTAGATGTTAAAGAGGTTGCCAGTGTATGACAAAAATAGCCGATAAATACATTGTGTACACTTTGTGTTAAAATTCATAGGAAAGACTTCTGAAAACAACTGGAGGAAGTAAAATTGTTAAAATCCCCTCTAAGCATTACAGATGCTTATTCTTGTCCACCGGGTTGATAGAGATGAGAAGGGGAAGCTTCTAGGCCAGAGTGTTCCTGTTTAGGAGACACTTTGTGACTATAGCCTTTGTGTGCAGTTTCTTCAGTGCTACTACGTGTATACATAGTGGACAAACTTAAATCTGTATTTGAAACATCTAATCTTTCTAGATGTGTAAAAGTACACAACATATGTTGAAAATAGAGAGTTAAAAGTAACACCTTTTAAAGTATTTTTTTTCTGTTAATTCATAGGAATGGTTGTATTGGGGGAGTGGAAATTGTTAAACTTGAGTCTTGGAGCGTAAGCTGACTATTCACTGGGTGGTGGGGAGGCGGGGAGCAGACAGGGAAGGAAGTACAGAGAAGGGATCTGTGCCCATGAGTCTTTAGACAAGTTCAGATTGTCTAACCATTGTTCTATTTGTGTGTTTTAGTTAATATTGCTGTGTATTAAAGAATAAGCAAGTCCTAATGCCCAAAGTATATTAAAAGTAGAGGTAGTAAAATAACCCCTTAATAAATGCCCTTTTGTTGGTTTTTAGGAAGGGCTGTGTCTTCTGGGAGCGTCTATGTTAATCCACCTCTTGGAGCTAGATATAGTCCTGTACTTAGTTGCTGATATGCTGGAGGATGGGTGAGAGGAAGGGTGAAGGGAAGGGCTCTTAGCTAATATCTCCATATCTAGAAGACAGTTTTAGGTTATAACCATAGGTCTAAATGTGCATTTTTGTAAAGTACCAATGCTTACTATGGACAAGGTTCATTCATTATTTTGCAACATCTAGGCTTTTTAGGAGTCCTGAGGTGACAATGTATGATAAAAAGTAGAGCTAGTGAATTAAACAATTTGTAAATATCTTTGTTATAATTGGTAAAAAAGTAGCATCTTGGACATGGAATTGTTAAACCATCTGAGAAATGTACACCAGGACTTGTTCATTAGGTTGGCAGCAGAGGGGCAGAAGGAAGTATAAAAGGGAGGGAAGTATGTGGATATATTCCTTTTTATATTTTGATGATAACCATTGATGTGTGTGCATCTCTTAGCTGTACTATAGGAATACATTGTTAAGTAATTCAGTGGAAATATACCTCCTTGCTAATACTTTAATAGTTTAGATCAGATAATGAATCCTCTTAAAAGCATTATACTTTGGGTACTCTGTTGCTTTATGTCTCATTTTTAATTGAACGTTAAGGGAATGTAGTATTTTAATCATAACTCTGCCAATATCTTTATCTAGAGGCCTGTTGCCATTTTTGTCTTTTCTGAAGTTTTTGTCGCCAAGAAAGGATTACATTTTTTTCCTTCCAGATTGAGTTGGTGTAGTGTATTTTTGGTTATCAAAATACTCATAGCTTTGGGACTTTGAAATGGTAAATATTCATGATGTGTGAAAAAGCATGATACATAACTGTATGATCTTAATTACATAAAAATGAATGCTTAGTTGTGTTTAAATACACAAACGAGACCTAGGACACATCAAATGGTAAATTGCCTGTGATGATGGATGACTGTTTTTTGCTTCTTGTGTTCTTTGGTTTCCTATTATGCACATGTTAACTTTTAAGAAATAAATGTTATTTTGAAAACCTTAAAAAAAAAAAACAGCAGTGTTAACCATAGTCATTGTGTTGTACCTTACACCTCTAGTATTTATTTATCTTATGAGTGGAAGTTTGTACACTTTGACAACTTTCATCAAATTTTCCCTCCCTCTACTCCTGCCTCTGGTAAACATAAATCTGATCTCTTTATATATATATATATATATATATATATATATATATATATATATATATATTCCTCTTATAAGTGAGATCATGTAGTATTTGTCTTTCTCTGTCAAACTTATTTCATTTACCATAGTGCCCACAAGGATCATCCATATTGTTGCAAGTGGTAGGATTTTGTTCTTTATTTATGGTTGAATAATATTCCATTGTATATACCACAACTTACTTATTCGTTCATCCATCAGTTGACACATAGGTTATTTCCATGTCTCTGCTATTGTGACTAATACTGCTATGAACATGGGTGGAGATGTCTTTTTGACATAGGGTTTCTGTTCCTTTGGATACATTCCCAGAAGTGGAATTTCTGAATCATACGGTAATTCTATTTTTAATTATTGGGGAACCTCCATATTGTTTTACATAGTGGATGTACCAATTTCCAATCCCACCAACAGTGTATAAGGATTCCCTTCCCTTCACATCCTCACCAACATTTGTTATCCCTTGTCTTTTTTTTTTTTTTTCCCTTGTCTTTTTGATGATAGCCATTCTAACAGATGTGAGGTGATATCTCATTGTGGTTTTGATTTGCATTTACCTTATGATTGGTGATGTTGAGCAACATTTCATGTATTTGTTGGCCAGTTGTATAATTTCTTTTGGAAAATGGCTATTAAGATCCCTTGATCATTTTTTGAAATTGGATTATTTGTTTTGCTACTGAATGGTATTTATATATTTTTGATATTGACCCCTTATTAGATATGGTTTGCAAATAATTTCCCATTCTGTAGATTGTCTTTTCATTTTGTTGATCATTTCATTTGTTGGGCAGAAACTTTTTGGTTTCCAATTGTTTGTTTTTTATTTTGTTGTTTGTACTTTAGGCATTATCCAAAAATCATGGCCAAGATCCATGTCAAGGAATTTTTTTCCTATGTTTTCTTCTAGGAGTTTTATGTTTTCCAGTTCACATTTACATCTTTAATACATTTTGCATTAAATTTTTTGAATGGTGCAAGATAAGAGCCTAGTTTCATTTTTTAATGACAATATCTAATTTTCCAATCTCCATTTATTGAAGAGACTGTTATTTCTCCATTGAGTGTTCTTGGCTCCCTTGTCAAATATTAGTTGGCTGTATATTGCATGGTGTTGTTTCTGGCCTTTCAGTACTATTGCATTGAGTTTTTTTGTTTGCTTTTATGCCAGTAGCATACAGTTTTGGTTACTGTTGCTTTATAATGTGACTTGAAATCAGGAACTGTGATGTCTCCTCTCATTTTTTTCTTCTTTTTTAGGATTGCTTTTACTATTTGAGATCTTTTGTGGTTCCATATAAATTTTAGGATTTTTTTCTACTCATATAGAAAATGTCATTGGCTCTTGATAGGAATTGCATTGAATCTATACATGACTTTGGGTTGTATGGAAATTTTAACAATATTAATTTTTCCAATAACTGAACATGGAATATCTTTCCTTTTATTTGTGTCTTCTTCAATTTCTTTCATCAGTGCCCTATAACTTTTCAGTGTACAGATATTTAACTACCTTGGTTAAATTTATTCCAAAGTATTTTATTGTTTTTCAATGGTATTGTAAATGGGATTTTTTTTTCCGTTTCAGTTAATTCATTGTCAAGTTATAAAAAAGCCAGCTATTTTTGTGTATTAATTTTCTATCCTGCAAGTTTACTGAATTTGTTGATTAGATTTGACAGGTTTTTGGGGGGAGTCTTTAGGATATTCTATATATAAAATTATTTCATCTGCAAATACAGCCAATTTTATTTTTTTCCTTACCAATTCTGAAGCCTTTTATTTCTATTCCTTGATCTGTCTGGCTAGGAATTACAGTACTATGTTGAATAGGAGTGGTGAGAGTGAGCACCCTTGTCTTGTTTGTTATCTTAGAGGAAAAGCTTTCAAACCTTCACCATTGACTATGATGTTAGCTGTGAACTTGTCATATATGGTCATTATTATGTTGGAGTAAAGTCCTTCTATAACTAATTTGTTGAGTGTTTATCATGACCTGAAGATGAATTGTTTTCAGATGCTTTATCTTTATCTATTGAAATGATCATTTGATTTCTTTCTTTCATTCTATTAATGTGATGTATCACATTTATTAATTTTCATATGTTGAACCATTCTTGCATCCCACGGGTAAATCCCACTTCATCATGGTGAATGATCCTTTTAATGCATTGTTGAATTTGGCTTGATATAAGTTAAATCAGAATTTTTCATCATACTCATTAGGGATATTGGCCTGTATTTTTATTTTCTTGTTTTGGTTTGCGGCTGTTCCCTCCTCCTTGATTTTTGGAAGAGTTTGAGAAGGATTGATGTTATTTCTTTAAATGTTTGGTAAAATTTACAAGTGAAGCCACCTGGTCCTGGGCTTTTCTTCATTGGGATATTTTTGATTACTGACTCAATCTTTCTACTGGTAATCAGTCTGTTCAGATTTTTTATATCTTTCTGGTTCAATACTGGTATGTTTCTAAAAATTTTTCCATTTCAACTAGGTTGTCCAAATTTTTGGCACACAGTTATATATGATCCTTTGTATTTCAGTGGTGCGAGATGTCACGTCTCTTTTAACATTTATAATTTGTTTATTTGAGCCCTCTCTCAAGTTAAGTTAATATAGCTAAAAGCTTGTCAATTAAGTTAGTATAGCTAAAAGTTTGTCAATTTTATTTATCTTTGCAAAGAAACAGATGTTGGTTTTGTTAGTATTTTCAATTATTTTCCTATTTTTTATTTCATTTATTTCTGCTTAATCTTTATTATTTTCTTCTTTTTTGATAAATTTGGGTTCAGTTTGTTCTTATTTCCCTAGTTCAATGAGACTTAGAGTTAGGTTGTTTGAGATCTTTTTTGTTTCTTAATATAGGTGTTTACTGCTTTGAATTTCCCCTTAGACCTGCTTTTGCTGCATCCCATGAATCTTGGTATTGTGCTCCCATTTTTGTTAATTTCAATATACTATTTCATCACCCCTGTAATTTCTATTTTGATCAGGAGAGTTGTTTAATTTCCATGTGTTGTAATTGTTCCAATTTTTCTCCTGTTATTTCTTTCTAGTTTCATACCATTGTGGTCAGAGAAGATATTTGATATGATTTCAATCTTCTTGAATTTGCTAACACTTGTTTTGTGGCCTAGCACATCATCTATTCTACAAAATGTTCCATGTGTCCCTCAGAAGAATGTGTATTCTGTTGTTGTTGGATAGAATGTTCTATATATGTCTGTTAGGTCCATTTGATCTATAACATTGTTCACATTCTCTGTTCCCTTATTGATTCTTTCTCTGGAAAACTTATTCATTATTGAGAGTAAGTTATTAAATTCTGCAACTATTCTTGTATTGTCATTTATTTCTCCTTTTAGCTCTGTTCAATTTTGCTTTATAGGTTTAGGTGTTCCAAAGTTGAGCAAACAAATATTTGCAATTCTGGTATCTTCTTGACAGAATGACACCTTAAATCATTATATAATGACCTTCTTTGACTCTTTTTACCATTTCTACTTTAAGGTCCAATTTTCCTGATATAAGAATAGCTACCCCTGTTTTCTTGGTTGTTGTTTTTTTGTTTTGTTTTTTCTCTGTGGTTAATATTTACTTGAAATATATTTTGCATACTTTCCCTCCCAAGCCATGTGTGTCTTTAAGGTGAGTCTCCTGTAGGCAACATATTCTTAGATCTGTTTTTAAAAATCCACTCAGTTTCTCTATATATTTGACTGCAGAAATTAATCCATTTATATTTATAAATTGTTTATAGATAAGACTTACTATTGCTATTTTCTTTTTGTTTTGTTTGGTTTTTGTTTTTCTTTTTGTGGTAAACAGGCCTCTCACTGCTGTGACCTCTCCTGTTGTGGGGCACAGGCTCTGGACATGCAGGCTCAGCGGCCATGGCTCATGGACCCAGCCAATCCACGGCATGTGGGATCCTCCCAGACTGGGGCACGGACCCGTGTCCCCCACATCGGCAGGCGGACTTCCAACCACCGCGCTACCAGGGAAGCCTATTGTTATTTTCTTAATTGATTTCTGGCTGTTTTGTAGATTGATTGTTCCTTGTTTCTTCTCCTGGGTTCTTAATTTGTGTTTTGATGTATTTTGGTAACAATACGTTTTGATTTATTTACCATAATCTTTTGTGTTATTACTATGGGTTTTCCCCTTATGGTTACCCTGAGGTTTACATAAACTATATTAAAATTATAACACTCTGGCCATACATTTAGGTCTTTAATCCATTTTGAGTTTACTTTTGTGTATGGTGTTAGGGAGTGTTCTAATTTCATTCTTTTACATGTAGCTGTCCAGTTTTGCCAGCACCACTTATTGAAGAGGCTGTCCTTTCTCCACTGTATATTCTTGCCTCCTTTACCACAGATAAGGTGACCATATGTGTGTGGGTTTATCTCTGGGCTTTCTATCCTGTCCCATTGACCTATATTTTGGATTTTGTGCCAGTAGCATACTGTTTTGGTTACTGTAGCTTCATAGAATAGTCTGAAGTCAGGGAGCCTGATTCCTCCAGCTTCATTTTTCTCTCTCAAGATTGCTTTGGTATTCGGGGTCTTTTGTGTTTCCACACAAATTGTGAAATTTTTGTTCTAGTTCTGTGAAAAATGCCAGTGATAGTTTGATAGGGATTGCATTGAATCTGTAGATTGTTTTGGGCAGTAGAGTCATTTTCACAATGTTGATTCTTCCAATCCAAGAACATGGTATATCTCTCCATCTATTTGTATCATCTTTAATTTCTTTCATCAGTGTCTTATAATTTTCTGCATACAGGTCTTTTGTCTCTTTAGGTAGGTTTATTCCTAGATATTTTATTCTTTTTGTTACAATGGTAAATGGGAGTGTTTTCTTAATTTCACCTTCAGATATTTTATCATTAGTGTATAGGAATGCAAGAGATTTCTTTGCATTAATTTTGTGTCCTGCTACTTTACCAAATTCATTGATCAGCTCTAGTAGTTTTCTGGTAGCATATTTAGGATTGTCTATGTATAGTATCATGTCATCTGCAGATAGTGACAGTTTTACTTCTTCTTTTCTGATTTGGATTCTTTTATTTCTTTTTCTTCTCTGATTGCTGTGGCTAAAACTTCCAAAACTATGTTGAATAATAGTGGTGAGAGTGGGTAACCTTGTCTTGTACCTGATCTCAGTGAAAATGGTTTCAGTTTTTCACCAGTGAGGATGATGTTGGCTGTGGGTTTGTCATATATGGCCTTTATGGCCAGACACAATCAAACTCTTAGAGGAAAACATAGGCAGAACACTCTGTGACATAAATCACAGCAAGATCCTATTTGACCTACCAACTAGAGAAATGGAAATAAAAACAAAAATAAACAAATGGGACCTAATGAAACTTAAAAGCTTTTGCACAGCAAAGAAAACCATAAACAAGATGAAAAGACAACCCTCAGAATGGGAGAAAATATTTGCAAATGGAGCAACTGACAATGGATTAATCTCCAAAATTTACAAGCAGCTCGTGAAGCTCAATATCAAAAAAACAAACAATCCAATCCAAAAATGGGCAGAAGACCCAAATAGACATTTCTCCAAAGAAGATATACTGATTGCCAACACATGAAAGAATGCTCAACATCATTAATAATTAGAGAAATGCAAATCAAAACTACAATGAGGTATCACCTCATACCAGTCAGAATGGCCATCCTCAAAAAATCTACAAACAATAAATGCTGGAGAGGGTGTGGAGAAAATGGAACCCTTTTGCACTGTTAGTCAGAATGAAAATTGATACAGCCTCTATGGAGAACAGTGTGGAGATTCCTTAAAAATCTAAAAATAGAACTACCATATGACCCAACAATCCCACTACTGGGCATATACCCTGAGAAAACCATAGTTCAAAAAGAGTCATGTACCAAAATGTTCATTGCAGCTCTATTTACAGTAGCCAGGACATGGAAGCAACCTAAGTGTCCAGCAACAGATGAATGGATAAAGAAGATGTGGCACATATATACAATGGAATATTACTCAGCCATAAAAAGAAACGAAATTGAGTTATTTGTAATGAGGTTGATGGACCTATAGTCTGTCATACAGAGTGAAGTAAGTCAGAAAGAGAAAAACAAGTACCGTATGCTAAAACATATATATGGAATCTAAAAGAAAAAAAAATGGTCATTAAGAACCTAGGGGCAAGACGGGAATAACAATGCAGACCTACTAGAGAATGGACTTGAGGATATGGGGAGGGTAAGGGTAAGGTGGGACAAAGTGACAGAGTGGCATGGACATATATACACTATCAAACCTAAAATAGATAGCTAGTGGGAAGCAGCTGCATAGCACAGGACGATCATCTCAGTGCTTTGTGATCATCTAGAGGGGTGGGACAGGGAGTGTGGGAGGCAGGGAGATGCAAGAGTGAAGAGATATGAGGACATATGTATATGTATAACTGATTCACTTTGTTATAAAGCAGAAACTAACACACAATTGTAAAGCAATTATACTCCAATAAAGATGTTTATAAAAATAAAATAAAATAAATAAAGTTATAACACTCTATTTTAAACTGACAAGAGGTTAACTTCATTTGATTTCTTAAATTTTACACTTTTACTTATCTTCTATCTCACATTTTAGGTTACTGATGCTACAAGTTACATAGTTTTTATGTTGTGTATCTAATAACATTATTCTAGTTAGGGTTATTTTTACTATGTTTGATTTTTAACTTTTAAACTAGATTTGTAAGTGAAATATGCACCACCATTACCACATTATACAGTCTAATTTTCACTCTATATTTCCTATTATGAGTGAGTTTTATCCTTCCTTCTAATTTTTTTTTCTTGCAGTATGCAGGCCTCTCACTGCTGTGGTCTCTCCTGCTGTGGAGCACAGGCTCCGGACGTGCAGGCTCAGCAGCCATGGCTCACCAGCCCAGCTGCTCTGCAGCATGTGGGCTCTTCCCGGACCAGGGCACGAACCTGTGTCCCCTGCATTGGCAGGTAGAGTCTCAACCACTGCACCACCAGGGAAGCCCAAAGCCCTAATTTTTTATGAAGTTAATTAGCATCCCTTTACTTGCCCTCAAAGAACTCCCTTTAGCATTTCTTGCAAGACAGGTCTAATAGAGTGGCATGTATATATATACACTATCACATGTAAAATAGATAGCTACTGGGAAGCAGCCGCATAGCACAGGGACATCAGCTTGGTGCTTTGTGACCACTTAGAGGGGTGGGATAGGGAAGGTGGGAGGGATCTGTAAGAAGGAGGGGATATGGGTATATGTGTATATGTAAAGCTGATTCACTTTGTGATACAGCAGAAACTAACACTCCATTGTAAAGCAATTATACTCCAATAAAGATGTTAATAAAAAAAAAAGACAGGTCTAGTAATGATAAACTTCCTCAGCCTTTGTTTATTAAGAAAGGCTTTATCTCTCTTTTATTTCTGAAGGGTAGTTTCTGCATATAGAATCTTGCTTGACAGATTTTTCTGTCAACATTTTGAATATATCATCTCATTCTCTCCTGGCCTGAAAAATTTCTGTTGAGAAATCAGTCCATAGTCTTATGGGAGTTCCCTTGTATATAACTTCTGTCTTTTCTCTTGCTACTTTCTAAATTGTGTCTTTAACTTTTGGCAATTTAATTATAATATGTATTTGTATACCCTTATTTGGGTTCAACCTAATTGAAATCCTTTGATCCTCATGGATCTAATGTCTATATCTATTCCCAGATTTAGGAAGTTTTCAGCAATTATTTCTTTAAATATACTTTCTGTTCTTTTCCCTTCTCCTTCTGGAATTTCTATAATATGGATATTTGTTCTCTTAATTTTGTCCCCAAAATCCTGTAGGCCTTTCCCCCCCTTCTGTTTCATTTTTGTATCTTTTTACTCCTATGGCTGGATAATTTCAAATGTTATGTTTTCTGCAACATTGATTTTCTTTTCTGCATGGGCAAGTCATGTGTTGTTTTCCTAATTTCATTTAGCTGTCTGCATGCTCTTGTAGTTCACTAAACTTCTTTGACAGGATTATTCTGTATTCTTTGTCTGACAGTTCATAGATCTCCATTTCTTTAGGGTCAGTTATTAAACCTTTATTAGTATTCTTTGATGATTTCATGTTTACCAGATATTCCATTATTCTTAAATGTATACATTGGTATCTGCACAGTTGAATAAGCAGTCTCCTCTTCCAGAATTTACAGGTCCACTTTGTCAGAGACAGTTCTTCACCAGTTCTGTTTGGAATTCTGGATGTTTCAGCTATTCACATCCTTGGAAGGTGTGGATTACTATCAGGTTCTATTGTTGCAAGAGGTCATTGATTGACCTCTGGGTTGGGAGGGTGCCACTGACTAGGAAAATGTGGATAAAATTATTAGCTTTGTTTCCTGCCCAAGTGAGGCTGAAGGATGGGCTCCACAGTTGCCTGGGATCTCTGCTGCAGCTTACTAGACAATTTGGGTTGGGTACTACAATTAGCTTTCTGCACTGGCGGGACACCAGAACAAGCCCCAGAGCCATCATAGTCTTTGTTTTGGGGCTTGAATCAGGCTTGATTTGATTGAATTCCCTGGCTAGATGGAGCTTCCAGTTTTGTTCTGCAGATGGTGAAAGCCACAGGTTGTACTCTCTGTTCAAGTGCCATTGTAAGCAAGACTGTTGGATGGGCTAGACAGCTTCACATGTGCACTGGTTAAGTTACTTATATGGGTGGATGAAAGGGTGTATTCAACAATAGGTGCAACTACAAATTAGTTTCCTTGCCTGGGTAGAGCATTATAACCAGCTCCAAGTACAAAAAGGCCCTTTTTTTGTGGTCTTGACTCAAACCTTCCCATGCCTCAAGTTTCTGGGTCAAACAGGGCCACTGGCTTTTCTCTGCAGACAACCATCTCTGTCCTCTGAACTCTCTGTTAAAGATTGCTGTGCTACACAGCTTTTCAAGTGGTCTGACCAATCTTTTTGGTTGGTTGGGGTCAGGAGTTTTGCTTTGCTCAGTCCCCTGCTGCTCACCTCCTGCTGTGTGGCCTGGTTCCTGACAGGCCACAGACTGGTACTAGTCTACAGCCCAGGGGTTGGGGACCCCTGATGTACAATATTATATAAGTTACAGGTATACAATATAGTGATAAACAATTTTTAAATGTTATACTCCAGTTATATTTATAATGAAATATTGGCTATATTTCCTCTGTTGTACAATATATCCTTATAACTTATTTTATACATACTAGTTTGTACCTCTTAGTCCCCTACCTCCATATTCCCCCTCACCTTTCCCTCTCCCCACTGGTAACCACTAGTGTTTTTTTTTTTCTATATCTGTGAATCTGTTTCTTTTTTGTTATATTCACTAGTCTGTTGTATTTTTTAGGTTGCTCATATAAGTGATATCATACAGTATTTCTCTTTATTTGTCTGATGTATTTCATTTAACATAAAACCCACCAAGTCCATCCATGTTATCACAAATGGCAAAATTTTATTCTTTTTTATAACTAAGTAGTATTCCATTGTGTATATATATATATATATATATATATATCACATCTTCTTTACCCATTCATCTCTTAATGAGCACTTAGCGTCCTTCCATATCTTGGCAATTGTAAATAATGCTGCCATGAACATTAGGGTGCATTAAATTCAAATTAATGTTTTTTGGTTTTAATTTTTTTAGATATATATCCAGGAATGAAAATGCTGGGTCATATGGTAGTTCTATTTTTAGATTTTTCAGAAACCTCCATACTGTTTTCCACAGTGGCTGCATCAATTTACATTCCCCCCAACAGTGTACTAGGGGTCCCTTTTCTCCCCATCCTCATGAACATTTGTTATTTGTGTTCTTTTTGATGATTGCCACTCTGACAGGTGTGAGATGATATCTCATTGTAGTTTTGATTGGCATTTCCCTGATGATTAATGATGTTGAGCATCCTTTCATGTGCCTTGGCCATATACACGACCTCTTTGGAAAAGGTCTATTCAGGTTTTCTGCCCATTTTTTAATTGGGTTGTTTGGGGTTTTTGATGTTGAGTTGTATGAACTGATTATATATTTTGGATATTAGCCCCTTGCCAGTCATATCATTTGCAAATATTGTCTCTCATTCAGTAGGTTGTCTTTTCATTTTGTTGATGGTTTCTCTGGCTGTACAAAAGCTTTTATGTTTAATTAAGTCTCATTTGTTTATTTTTGCTTTTATTTCCTTTGCTTTAGGAGAGAGGTCAAAAAATATCACTACAATTTATGTCAAAGAGTGTTCCGTGTACGTTTTCCTCTAGCAGTTTTAATTCACTCACCAAGTTCCCTTGCCAAAAGGGGCCACTGGCTTTGTTATGTAAATTATCAGCTCTGCCTGCTGTATTCTCTGCTATGTTTTGCTGAGCTACACATCTTCCATCTGTTCTGTCCAGGCAGGGCTAGGAACTACACTTAGCAGTGGGCAAGGCTTCCTTGTCCAGGCAGGGGCAGACCAGGCTCCAGGGTCAGAAAGGCTCTCAGTTTGAGGATGTGAATCAAGCAGACCTGCACCATGCCAAATTCCCTGTTCACATTGTACCACTGTCTTGGCTCTTCAGATGAGCAAACCTGTCATTTGGGACTACTACTTGGACATTGAAGGTAAGAACTTAGTCTTCCAAGATCAAAGTGCTGGTTGTTGCAAGCTCCTTCTCCCTTCTCTGTCACAATCAGATGCCCAGAGGTCAAGCCCCACAGATTCTTCCAAAATTCCCATGATCAGAGACTGGAGTGGGTGCTTGCAAAATCCACAATGCTGGGAGAGCTGGATATCTCACCCTGGGCTCTCTTTTCTCACTGGAGAACCTATAGGCTAAGGGAAGACCTCTTGATGTGGAGTTGCACTGGCCTTGGGGAGGGGCAGTGCCATTGGAATATAGCCACTCTTCTTAGCCTTCTAATGCAATGTATTTGTCTCTGTGGTCCAGGGGAGTGCTTTCGCCTTATCCCTGTTTTCTAGGCTTTTTCCAGTGTTGGCTTGGTCACGAATAGTTGTTGGTTGTTCTTTTTGTGGGGTGAGTGAAGTTAGGAGTGACCTATTTGCCATCTTTTTTGAGTATGTTTAGCTTTGTAAGAAATCAAACTATCTTCCAAACTGGCTGTACCACTTTGCATTCCCATCATGAATAAATGAGAGTTCCTGTTGCTCCACATTCTTGTCAGCATTTTTTGTTGTCAGTGTTCTTGATTTTAGTCATTCTAGTAAGTTTGTAGTGGTGTTATTGTTCTTTTACTTTACATTTCCCTTGTGCCATATGGTGTGAAGCATGTTTTCATATGTTTATTTGCTATCAGTATATCTTCTTTGGTGAGGTGTCTCTCAAGGTCTTTGTCCCATTTTTCTGTTGGGTCTTTTTTCTATTAGATGAGTTTTAAGTATTGGGTTGGCCAAAAAGTTCATTTAGGTTTTTCATAGCAGCTTACAGAAAAATCCGAACGAACTTTTTGGCCAGCCCAATATTTTTTTGGGTATATTTGGGATAATAGTCCTTTATCAAGTGTGTCTTTTGCAAACTTCTCTCCAAGCCTGTGACTTGTCTTCTCTTTCTCTTGACAGTGTCTTTTGCAGATAAAGATAGTTAGTTTTGATGAAGTCCAGCTTATCAATTATTTTTTTCGCAGAGTATGCCTTTAAACTGTTGTATCTAAAACGTCATTGACATACATAAGGTCATCTAGGTTTTCCTTTGATATCTTCTAGGAGTTACATAATTTTTCATTTTACATTTAGGCCTATGGTCCATTTTTAGTTTATTCTTGTGAAGAATGTAAGCCCTAGATGTACTCTTTAAATGTCCAGTTGGTTGCTTTCTGATGTCCAGTTGTTCCAGCACCATTTGTTGAAAATACTATCTTTACTCAATTATACTGCCTTTGCCCAGTTGTCAAAAATATGTTGACTGTAATATGTGAGTCTATTTCTGGGCTCTCTATTTTGTTTCACTTATCTATATGTATGTTCTTTCACCAATGCCACACTGTCTTGATTACTGTAAATTTATAGTAAGTCTTGATGTCTACTAGTGTCAGTCATACGACTTTTTCTCCTTCATATTGTGTAGGCTCTTCTGAGTTCTTTTCTCCTCCATATAAACTTTAGAATCAATTTGTCCATATCCAAAAAATAAGTTGCTTGAATTTTGTTGGGAAAGATCAAGTTGGGAAAAACTGACATCTCAACAATATTGAGTCTTTCTGGCTATGAACATGAAATAACTCTTCATTTATTTAGTTATATTTTTTATTATGTTCAACAGTCTTGTCATTTTCCTCATATAGACCTTGTATATATTTTGCCAGATTTATACCTAAGTATTTCATTTTGGGGAGTGATAATTTAAATGGTATTTTTAAAAATTTCAAATTCCACTTGTTCATTGCTGGTATAGAAAGCAATTTACTTTTGTATATTAGCCTTGTATCCTGACACCTTGCTACAATTAATTATTAGTTCCAGGAGTGTTTTTGTCTATTTTTTTGAATTTTCTGCATAGACAATCATGCAATCTATGAACAAAAATAGTTTTCTTTATTTCTTCCAAATCTGTATAACTTTTATTTCTTTTACTTTTCTTATTGCATTAGCTAATATTTCTGATATGATGTTCAAAAGGAGTGGTCAGAGAGGCCATCCTTGTATTTTTCCTAAACATAGTGGGAAAGTGTCTAGTATCTCACCTTTAAATATGATGTTAATCGTAGATTTTTTATAGATATTCTTCATCAAGTTAATGAAGTTCCTCTCTAAGTTTACTGTTTTATTTTTAATCATAAATAACTTAGATTATGTCAAATGCTTTTTCTGAATCTACTGATATGATCATGTGAGTTTTCTTTAATTATATTGTTGATTCGATAGATTGCATTAATTGATTTTCAAAAGTTGAACCAGCCTTACATACCAGGCATATATCCCTCTTGTTCATGGTGTACAATTATTTTTATATATTCTTTGATCCAATTTATTAATCTTTTTAAGGATTTTTGTATCCATATTCATGAGAGTTATTGGTCTGTAGTCTTTTTTTTTCTTGTAATGTCTTTGTTGGTTTTGGTATTAGGGTAATACTGGCCTCATAGAATGAGTGAGGAAGTATTCTCTCTGCTTCTGTCCTCTGAAAGAGATCAAGAGTATTGGTGTAATTTCTTCCCTAGAGTTCGCCAGTGAACACATCTGGTCTTGGTGGTTTCTGTTTTGGAATGTTATTAGTGATTCAGTTTCTTTAAGAAATATAGGCTTGTTCAGATTCTCTATTTCTTCTTTTTTGAATTTCAGGAAATTGCCTCTTTCAAGGAATTGATCCATTTCATCTGGGTTATCAAATTTGAGAACACAGTTGTTCCTAGTATCCCTTTATTATACTTTTAAATTTGATAGGATCTGTAGCAATGTCCTCTCTCACATTTCTGATATTAATAATTTGTGTCCACTCTATTTTTCTCTTGATTAGCCTGGCTAGATGCTTATTGATTTTATTGATCTTTTCAAAGAATCAGGTTTTGACTTAATTGAGTTATTTCTATTGAGTTCTTGTTTTCAATTTCATTGATTTATGCTCTAATTTCTCGTTATATTTTGCTGCTTATTTTGAAGTTAATTTGCTCTTCTTTTCCTAGTTTACTAAGGTGGAAACCTAGATTATTGATTGTAGCTCTTCCTTCTTTTATAATATATGCATTTAATACTATAAATTTCCCTATAAACACTGCTTTTTTTTGGAGTCTACAAATTTTTTTAAGTTGTGTATTCATTTTCATGTATTTTAAAATATTTATAAACTTCTGTTGAGATCTCTTCTTTGATCCATGTATTATTTATAAGTGTGGTTTTAAAATATTTTGAAATTGTCCAATTATCATCCTGTTATTGATTTCTAGTTTAATTCCACTGTGGTCTGAGAGCAGATATTATATGATTTATATTATTGTATATATGTTAGAATGTTTCTTATCACCAGAATATGGTCTATCTTGGTGAATATACCATGTGAGCTGAGAAGAATTTGTATTCTGCTGTTGTTGGGTGAAGTAGCTTAGAGATGTCAATAATATACAGCTGCTTGTTGGTGTTGTTAAATTATGGCTTTGCTGCTGAATCTGTCCATTTCTGACAGAGAGATGTGGAAGTATCCAACAATGATAGTGGCTTCATCTATTTTTTGCTGCAGATCTACCAGTTTTCCCCTCACGTACTTTGGTGCTCTGTTGTTAGGCACCAAGCACATTAAGACCTGTTATATCTTCTTGGACAATGACCCCTTTATCATTATGTAGCACCCTTCTTTATCCCAGGTAACTTTCCTTGCTTTGAAGTCCACTCTGTCTTAAATTAATAAAGTTACTCCCGTATCATTTTTAAAAATTGAAGTATAGTTAGTTTACAATATTATGTTAGTTTCAGTTGTACAACATAGTGATTCAGTATTTTTATAGATTATACACCATTTAAAGTTACTATAAAATATTGGCTATATTCCCTGTGCTGTATAATATATCCTTGTATCTTATTTATTTATTTTTAATATTCTTATTTATTTTATACATAGTAGTTTGTAACTCTTAATCCCCTATCCCTGTCTTGCAACTTCCCCCTTCCCTTTCCCCACTGGTAACCACTAGTTTGTTCTTTATATCTGTGTCTGTTTCTATTTTGTTATATTCATTCATTTGTTTTGTTTTTTAGATTTCACATATAAGTGATAACATACAGTATTTGTCTTTCTCTGTATGACTTATTTCACTAAGTACAGTATTCTTCATGTCCATCCATGTTGTTCCAAATCCTGTATCCTTTTGATTAGTGTTAGCATGATATACTTTTCTCCTTAAATTTTCTTTTTATCTACATATGCCCTTATATTTAATGTGGGTGTCTTATACACAGCATATAGTTGAGTCTTTTTTTTACTCTGACAACCTATGTCTTTTAATTGGTGCAGTTAGACTATTGAGATTCAAAATAACTATTGATATAACTGGATTAATATCTAAAATATTTGTTACTGTTTTTCTTTCCATTGCCCTCTTCTTTGTTCCTATTTTTGTCTCACTATTTTTCTGCCTTTTGCAGTTTTAACTAATCATTTCACATGATTCCATTTTTCTCTCCGTATTTACCATGACTTTTAGAAGTTTTTAGTGGTTACCTTAGACTTTGCAATATATATTGACAACTAAGCCAAGTCCACTTTCAAATAATGCCATGCCACTTCATGGGAATGTGAGTACCTTATAATAATAAAATAACCCTAATTCTTTTCTCTTTCGTGCCTTTCGTCATCACTGTAAGTCACTTCAATAATGTGATGGTAAGATGTGGGGCTGGGGAAGTGTTCTATAGTCCTATGAGTAGATCTCAGTATTTTGTGAGCCTGTGCCTCTGGATTGTGGACTCCATTAGTATCTCAGTATTTCCCCCCCTTAGGTGGGACAGGATGGCTAGAGTTGACTGGAGTTGGATATTTCCCTTTCCATTGGTCAGTTAAGCTCTGACAATACCTAGTATGTTAGGCTGTGGTTTAGATAGGTTTCCCTGAGGGCAGGCCTTGTTAAGAAGAACAAAGTGTTCTGGTATATTTTGAAACAATTTGTTTTCCCCTTCCTTTGCTAGTAACAGGAGGGGATTATTTTGTCTAGCTGTACTGAAATATAATTGACATATAACATTGCAAATTAAAGGTGTATATTGTGATAATTTGATATATATATAACAAAAGGTTTGTTAACACATTCTTTACTCCAGCTAATTACCATTTTATTGTTGTTGTTATGATGAGAAGATTAAAGATCTACTCTCATAACAACTTTAAATTATCCAGTATGATATTGTTAATTATAGTCACCCTGCTGTGTATTAGATCCCTAGAACTTACTAATCTTATAACTAAAAGTTTCTACTCTTTGACCAATATCTTCCTATTTCTCACATGCCTCAGCTGCTGGTAACCACCATTTTACTCTCTGTTTCTATGAGTTTGATGTTTTTAGATATCATGTATATGTGAGATCATTATTTGTCCTCCTCTGGTTGACTTATTTCATTTAGCATATTGCTGTCGAGGTCCATCCACGTTGTCACAAATGGTAGGATTTCCTTCTTTTTATGGCTGAATAATATTCCACGGCTGTGTGTGTGTGTGTGTATATATATATATATATATATATATATATATCCATTATCTATCTATCTATCTATCTATCTATCTATATCCATTTATTTGTTAATGGACACAAGTTGTTTTATGTCTTGGCTATTGTGAATAATGTTGCAATAAACACAGAAGTGCAGATAGCTCTTTGAGATAGTCATTTCATCTTCTTCATATTTATACCCAGAAGTGGGACAGTTCTAGTTCTAATTTTTTGAGAAATCTCTATACTGTTTTCCATAGTGGCTGTATCAATTTACATTCCAACCAACAGTGAGAGCACAAGTGTTCCTTTTTATCCATATCCTCACTAGCACTTTTCATCTCTTGTCTTTTTGATAATAGCCTTTTTAACAGTTGTGAGATGATATATCATTGTGGTTTTGATTTGTATTCTCCTGATTAGTGTTGTTGAGCACTTAGTCCTGCACTTGTTGGCAATTTGTATTTCTTCTTTGGAAAAATGTCTGTTTAAGTCTTCTGCTAATTTAAAAAATCAAGTTGTTTGCTGTTTTGCTATTGAATTGTATGAGTTACTTATATAGTTTGGATAGAAACCACTTGTAAGACATAGGCTCTGAAATTTTTATTCTCTCATTCCATAGGTTACATTTTCATTTTGTTGATTGTTTCTTTTCTTGTGCAGAAGCTTTTTAGTTTGATGGAGTCTGATTTATTAATTTTTGCTTTTGTTTCTTATGATTTTGGTATCATATCCAAGAAATTATTGCCAAGATGAATGTCAAGGAGCTTTTCCCCATTGTTTTCTTCTAGAAATTTTAGTTTTAGGTCTTATGTTTAAGTCCTTTATCCAAGTTAATTTTTTGTGAGTTGTGTAAGATAGGGTCAAATTTCATTCTTTTCCAAGTGGATATTCAGTTTTCCCATCACCATTTATTGAAAAGACTATCCTTTCCCCATCGACTATTCTTGGCTCCCTTGTCAAATATTAGTTGACCATATATGTGTGGGTTTATTTCCAGGATTTCAGTTCTGTTCTGTTGGGGGATTTTTCTCCATTATTTACTGTGAAAACCTGGTTGAGCTCCTGGAAGTGAATTTCACAAAATTGTATCCTCCCTGACCCCAGGTCCTCTTGAAGTTTTTAACTCTAAGAGTTGTCCACACTGAGCCTTCAGCAAATTGTCAATTACAGTTCCAGTTTTCCTATGTTGGCAATGGTTCCTGTGAGTTGTGCTTGTGAGTCTCTGCTTTGGTAAGCCATGACTCTCTATATTTGCCTGTCTTTCCCTCCTATCTTGCTGGCAGCAGTTTTCACTGTGTCCTCCCCTCTTACAGATTCAAGAAAGCTGTTGATTTTTCAGTGTGTTCAAACTTTTTACTCATTAAGACAGATTGGAGATTTCCAGGCTCCTTACATGCAGAACTAGATCTAATATTTACTATAATATTTATAAAATAGATGTTACTAGTATGTGCCAGCCAGTGCTCTGGGAACTGGAGATAGAGCCCTAAATAAGGCAGATGCTTTCCTTCTCTGCTGTACTTATATTCTAGTGGGAGGAAGCAGATAATAAAAAGCTGTTTTCATGCCTCCTGGCAAGAAACAAAATAATAGTGGTCAGCCAAAGTCTCAAAGAGAGGCTTGTAATACTCCTGCTTCAGAACTCACACTTAACAGCGTTCTTCCCATGCTTGAGGGAGCCAAGATTTCTCCTGACCCTCAAAGGAGTCTATGGAATTTCAGCTTAGCTGCAAACTAAGGGCTGGTAGCCAGAGTCCTGTGACAGTCTAAAAAACTTTCTTGGATTCTAGGGCCTGGAGGAACCCATGCTAAAAAAAGGAGCATGTGTATTCATAGAGGTTTCTCATAAAGGGCTTCAAGTCTTCCAGGATGAAGTCCCACAATAATATGTTGCTATTGTTATCATTAATAAGAATTACAATATTATTAATTAATAAAGGACAGATACCTCAGGCCAGCTCTGGTGTTTGCAGAACATCATGACCTATTCTTCCACATGTTTGGGGTTCAATGTTAGCCATACTCTATTTTGCCCCCAGTCATTTTCTCTGTGGTTGGAGGATGGGAAAGACATGCTTATAGATTTTAAGGGAATTGCAGCCCATGTGTTATTCAGTTCAACTGCATTTATCTTCAATTGGGGCACATACTGGGGTTGGATGAGGGGGAATGTGAAAATTTACTATATTCTGAAGTTTTATCCTGAAGCAAAACAGGATCTCTTCTTACAACTATTACCTTTCAAGGAGTCTAGTTGTTTTTTTACTGTGGTCTTATTTTATTTTTCAATATAGCTGAATCTAGAATGAGTTCAATATGAACGTTTCAGGGCAAGGGTATGATACTAAGATGGCAGGGAGATAGAAATCACCTGGTAAGTAGTGTAGAAAATAGCCTACCCCTCTCCAGATGGTGGAAACAGCAAGAAAGGAAGTTGCTGCCACTTCAGGCTCCAAGACAATGGTCAGTTTCCACATTAGACTAACTCCTCTGTCACAATCTTAAATTTTTACATTTACTTTTGGCTATTATAGTCTGATATAGTGGAGCAATGAAACTGTGCTTTGGAGCCATGTAGATCTGGGTTCAAGTTTTAGCCTCATCTTCTGTGTCACACAGCTTGTGTCCTTAGGCAAGTTAGTGAACACTCTGAAACCCATTGTCCTTGATTACTACATGGGTTGTTGTCAGAGATAATGGAGGCATGACTTCAACAGACTCAAGTTCTTTGATCTTCTTCAGCAATTTTACTTTCATTTAAAGCTCAAACAGCCTGCACATCAACTACCACAGGAAGTCCCGTCTCTTACCAGAGTTTCCGCCCCAGGTTATTTCTGGTATTTGCTTAGGAATGAATACATGTTGCACTGGTATTTTCTGGTCATTTTTCTTCTGATTGGCTCAGCCAGCATTCTCACTTCAGACCACTACCCTACTCCAAGATGGTCTTTTCTTGCTCTCTCTTTACTGCTTTCCCCAATCTACTGCTAGTATCTGCTGTGCTGCTTTCAAGTTCTACTTCCCACCTCACTCCCAAATGTGGATTTAAACCTACTGAAGATTTTGTCAGGGTTTCAAAGGTTCCAGTCACATTTTAGGTGGTGATAAAGGTCTGAGAACCTGAGATTCCTGTTTTCTCAGGAGTCTTTATGACACAAAAGTGCTTCTCAAGCTTATGGCCTAGGCCTGTGGGTACAAAGCTGATATAGGGGGAAAGCAGAGCTTACTCTGTCTTTCAAAGCAAATCTCAAGGAATGGGATTATTTTTATTTTCTAGATGAAAATCATCTGGCATATCTTTGTTGGTCTATATTTGCAAGTTTACCTTTGCACTAAAATCCTGAGTTACATTGCAGAAAGAACGTGCATCAAGTCCCTCAACTTGTCTTCTACGGAAATAACCCTGATTAGACTTTCCACTGGCAAACTTGCTGATATCACTGCAGCTTTTTAAAGAATCTTGGTCTGCAGGGGTCTTCTCATGTATGAGGATCTCCTATATCTCCAAGATCTTTTTCTTATCTCCCCCAGATTGTTATTGTGACCCAAGGAGTAGGATCTTCCAATTCCAGGTCCCCTGAGGTCCTGAGCAACATTCTCAGTACACGAGCTGTTTCTGAATGACCTTTAGCTTTCAGCTTTCTCATGACATTTCCTCGAAATGATGGCCTTTTCAGGATGACTCTATGCCACTGCATCTTCCCTGGAACAACCACTGGGCCAAGCAAAAAAGATATCTTCTCATCAGAATATTTATGTTCTTCATAAAGAACAAGAAGTATGTGCATCTCACCTTCAGCTTTCTCCTCTAAGTTCCAGACACACCAGACTTTTTGCCACATCTCACACACTTAGTGATCTTTTACATATTTATATCTTTTCTGGGAATACCACCTCTTGCTCCAACATATTTTATCATGACCAAAAAGACTCAATATATCTGGATTCTGAACACATCTCCATTTCATACCACTCTCTCTCTCTTATTCACTGTATGCCAAGTACAGTAGATTTTTAAATTTCATCCTTTGATCCCATCAAGCTCATGCATTCTTTAATGTCTTTGCACTAGCTGTTCCTTCTGCTTGGACTCCTCTTATATTACTACTTAAAGTTTTATTTTATATCTATTTGTTTATTGTCAGCCTCCCCCACTGGAATATAAAGTTCATGACTTTTGTCTTGGTTGTCTACTGTAGTGCCTAGAACACAGTATGTGTTCAATAAATATACCTCGACTGAACTTGACTTTTGCTATATTTTGCAAGCAAAGAGCTCGAGTGCAGAGGATATATAAGTATCATGTTCATAAGCTACTTTACCCCTAGGAGACAGTGATGGGGATGGAAAGGTGGCACCTCTGTTCCAAGAGCCATGCTAGAAATTCAAGTTTCCATTCTCCGGCCTTTGCTCTAACCCCTTTTCTATACAGTAGCCAAAATGAACATTTTTTTCGGGTCACTCCCCTGTTTAAACTCTTCAGCGATTTCCCACTACCCTCAGAATAAATTCATTCATTTTTTAAACAAAAATTTACTAAGTGCTTTATTGATTTTCGGTTGTGTGTAATAAATTACCACAAACTTAGAGAATTAAAACCACATCCATTTATTATCTCACCATTCTTCAGGTTAGAAGTACGGGAACTCTGCAGCTGGATTATCTGCTCAGAGTATCATAAAGCTGGAAGTGGCAGCTGGGCTGAGTTCTCATCTGGAGGCTCTGGGGAAAAATTCGCTTCCAAGTTCATTCTCATTTTCAGAATAATTCAGTTTCTTGTCATCATAGGACTGTTGTAGGACTGTTTTCTTCCCTGCTGTCAGCCAGGGGCCACTCTCAATTTCCTCCATTTTATGCCAGCGCCAGCACATTAAGTACTTCTTGTGCTTTAAAACTTTGGCTTTCTCTTCTACCACTAGTTGAAGAAAACTGCTTTTAAAGACTCATATTAAGTCTACCTGTATAATCTCCCTACCTTAATGTAAACTAACCTGGGACAGTAATTACATCTATAAAATCCCTTCACAGCAGTACCCAGGTTAGTGTTTTATTGAATAACTGCACACAAAAAGACAGGAATCTTGAGAGCCATATTACAATTCTCTTTACCACAAACATCCATTCTCTTAGGCACTTAGACACTGGGGATACAGAATTGAACCACACAGCAAAAAATCATGACCTTCAGGGATTTTGTATTCTAGTACAAGGAGATAGACAGTATCCAGATGAATAAGCAAAATATATATTATCTTGGATGGTGATAAACAGTACAGAAAAAATAAAGCAGAAGAGAAGGATTAAGGATGCCTGGCAAAAATGTCATTTCAATTATAAGTAGGAAGATCAAGAAAGTTCTCACTTAAAAAGATAATATTTAAACAAAGATCTTAAGGAGATGAAGAGTGAAGCCTGCAGATTCCTATTCCAGGCAGAGAGAACAGCAAGTGCAAAGGCCCTGCGGCAGAAAACAAAATTCTTATTCTGCCCACAACCCTGGCTCCTGTCTCCTTCTCCAGCTTCATCTCAGTCCACTAGCCCCTCATTTTCTGAGCTTCAGTATTATTCCTCTCTTTCTTGTAATACTCTTCCCCAGGTTCTTACTTGGCTGGCTCTTCTCGTTCAGACATTGGCTCATGGAATTCCATGGTGGTCCAGTGGTTAGGACTCTGTGCTTCCACTGCAGGGGTCACAGGTTTCATCCCTGGTCAGGGAACTGAGATACCACAAGTCTTGCAGCACAGCAAACAAAACAAAACAAAACAAAATAAAAACAACAAAAAGAAAACAAAACACACACAAAAAAACAAGAAAAAGCAGATATTGCCTCGTGTAATTTCCCTGTTCCATCGTTTTGTTTTGTTTTTTAAACATTTGGACACATAGATTTATATAGATGATTTCATGTTGTGAAGCTTAGTGTTTACTTACTGCATAAGATGAGCACCTACAATTACTAACAGGAATTTTTTCCCCCAAATATGCTCAAATCTATATAAATTACTGTATCTATTCTGTTTTTGTATTTAATAAACTTTTGATTTGAATACTTTTTAAAAAATGAAAACTATTTAGGCATGATTGATATACAAAAAGCTTTTAATTTTTAATGTATACAACTTGATGAATTTGACGATAAGTATACATCTGTTAAATCACTACCACAATCTATGCTACAAACATGCTCATCACCTCCAAGATTTTCCCTCTCTCTCTTCATTTATTATTATTGTTTTGTGATAAGAGCACAACATAAAATCTACCCTCAGCATTTTTTTTGTGAGATTGCCTTCTCTACTAGATGGTAAATTTCATTTGCATAAGGGCCATGTGTCTGTTTTGTGTTCCACTATATTCCCTGCATCTAGTAGAATGACTGGTGCATAAGTTGTGCTCCACTGGATAAGTTAAAACAGATTGCAGGAATACATTGGTTATGTAGGTTAATATACCACTGCTATCTATAAATCCTGATTTTAAATGTTTGTGATCATCCACATAATCTGTGGTTTCATTATTGAATTTGTATGTACACACCACGTTTTATTTATAAAATATATATTAAATCAAATATCACTTATTTCTATCTTTCAGTTATTTTTCATGTAAACTTTGAATAAAAGCATCCATTGTGTCAAAAATGTATCAAAACACTGATCTAACCCAACCACCTCATTATACAAAAAGGGAAACAGACCACAGAAGGGAAAGAAAAGATTTGTTCAGAGTTATATAGTGAGTCAGTAGCAGTATTAACTCCCTGAATCAAGTCTTCTAACTCCTGTCTAGTTATCTCCCTTCTTTATCCTCTGAGTACATTCAGATGAAATGTGACATGGGAGGAAACATGGAGGATAATGTTTTGGATGATAGCTGGGCTCCTCTGAAGGCCTTGAATCAGAGAGAAGCAGTGAGGAATATGGCTGAGGTCAACATAGAGCCTGAAAATCCAGGCTGAAACCCAGAGCAAAGTGTTCAGAGACTAAAGACATGAGTTGGAGAGCTGCACCATAGTTCCAGGAGCGTGTGTATTCTTCTATAACATGATTCGTTCAATTAACCATATATTTTAAAACTCTTTTCATGTCAGTATGTACATAAAACTGCTTCATTATATTTTACCAGCTCTATCATAATCTCAAGAATCGCTGTTTCTTGGTTCTTTAAACTTTCAGAGCTCTATTGTACTGAGCTGCTCTTTTGGCTTTTTTTCTTTGAATTTCATTCAGTGTTTAGCTGCTATGAAACATTTTCTGCATTGATAGGACTTGGGGAGCTAGTGGGCAGCTGTATAGAGGCTTGTGCCTAGAAAGGTAGTGAGATATAAATCTTCGGAGGTGTTCAAAATTTTGGACAACCACTGAGCAAAGATAATGTGTAAGAGTGAACCATACATAACGACACATGCAGATCTCCAGCATAGTTCTTATCACACTTCTTAATTCTTTGTTACTTTGTCTATCTAACCACTAGGTAAGGATATCTTTGAGAGTAGAGACCCAGTCTTGTTGAACATTTTATCACCAGAACCTAACACAGTGTCTTGACACTGAGTCAGTGCTCCATCAATGTTTATGAATGCATGATCTATGTAATACTAAGATTTTGATGATCTTGTCTGCAAATATCCCAAGAAGAAGAAGCCAGTTCTACAGACACATTAGAATCCACCACCTCCTTCAAGTACAATGAACATATGACCATACATTCAGAGAACTTTGACTTGCATTTCTCTGATAATTAATGATGTTGAGCTCCTTTCATATATATAACTCAACCAATTCTATGTTTTCTTTGGAAAAATGCCTTTTCAAGTCTTTTGCTCATTTTCATTGGGGTATTTGGGATTTTTTGATATTGAATTATAGCAGTTCCTTACATATTTTGGAAATTAACCACTTTTCAGATATATACTTTACAAATATTTTCTCACATTCTGGAGATTGCCTTCTCATTCTGTTTCTTTTGCTGTGTGGAAACTTTATAGATTGATGTAGTCACACTTCTCTATTTTTGAATTTGTTGCCTGTGCTTTTGATATCATAAACAATAAATTATGGCCAAAATAATACCAAGAAGATTTCTCCTTTTGTTTACTTCTGGGAATTTCACAGTTTCAAGTCTTACATTTCAGTCTTTTATTCATTTTGAGTTGATTTTTGTGCATAGTGGTAGGTAGGGGCCCATTTATTTTGCATGTTGTTATCCAGGTTTCCCAGAACCATTTGTTGAAAAGATTAATTTTTACACGTTGTGTGTTCCTGGAACCCTTGCCAAAGATTGGTTGACCATATGTGTGTAGGTTTATTTCTGAGCTTTCTTTTTATTGGAATATAGCTAATTTACAATATTGTGTTCATTTCATGTTTACACCAAAGTGATTCAGGTATTTTATTCAGATTATATTCCATTACAGGTTATGACAAGATATTGAATATAATTCTCTGTTCTATAGAGTAAATCCTTGTTGCTTATCAATTTTATGTATAGAAGTTTGTATGTGTTAATCCCATATCCATAATTTGTCTCTCTCTCTCTCCCTCTCCCCTATGGTAATCATAAGTTGGATTTCTAGGTCTGTAAGTCTGTTTATGTTTTAGAGATAAATTCATTTGAACTATTCTTAGATCCCACATATAATTGATATCATATACTGTGGGTCTTTATCTCTCTGACTCTCTTAACTAAGTATAATAATATCTAGGTCCACCCATGTTGCTGCAAATTACAATATTTCATTATTTTTTATGGCTGGGTAATATTTCATTGTATATATATGTCACCTCCTCTTTTTTGTTTTAACACCTTTATTGGAGTATAATTGCTTTACACTGGTCTGTTAGTTTCTGCTTTATGACAAAGTGAATCAGCTATACATATACAAATATCCCCATGTATCTTCCCTCTTACATCGCCCTCCCACCCTCCCTATCCCTCCCTCTAGGTGGTCACAAAGCACTGAGCTGATCACCCTGTGCTATGCAGCTGCTTCCCACTAGCTATCTAATTTACATTTGGTAGTGTATATATGTCCATGTCACTCTCTCACTTTGTCCCAGCTTGCCATTTCCCCTCCCAGTGTCAAGTCCATTTACTAACGTCTGCATCTTTATTCCCGTACTGCCCTTAGGTTCTTCAGAAATTTTTTTGCTTCCATATTTATGTGTTAGCATACATACTTCACTCTGTATGACAGACACTAGGTCCATCCATCTTACTACAAATAACCCAATTTCATTTCTCTTTATGGCTGAGTAATATTCCATTGTATATACATGCCACATATTCTTTATTCATTCATCTGTTGATAGACACTTAGGTTGCTTCCATGTCCTGGCTATTGTAAATAGAGCTGCAATGAACATTTTGGTACATGACTATTTTTGAATTATGGTTTGATCAGGGTATAGGCCGAGTAGTGGGATTGCTGTGTCGTATGGTAGTTCGTTTTTTAAGGAACCTCCATACTGTTCTCCATAGTTGCTGTATCAATGTATCAATATACATTCCCACCAACTGTGCAAGAGGGTTCTTTTTTATCCACAACCTCACGAACATTTATTGTTTGTAGATTTTTTGATGATGGCCATTCTGACTGGTGTGAGGTGATACCTAATTGTAGTTTTGTTTTGAATTTCTCTAGTGATTAGTGATGTTGAGCATCCTATCATGAGTTTCTAAGCAATCTGTATATCTCCTTTGGAGAAATGTCTATTTAGGATTTTGGCCCATTGTTGGATTGTTTTTTTTTTTTTAATTGAGCTGCATGAGGCACTTGTACATTTTGGAGATTAATCATTGTCACTTGCTTCATTTGCAAATATGTTCTCCCATTCTGAGTGTTGTGTGTACATCTTGTTTATGGTTTCCTTTGTTGTGCAAAAGGTTTTAAGTTTCATTAGGTCCCATTTGTTTATTTTTGTTTTTATTTCCATTTCTGTAGGAGGTGGGTCAAAAAGGATCTTGCTGTAATTTATGTCATAGAGTGTTCTGCCTATGTTTTGCTCTAAGAGTTTTATAGTGTCTGGACTTACACTTAGGTCTTTAATCCATTTTGAGTTTGTTATTTTGTATGGTGTTAGAGAGTGTTCTAATTTCATTCTTTTACAAGTAGCTGTCCAGTTTTCTCAGCACCACTTATTGAAGAGACTGTCTTTTCTCCATTGTGTATTCTTGCCTCCTTTATCAAAAATAAGATGACCAAATGTGCGTGGGTTTAACTCTGGGTTTTGTATCCTGTGCCATTGATCTATATTTCTGTTTTTGTGCCAGTACCATACTGTCTTGATTACTGTAGCTTTGTAGTGTACTCTGATGCCCAGTAGCCTGACACCTCCAGCTCCATTTTTCTTTCTCAAGATTGCTTTGGCTATTCAGGATCAATTGTGTTTCCATACAAATTGTGAATTTTTTATTCTGTTTCCTTTAAAAATGCCATTGGTAGTTTGATAAGGATTGCATTGAATCTGTAGATTGCTTTGGGTGGTATAATCATTTTCACAATGTTCATTCTTCCAATCCAAGAACATGATGTATCTCTCCATCTGTTTGTATCACCTTTAATTTTTTAATCACTGTCTTATAGTTTTCTGCATAAGGGTCCTTTGTCTCCTTAGGTACGTTTATTCCTAGGTGTTTTATTCTTTTTGTTGCTATGCTAAATGGGAGGGTTTCCTTAATTTCTCTTTCTGATTTTTCATTGTTGGTGTATAGGAATGAAAAAGATTTCTGTGCATTTATTTTGTACCCTGCTAATTTACCAAATTCATTGGTTAGCTCTAGTAGTTCTCTGATAGTGTCTTTAAGATTCTCTATGTATAGTACCATGTCATCTGGAAAAAGTGACAGTTTTACTTCTTCTTTTCCAATTTGTATTCTTTTATTTCTTTTTCTTCTCTGATTGCTGTGGCTAAAACTTCCAAAACTATGTTGAATAACAGTGGTGAGAGTGGACAACCTTGTCTCATTCCAGATATTAGTGGAAATTTTTTCAGTTTTTCACCATTGAGAATGATGTTGGCTGTGGGTTTGTCATATATGGCCTTTATTATATTGAGGTTAGTTCCCCTATGCCTACTTTCTGGGTGTTTTTTTTTTTATCATAAATGGGTGTGGAATTTTGTTGCAAGCTTTTTCTGCATCTATTGACATGATCAAATGGTTTTTCTCCTTCAATTTGTTTATATGGTTTACAACATTAATTGATTTGTGTATATTGAAGAATCCTTGCATTCCTGGGGTAAACCTCAATTGATCATGGTGTATGATCCTTCTAATGTGCTGTTGGATTCTGTTTGCTAGTATTTTGTTGAGGATTTTTGCATGTATGTTCATCAGTGATATTGGCCTGTAGTTTTCTTTCATTGTGACGTCTTTGTTTGGTTTTGGAATCAGGGTGATGATGGCTTCATAGAATGAGTTTGGGAGTGTTCCTCCCTCTGCTATATGTTGGATGTGTTTGAAAAGGATAGGTGTTAACTCTTTTCTAAATGTTTAATAGAATTAGCCTGTGAAGCCATCTGGTCCTGGGCTTTTGTTTGTTGCAAGATTTTTATCTTAACCTCAATTATGGTGCTTGTGATTTGTCTGTTTATATTTTCTGTTTCTTCCTGGTTCAGCCTCAGAGGGTGGTGCTTTTCTAAAAATTTTTCCATTTCTTCCAGGTTGCCCATTTTACTGGCGTTTAATTGTTTGTAGTAATCTCTCACGGTCCTTTGTATTTCTGCAGTGTCTGTTGTAATTTCTCCTTTTTCATTTCTAATATTCTATTCATTTGAATCTTCTTCCTTGTTTTCCTGATGCATCTGGCTAATGGTTTATCAATTTTGTTTATATTCTCAAAGAACCAGGTTTTAGTTCTATTGATCTTTGCTACTGTTTCCTTCATTTCTTTTTCATTTATTTCTGATGTGATATTTATGATTTCTTTCCTTCCGCTAACATTGGGGTTTTTTTGTTCTTCTTTCTCTAATTGCTAAGGTGGTTTATTTGAGGTGTTTCTTGTTTCTTGAGTTAGCATTGTATTGCTATAAACTTTCCTCTTAGAACTGCTTTTGCTGCAATCCATAGGTTTTGGGTCATTGTGTTTTTATTGTCATTTGTTTCTAGGTATTTTTTGATTTCATCTTTGATTTCTTCAGTGATCTCTTGGTTATTTAGTAGTATATTGTTTAACTTCCATGTGTTTGTATTTTTTTACAGATTTTTTCCTGTAATTGATATCTAGCCTCATAGTATTGTGGTCAGAAATGTTACTTGACACAATTTCAATTTTCTTTAATTTATCAAGGTTCAATTTGTGATATGATCTATCCTAGAGAATATTCCATGAGCACTAGAGAAGAAAGTGTATTCTGTTTTGTTTGGATGGAATGTCCTATAAATATCAATTAAGTCCATCTTGTTTAGTGTAACATTTAAAGCTTGTGTTTCCTTATTTATTTTCCTTTTGGATGATCCATCCATTGGTGAAAGTGGGGTGTTAATGTCCCTTACTATGATTGTGTTACTGTTGATTTCCCCCTTGATGGCTGTTAGCATTTGCTTTATGTATTGAGATGCTCCTATGTTTGGTGCAAAAATATTTATAATTGTTTTATCTTCTTCTTGGATTGATCACTTGATCATTATGTAGTGTCCTTCTTTGTCTCTTGTAATAGTCTTTATTTCAAAGGCTATCTTGTCTGATATGAGAATTTCTATTCCAGCTTTCTTTTGATTTCCATTTGCATGGAATATCTTTTTCCATCCCCTCTCTTTCATTCTGTTTGTGTCCCTAGGTCTGTAGTGGGTGTCTTGTAAAAAGCATATATATGGGTCTTGTTTTTGTATCCATTCAGCCAGTCTATGTCTTTTGGTTGGAGCATTTAATCCATTTACATTTAAGGTAATTATCAATGTGTATGTTCCTATTACCATTTCCTTAATTGTTTTGGGTTTGTTTTGGTAGGCCTTATCCTTCTCTTGTGTTTCCTGCCTCGAGAACTTCCTTTAGCATTTGTTGTAAAGTTGGTTTGCTGGTGCTGATTTCTCTTAGTTTTTGCTGGTCTGTACAAGTTTTACTTTCTCCATCGAAGGTGAATGAGATCCTTCCTGGTAGAGTAATCATGGTTGTACATGGTTCCCTTTCAACACTTATATATGTCCTGCCACTCCCTTCTGGCTTGCAGTGTTTCTGCTGAAAGATCAGCTCTTAACCTTATGGGGATTCCCTTGTATGTTATTTGTTGTTTTTCTCTTGCTGCTTTTAATATTTTTTCTTTGTATTTAATTTTTGATAGTTTGATTTACTTGTGTCTTGTCATGTTTCTCCTTGGATTTATCCTGTATGGGACTCTCTGTGCTTCCTGGTCTTGACTGACTCTTTCCTTTCCCATATTAGGGAGGTTTTCAACTATAATCCCTTCAAATGTTTTTTCAGTCCCTATGTTTTTCTCTTCTTATTCTGGGGCTGCTATAATTCTAATGTTGGTGCATTTAATGTTGTTCCAGAGGTCTCTGATACTGTCCTCAATTCTTTTCATTATTTTTACTTATTCTGCTCTGCAGTATGTATTTCTATTATTTTATATTCCAGGTCACTTATCCTTTCTTCTGCCTCAGTTATACTCCTATTGATTCCTTCTAGAGAATTTTTAATTTCATTTAATGTTCATGATTGTTTGTTTGCTCTTTAATTCTTCTAGGTCCTTGTTAAAAGTTTCTTGTATTTTCTCCATTCCATTTCCAGGATTTTGGATCATCTTTACTACCATTACTCTGAATTCTTTTTCAGGTAGACTGTCTATTTCCTCTTTATTTGTTTGGTCTGGTGGTTTTTTACCTTGCTCCTTCATCTGTTTTATGTTTCTCTGTCTTCTCCTTTTGCTTAACCTACTGTGTTTGGGGGGTATCATTTTTGCAGGTTTCAGGTTCATAGTTCCTGTTGTTCTTGGTGTCTGCCCCCAGTGGCTAAGGTTGCTTCAGTGGGTTGTGTAGTCTTCCTGTTGGAGGGGACAGGTGCCTGTTATGATGGATGAGGCTGGATATTGTCTTTCTGGTGGGCAGGACTGGGTCCAGTGGTGTGTTTTGGGGTGCCTGTGACCTTAGTATGATTTTCGGCAGCCTCTCTGCTAATGGGTGGTGTTACGTTCCAGTCCTGCTAGTTGTTTGCCAAAGGGTGTCTAGCACTGTATCTTGCTAGTTATTGAGTGGAGTTGGGTCTTGGCGTTCAGATGGAGATCTCTGGGAGAACTTTCACCCTTTGATATTATGTGGAGGTGAGAGGTCTGTAGTGGACCAATGTCCTGATCTCGGCTCTCCCAGGTCAGAGGCACAGGCCTGACACCTGGCTGGAGCACCAAGGCCCTGTTGGCCACATGGCTTAGTGGAAAAATGAGAGAAAAAGAAAAGAAAGAAGGAAGGAAAGAAAGAAAGAAAGAAAGAAAGAAAGAGAGAGAGAGAGAGAGAGGGAGGGAGGGAGGGAGGGAGGAAGGAAGGAAGGAAGGAAGGGGAAGAAAGAAAGAAAAAGAAAAAGAAAGAAAAGAAAGTTACTAAAATATTTTTTAATTATTAAAAATAAAAAAAGTAATAGGAAAAAAAGGAAGAAAGAAAGAAAAGCATAACCAAGCCAAAATCAAATCCAGCAATTATTTTAAGTGCTAAAAACTATACTTAAAAAGTAAATAAATAAATAAATGGACAGACAGGACCCTTGGGCAAATGGTACAAGCAAAGCTATACTGCCAAAATCACACATAGAAGTGTACACATACACACTCACAAAAATTGATAAAGGAAAAAAAACGTATATCTTAAGTCTACAGTTTCTTCCAAAGTCCACCACCTCAATTTTGGGATGATTGTTTTTCTCTTCACGTGTTCCAGAGATGCAGGGTACATCAAGTTGATTGTGGAGATTTAATCTGCTGCTCCTGAGGCTGCTGGGAGAAACTTCCCTTCCTCTTCTTTGTTCACACAGCTCCTGGTGTTCAGCTTTGGATTTGGTCCCACTTCTGTGTGTAGGTTGCCTGAGGACGTCTGTTCTTTGCTCAGAGAGGATGGGGTTAAAGGAGCAGCTGATTAGGGGGATCTGGCTCACTCATGTTGGGGGGATGGAGGCAGGGGTATGGCATGCAGGGCGAGCCTGCATTGGCAGAGGCCGGCATGGAGCTGTATGTGCCTGAGGTGCCGTGTGTTCTCCCGGGGAAATTGTCCCTGGATCACGGGTCCCTGGCAGTGGCAGGGTACACAGGCTCTCGGGAGGAGTGGTGTGGATAGTGACCTGTGCTTGCACACAGGCTTCTCAGTGTCTGCAGCAGCAGCCTTAGCATTTCATCCCTGTTTCTGGTGTCCACGCTGATAGTCATGGCTCACCTCCTTCTCTGGAGTTTGTTTAGGTGATGCTCTGAATCTCCTCTCCTCAGGCACTCTGAAACAATGGTCTCTTGCCTCAGGCAGTTCCAGACATTTTCCAGACTACCTCAGGCTAGCTGTGGTGCAGTAGCCCTCTTCAGGCTGTGTTCACACAGCCAACCCCAGTCCTCTCCCTGGGATCTGAACTCTGAAGCTGGAGCCTCAGCTCTCAGCCCCCACCCACTCCGGCAGGTGAGCAGACAAGTCTCTCAGGCTGGTGAGTGCTGGTCAGCACTGATCCTCTGTGTGGAAATCTCTCCTCTTTGCCCTCTGCACCCCTATTACTGTGCTCTCCTCTGTGGCTCCAAAACTTCAACCCTGCCACCCCTGTCTCCGCCAGTGAAGGGGCTTCTTACCGTGTGGAAACTTTTCCTCCTTCACAGCTCCTTCCCAGAAGTGCAGGTCCCATCCATATTATTTTGTCTTTTTTTCCCACTTTTCTCTTTTGCCCTTCCCAGGCACATGGGTAGTTTCTTGCCTTTTGGGAAGTCTGAGGTCTTCTGCCAGCATTCAGTAGGTGCTCTGTAGGAGTTGTTCTACATGTAGATGTATTTCTGATGTATTTGTGGGGAGGAAGCTGATCTGCACGTCTTACTCCACCACCACCTTGAAGGTCTCTCCACCTCTTCTTCTTAAGCCAATCATCTATTGATGTGCACTTGGGTGGCTTCCATGTCTTAGCTAGTGTATATAGTGCTGCTATGAACATTGGGGTGCATGTATCTTTTCAAATCATAGTTTTCAGTTTTTCTGGATATATACCCAGGGTTGCTGGATCTTATGGTAGCTCTAATTTTACTTTTCTAAGGACCTTCTTACTGTTTTCCATAGTGGCTGCACTAATTTGCATTCCCAGCAACAGTGTACAATGGTCCCCTTTTCTCCACACCCTCTCCAGCATTTATTATTTGTAGACATTTTGATGATAGGAACAGTGTGAGGTGATACCTCATTGTGTTTTTTTTGTTTGTTTGTTTGTTTGTTTTAAATTTTATTTATTTATTTATGGCTGTGTTGGGTCTTCGTTTCTGTGCAAGGGCTTTCTCTAGTTGCGGCAAGTGCGGGCCACTCTTCATTGCGGTGCGCGGGCCTCTTTCGTTGCGGAGCACAGGCTCCAGACGCGCAAGCTCAGTAATTGTGGCTCACGGGCCTAGCTGCTCCGCGGCATGTGGGATCTTCCCAGACCAGGGCTCGAACCCGTGTCCCCTGCATTGGCAGGCAGATTCTCAACCACTGCACCACCAGGGAAGCCCTCATTGTGTTTTTGATTTGTACTTCCTCTAATAATTAGAGATGTTGAGCATCTTTTCATTTGCCTGTTGGGCATCTGTATGCCTTCTTTGGTAAAATGTCTATTTAGGTCTTCTGCCCATTTTTAATTCAGTTGTATGAGCTGTTTTTATATTTTGGATATTAACCCCTTGTTTGTCGCACTGTTTGCAAATATTTTCTCTTAGTCCATAGATTGTCCTTTTGTGTTGTTGATGGTTTCCTTTGCTGTTTGAAAAGCTTTTAAGTTTGATTAGATCTCTTTTGTTTATTTTTGTGTTTATTTCTCTTCCCTTGGGAGACTCATCTACAAAAATACTTCTATGATTTATGTCAGAGAATGTTTTGCCTATGTTTTTTTTCTAGAAATTTTATGGTATCATGTCCTATCCTTAGGTGTTTAAACATTTTGAGTTTATTTTTGTATAAGGTGTGAGGGAGTATTTTAATTTCATTGATTTACATGTAGCCATCCATGGGACTTTCCTGGCGGTCCAGCAGTTAAACTCCACACTTCCACTACAGGGGGCAGGGGTTCCATCTCTGGTTGAGGAAATAAGATCCTGCATGCTGCACTGCATGGCCAAAAAAAAAAATACATGAAATTGTTCAGCTTCCCCAACACCACTTGTTGAAGAGACTGTCTTTTCTCCATTGTATATTCTTGCCTCCTTTGTCTAAGATTAATTGACTGTAGTTGTGTGAGTTTATTTTTGGGCTATCTATTCTGTTCCATTGATCTATATGTTGGTTTCTGTGACAATACCTTGCTCTTTTGATTACAGCTGCTTTGTAGTAGAGTCTCAAGTCTGAAAACGTTATGCCTCCAGCTTTGCTCTTTTTCATCAGGATGGCATTCGAAATTCTGGGTTTTTTGTGGTTCCATATAAATTTTAAGATTATTTTTTTGGTTCTGTGAAAAATGTCATGGGTAATTTGACAGAGATTTTATTAAATACACAGATGGTTTTGTATAGTGTGACTATTTTAATATTAAGTCTTCCAATCCAAGAACATGGAATATTTTTACATTTATTTCAATCATATTCAATTTTCTTATCAGTGTTTTACCATCTTCAGCATTTAAATATTTCACCTCTTTGGTTAAGTTCATTCCTAGGTATATTTTTAATGTGATTTTAAATGGGATTTTTTTTTTAACATTCTCTTTCTGGTATTTCATTATTAGTGTAAAGAAATGCAGCAGATTTCTATAAACTAATCTTGTATCCTATTACTTTGCTAAATTCTAATAGTTTTTGTGTGGCAACTTTAGGGTTCTCTATATAGAAGATCATGACATCTGCAAATAGTGACAGCTTTACTTATTCCTTTCTCAGTTGGGCACTTATTTCTTTTTCTTGTCCAATTGTTATGGCTAGGACTTCCTAATACTATGTTGAATAGAAGTGTTGAGAATGGGCATCTTTGTCTTGATCCAGAATTTGCCAGGAAGGCTTTCAGCTTTTCACTGTTCAGTATTATGTTGGCTTTGGATTTGTCATAAATGGGTTTTATTACATTGAGATATGTTCTTTCTATACCCACTTTGTTAAGAGTTTTTATCATGAGTGGATGTTGAATTTTGTCAAATGCTTTTTCTGCAGCTATTGAAATGATCATGTGATTTTTGTCTTTCCTTTTGTTACTGTGGTATATCACATTGATTGATTTGCATGTGCTGAATCATCCTTGTAACCCTGGAATGAATCCAACTTGATCATGGTGTATGATCCTTTTTATGTATAGCTGGGTTTGGTTTGCTAATATTTTGTTAAGAATTCTTGCATCTATATTCATAAAAGTTATTTTCTTTTGCATCCATATTTATAAAAGTTATTTTCTTTTTTGTAGTGTTTTTTTTTTCTTTTTTTGTTATCAGGCTAATTGTGACTACATGGAATGAATTTGGGAATGTTCTCTCCTCTTCATTTTTATGGAATAGCTTGAGAAGGATAGGTATAAGCTTTTGTATGCTTGGTAGAATTCTCCAGTGAAGCTGTCCAGTCCTGGGCTTTGGTTGTAAGGATTTTTTTTTTATTACAAATTCTATTTCACGTCTAGTGATTGGTCTGTTCAAATTATCTGCTTCTTCTTGACTCAGTTTTTGAAGGCTGTATGTTTCTAGAAACTTGTCCATTTCTTCTAGGTTTCCAATTTTTTGGCATACAACTGTTCATAATATTTTCATGTGTTTTTTTGGTATTTCTGCAGTATTGGTTGTTATTTCTCTTCTTTCATTTCTTGTTTTGTTAATTTGGGTTCTTTCTCTTTTCTTCTTGGTGAGCCTGACTAGAGAATTTTCAATTTTGTTTATCTTTTCAAAAAATCACCTCTTGGTTTTATTGATCTTTCCTATTTTTTATCTATTTCCTCTCTGATCTTATTATTTCCTTCCTTCTGTTTGCTTTGTTTATTCTTCTTTTTTTCTAATTCTATTATGTGGTAGCTTAGGTTTCTTATTTTAGATTGTTCTTGTTTTTTGAGGAAGGTTTGATTGCTCTGAACCTCCCTCTTAGAACTGCATTAGCTGCATCTTACAGATTTTGTAATGTTGTGTTTTCATTTTCATTTTTCTCAAGGTATTTTCTGATTTCTTCTTTAATTGTTGACCCATTGGCTTTTCAGTAGCATGTTGTTTAACTTCCATATGTTTGTTCTTTCCTCACTTTTCTTTCTGTGGCTGATTTCTAGCTTCATACCATTGTAATCAGAAAAGATGCTTGAAATAATTTATATCCTCTTGAATTTGTTGAGACTTTCTTTGTAACCTATTATGTAGTCTACCCTACAGAATATTCCATTGTATGCTTGAAAAGAATGTTTACTATTATTATTATTTGGATGTAGTATCCTGTAGATGTCAATTAAGTCCAACTGGTCTATTGTGTCATTTAGGACCTCTGTTGACTTACTGATTTTCTGTATGGATGATCTGTCCATTGATGTCAATGGGGTGTTAAAGTCCCCTACTATTATTGTATTGTCAATTTTCCCCTTTTTGTCTCTTAGTATTTGTTTTTATATTCAGATTCTCCTACATCCAGTGCATATATATTAATGAGTGTAATATCTTCTTTCTGTATTGATCCCTTCATCTTTATATAATGCCCTTCTTTGTCTTCTTTATGGTTTTTGTGTTAAACTCTATTTTGTCTGATATGAATATTGCTACCCCTGCTTTTTTGTCATTTCTATTCACATGAAATATCTTTTCCATTCCCTCAGTTTCAGTCTGTGTGTCTTTCACCCTGAAGTGAGTCTCTTTTAGACAGCATATTGTAGGTTCTTGTTTTCTTATCCAATATGCAGCTTTATGTCTTTTGATTGGAGCATTTAGTCCATTGACATTTAAACTAATTATTGATCAGTATGTACTTATTGTCATTTTAATCCTTGTTTCCAAGTTATTTTTGTAGTTCTTCTCTGTTAATTCCTTCTTTTTTTTCCCCTTTTGTTTTTTGATGATTTTCTTTTGTAATATGCTTGATTTCCTTTCTTTCCAGTTTTTGTGAATCTATTGTATACTTTTTATTTGTGGTTACCATGGAGTTCAACTATGTTGACCCATAATTGTATCTACTTGCTTTAAGCTGATAGTTACTCAAGTTCAAATACATTCTGAAATATATACATTTTTATACTCCCCTCCCCCACATTTTGTGATTTTTATGTCCCATTTTACATCTTCATGCTCATCCTATTATTGTTAATTATAGTTAAAACTACTTCTATGATTTTTAAATTGTTTTTAATCTATGTGTTCTCTATGTAGGCATATTCAGTTCTGCTCAGAAACAGCACACGTTTGTGTCTTTCTCTGTTGTTTGTCCAAGATCTATTGCTAGGCTGTGGTGTGTAGTTGGCTGGGGCTGTGGGTGTCAGGGCTTTGTGAATGCAGGAATTGAGGTGGCTGCATTGCCACCTAGTATCTTGGCTGCCTCTGTGGCAGAATTATCTCAGGACTTATTTAACCCAGATCTAATGCTAAGCTGCACTATGGAGTGGGAGGAGCTGAAGCATTCTCACTGAGAGAGGAACTTCTGTGTATTTCTGCACACACTGACACTGGTCATCACCACCCAACCTGGGCCACACTACAGACCCTTTGGCTGCTTCTGCTTAGCTAGATGAGTCCTCTCCCAGGGCCCGTCTGCCTAAGATTCAGTGCTTAGCCACTGCATGCTTTTATGGGAACTCCCCCATATGCATGCTGATATCCTCCATTGTTATACCCATTGCTCTGTGCACCCAACTGACTATGGCCTCTGTAGCTCCACCTGGATCACAACTCTGAACCCCAATCTGTCTCTGTGCAGCTATACAGAATCTCTGCAGAGATCTTACCCCAGGCTTGGTGTGAAGTAATTGGGGCCAGGGTGTTCAGCCCTTTGGATTGAGAAGTGCAGTAAGGCAGCAGTCACCAGTACTAGGTACTCTCAGCCTTGGTTGACAGTAAACCAGCATGCATATACTCCTTGCAAGTAGAATCTATGCTTCTCCAGCCCTTCTATCTGTCTCAGCAGATTTCCCAGCAGGCAAGAGAGCCTGTCTCTTCTGTGCAGGGCCCGAGAACTTGGATGCCCTGCTAACTCCCGGGGCAAGGGTCCACCAATGCAGTCCTTCTCTTCCTTACAGATGCCTCCCAGGGGCACAGTTCCCAACGGGATGCCTTTTTTTTTCCCTGTCCTTCCAGGTTACATGGAGATCTTCTTACAGGTTTGGTTGCATAAGAATTCTTCTACCAGTTTCCAGTTAGAATTTTCTGTGAGAATTCTTCTACATGTAGATATATATTTTGATGTGATTGTAGGAGAGGTGAGCTCCACATCCTCTTACTCCACCATCTTGACACCCCTTCAGAACTTTCTATTCTGTTCCATTGATCTACATGCGTGTCTTTATACCAAGACCATACTGTTTTGCTTAATGTAACATTGTAATATATGTCAAAAGCAGGATGTGTGATGACTCCAGCATTCTTCTTTCTAAGAATGCTTTAGCACCTCTGGGTCTTTTTGTGGTTCCATATAAAGTTTAGGACCTTATTTCTATTTCTGTAAAAATGCCATTGGGATTTTGATGGGAATAGCATTGAATCTTTAGATTCAATATTTCCTGCCCTGTACTTGCATCCTTGTGTTTTATTTATTTTATACTTAGTAGTTTGTACCTCTCAATCTCCTTGTTTTATTATGACCCTCTCCCCATACTGCTTCCAACTGGTAACCAATAGTTTGTTCTCTGTACTATGAATCTGTTTCTGTTTCTTTATATTCATTTGTTTGCTTTATTTTTTAATTCCACATGTAAGCAAAACCTTATGGTATTTGTCTTTCTCTGAATTACTTCACTAATTATAATTTTCTCCAACTCTATCCAAGTTGTTGCAAAAGGCAAAATTTCTTTCTTTTTTATGGCCGAGTAATATTCCAGTGTAAAGCTATATCTACACTGCATCTTCTTTATTCATTTATCTGTTGATGGACACTTAAGTTGCTTCCATATCTTGGCTATTGTAAATAATGCTGCTAAAACATTGAGGTGCATATATCTTTTCAAATTAGTCTTTTTGTTTTCTTTGGATATATACCCAAAAGTGGAATTACTGGATCACATGGTAGTGCTATTTTTAATTTTTTGAAAATCTCCATACTGTTTTCCATAAAGACTCTAACAATTTACATTTCCACAAGGGTTGCCTTTTCTCTACATCCTCAACAATATTTATTATACATTGTCTTTTTCATGATGTTTATTCTGACAGATCTAAACCAATATCTCATTTTGTTTTGATTTGCATTTCCCTAATAATGAGTGATGTTGAGCATCTTTTCATGTGTCTGTTGTCCATCTCTATGTCTTCTTTGGAAAAATGTCTATTCACATCTCCTGCCAGTTGTTTAATTGGGTTGTTTGTTTCATTAATATTGACTTATATGAGCTCTTTATATATTTTGAATATTAACTCATTTGCAAATATCTTCTCCCATGCAGTAGGTTGTCTTTTCATTATGTTAATGGTTTATTTTGCTGTGTAAAAGCTTTTAAGTTTATTTAGGTTCCATTTGTATATTTTTGCTTTAGTTTCTCTTACTTGAGGAGACAAATCCAAAAAGTATTACTAAGAATTATGTCAAGGTGTGCTGCCTATGTTTTCTACTAGCAGTTGTATGGTTTCTAGTCTTACATTTAGGCCTTTAATCCATTTTTATTTTATTTTTGTATATGGTGTGAGAAAATGTTCTAATTTCATTCTTTTATATGTCCAGTTTCCCAACACCATTTTTTAATGTTTATTTATTTAATTTATTTTTGACTGTGTTGGGTCTTTGTTGCTGTGCATGGGTTTTCTCTAGTTGAGGCGAGCAGGGACTACTCTTTGTTGCAGTTCATGGGCTTCTCATTGCAGTGGATTCTCTTGTTGCAGAGCATGGTCTATATGTGCATGGGCTTCAGTAGTTGTGGTGTGTGGGCTCAGTAGTTGTGGCTTTCGAGCTCTAGAGCACAGGATCAGTAGTTGTGGAGCATGGGCTTAGTTGCTCTGAAGCATGTGAGATCTTCCCGGACCAGTGCTTGAACCCATGTCCCCTGCATTGGCAGGCAGATTGTTAACCACTCTGCCACCAGAGAAGCTCCAACACCATTTTTGAAGAGACTATGTTTTCAAAATTGTATGTTTTTCCCTCCATTGTTGCAGATTAATTGACCATATGTGGGTGGGTTTATTTCTGGGCTCTATATTCTATTCCATTGATCAATTTGTTTGTTTTGGTGCTGGAACCATATTGTTTTGGTTACCATAGCTTTATATTAGAGTCTGAAGTCAGAAATGGTTATGCTTCCAGCTTTGTTCTCTTTTCTTAAGATTGCCTTGCTATTTGTTGTCTTGTTTGATTTCATACAAAATTTAAGATTATTTTTTTGGTTCTGTGAAAAATGTTATGGGTATATTGATAAGGATTGCATTAAATCTGTAGATTGCTTTGGGTAGTATGGAAATTTTAACAATATTAATTCTTCCAATCCCTGAACACAGGATATCTTTACATTTATTTGTATTGTCTTCAATTTCCTTCATCAATGTCATGTAGTTTCAGAGTGGAGGTCTTTAACTTCCTTGATTAAGTTTAGTGCTAAGTTTTAATTTGTTTGTATTTGATTGTAAATGGGATTGGTTTCTTGCTTTCTCTTTCTGAAAGCTCATTATCAGTGTACAGAAAACAACATATTTCTATATTTTAATCTTTTTACCTGAAACATTATTGAATCCATTTATTAGTTCTAATAGTTTTTTTTTTACATAGAGAAACTAGGGTTTTCTGTATATTGTGTCATGTGATCTACAAAGAGTGACAGTTTTACTACTTCTCTTCCAATTTGGATAACTTTGATTTCTTTCTCTTTTCCGATTTCTATGACTTCCAATGCTATGTTAAATAAAAATGGTGGGAGTGGGCACCCATATTTTGTTCTTAATTTTAGATGAAAGACCTTCAGTTTTTCACCATTGAGATTGATGTTAGGTATAGGTTGTCAAAAATGGCCTTTATTATTTTGAGATATGTTACCTCTGAACCAACTTTGTAGAGTTTCTATCTTTAAAACATGAATGGGTATTGAATTTTGTCAAATGCTTACTTCTGTGTCTAATGAGATTACATGTGACTTTTATTCCTTGTTTTGTTTGGTTTGTGGATCATATTGTTTGATTTGCAGACACTGAATCATCCTTGCATTCCTGGAATAAATCCCACTTGATCATGGTGTATGATTTTTTTTATATATATTGTTGAATTTTGTTTCCTAATATTCTGTTGAGGATTTTTGCATCTATATTCATCAGGGATAAAAGGCATGTAATTTTCTCTTTCTGTGTAGTGTTTTTCTCTGCTTTTGGCATCAGGGTAATGGTGACCTTGTAGAATGAATTTGGGAGTGTTCCCTCCTCTTCACATTTTTGGAAATAGTTTGAGAAAAGGAAGTATCAACCCTTATTCTTATATTTGGTAGAATTCCCCTGAGAATCCATGCAGTCCTTGAATTTTATTTGTTCAAAGTTTTTGGATCAATTATTCAATTTTACTACTAGTGAGCAATCTGTTCAGATTGTCTATTTCTTCCTGGTTCAGTCTTGGAAGATTGTATATTTCTAGTAATTTATCCATTTCTTCTAGTTTTTTAAAAATTTGTTGGCAGATAACTGTTCATAATATTCTCTTCTTTTTGTTTTTAGTTTGTTTTTTGGGGTCATGTCTCTTTTTTTTAATGAGCCTGGCTAAAGGCATATCAATTTGTTTATCTTTCTGAAGAACCACCTCTGGCTTTCATGGATCTTTTTATTGTTTTTTGGTCTCTGTTTTATTTAGAGACCAAAAGCCTGATTCTATATTGTGATCCTTGGTTTGTAGGCACTCTGATCATAATTATTTCCTTTCTTCTGCAGACTTTGGGCTTTGTTTATTCTTCTTTTTATATTTCATTTAGATGGGCAGATTAGGTTGTTTTCCTGAGATTTTTCTTGTTTCTTGAGATAGGACTGTATCCCTGTAAACTTCCTTCTTAGAACTAATTTTGCAACATCCCCTAGGTTTTTATTTTATTTTAATTTATTTTAATTGTGTTTTTATTTGTCTTAAGACATTTTCTAATTTACTCTTTGATTTCTTTCTTGACTCAGGAATTTTCTTTTAGTAGCATGTTATTTAGTTTCCATATGTTTGTGTTTTTCTTATTTTTTCCTGTGATTGATTTTTACTTTCATACTTTTGTGGTTAGACAACATTTTTGATATTATTTCTACCCTTTTAAATTTATTGAGACTTTTTTTGTGACCTAATGTATGATCTGTCCTGGAGAATGTTCCATGTGCACTTGAAAAATTGTGTACTCTGCTGTTTTGGGATGGAATGTCCTGTTTATACCTATAAGTTCAATTGATAAAATGTATCATTCATGGACATTTGGGTGGAGAAGTGATGGGGACCTGAGTGCTTGGGGCTGCAGTTCTGTGCTGGTTTCACCTGTCACCTGGTGTGCGCACCTTGGTTAGAGTCTGGTTCAGAGTTGGAGGTGTTGGTGCCATACCACTGAGCTTTCCTTGTTCCCTCCCAAGTGTGCACGAGGACAGACACTCAGTGATGTCATTCTCCAATATGAAGTTAGCTTTGCTCCTTCAGGAGTGTGTGCAGGGATGCAAGAATTGACAGTGGATGTTCTGCCTTGGTTAGAAACAAGGCTGGAGTCTGAGCTGGCTCTGTTCCCTCCAAGTGTGTGCAGTCACATTTGCAACAACAGCCTCTATCTTAGTTGAGAATAACACCAGAGCAAGACGGCCTTGGAGCAGGAGCCTTGTGTGGACTGGGAGGTGTGGTGGGGTGGTCCTGGTAAGCTGGACAGAGTCTCAGGCCATTTGCAATCTGCTGTCTCTCTGCTGTGATGGAAAGTAGGCAATCTGTGAATGAGTTCTTTACCTCACAGTAGACAGAATGGCCATCATCAAATTGTCTACAAATAATAAATGCTAGAGTGGGTGTGGAGCAAAAGGAACCCTCTTACATTGTTAGTGGGAATGTAAATTGGTGCAGCCACTATGGAGAACAGTATGGAGGTTCCTTTAAAAACTAAAAATAGAGCTACCATATGATCCTGCAATCTCACTCCTGGGCATTTATCTGGAGAAAACTATAATTTGAAAAATGCATGCACCCCAATATTCATTGCAGCACTATTTACAATAGCCAAGATATGGAAGCAGTCTAAATGTTTATCAACAGATGAATGGATAAAGAAGATGTGGTAAGTACATATAAATGTGTATACACACATACACACACACACAATGGAATATTACTCAACCATAAAGAAGAATGTAATAATGTCATTTGCAGCAACGTGGGTGGACCTAGAGTTCATCATACTAAGTAAACCAGACAGAGAAAGACAAATGTCATATGATATTGCTTATAATCTAAAGGAAAAAAAGACATAACTGAACTTATTTCCAAAACAGAAAGAGACTCACAGACACAGGAAATAAATTTATGGTTATCAAAGGGGAAAGGGCAGTGGGAGGAGGGATAAATTAGGAGGCTGTGATTAACATATACACACTACTATGTATAAAGTAGATCACCAACAAGTACCTACTATATAGCACAGGGAACTATACTCAATATTATGCAATAACATATAAGGGATCTGAAAAAGAATCTTACACAGTATTGTAAATCAACTATACTTCAATAAAAGAAAATAGCAGTTTAGTGGTTTATTACAGCCCTCCAGTAAGCCCCACTGGTTTTCAAATCAGCTAATTGATCGGGTATTCCCAGTGTCAGACCTAAGGCTGGGGTGCCTATTATTTGGCTTAAATCACTTGTTCCCCAGTGAGGATCCCCATGTCTCTGTTATCCCCCTTCTCTTCAATATCTCCTGCTAAAGATGCATGCCTTGACCAGATCACTTCCCTTCTCTTACCTGACTCTGTGTGGATCTTTCTTTACAACCTTCATCATAGAATAGCTGTTCTGCTATCTCCAGGTCTACTTCAGCAAGAGTCACTCTATATGTAGTTGTTATTTTTTATGTGTTTCTAATGGAAGGTGAGCCCAGCATCCTCTTACTCCACCATATTTATCTCTCTTCCAATTCTATTTTTATAATTTATTGCAAAATCTCCATACTGTACTCAAAAGTGGCTACAATTTATATTCCAACTGACAGTTCATGAGTTTCCTTTTTCTCCACATCCCTACCAACATGTGTTATTTGTTGTCATTTTGAATAGAAGCTGACAAGTGGGAGGTGGTAATCTCATTGTGATTTTGATTTGCATTTACCTGATGATTAGTGATGTTGTGCATCTTTTCATGTATTTAATGGCTGTCTGTATGTCTTCTTTAGAATAATGTCTACAGGTCCTCTGTTCATTTTGTAATCGGTTGTTTGTTTTTCTTGGTGTTGAGTTGTAAGAATTCTTTGTATATTTTTTATGTCAATCCCTTGTCAGATACTGTTTGCAAATATCTTCTCCTATTTAGTAGGATGCTTTTCATTTTGTTGATGGTTTACTTAACTTTGCAAAAGCTTTATATTTTGATGTAGTCCCATTTATGTTTACTTTTTTGTTTTTTTTCACTCTTGCCTGAGGAGATAGGACCCCCAAAATATTGTGAAGACTGATGTGAAAGTGTGTATATATGCTTCTCTTTTCTGCTAGATGTTTTATGGTTTCAGATCTTCCATTTAAGTTTTAAACCATTTTGAGTTTCTTTTGTATATAGTTTCAGAAAGTGGTCCAATTTCATTCTTTTGTATGTAGCTGTCCAATTTTCCAAACACAATTTATTGAAGAGCCTGTCTTTTCCCCATTGTATATTCTTGCCTCCTTTGTCATAGATTAATTGACCATATGTGCATGAATTTATTTGGGGCCTCTCTTTCCATTCCATATGTGTTTGTTTTTGTTCCAGGACCATACTGCTTTGATTAATGCAGCTTTGTATTATAGTCTGAAGTCAGGGACCATGATACCTCCAGTTTTCTTCTTTATCTCAAAATTTCTTTTATTATCTGAGGGCTTTTGTTGTTTCATACAAATTTTAGGATTGTTTATTCTAGTTCTGTGAAAAGTGCTGTTGGTACTTTGATAGGGATTGCATTAAAACTGTAGATTGCCTTGGGGAGTGTTGTCATTATAACAATATTAATTCTTCCTATCTGTGAGCACAGTATATCTTTGCATTTGTTTGTGTTGTCTTCAGTTTCTCTCATCAATGTCTTATAGTTTTCCAAGTACAGTTTATTTCATCACCTTGATTAGGTTTATTCCTAGGTATTTTATTCATTTTGATGTATTTGTAAATGGGATTTTTAAAGTTTATCTTTCTGATAGTTCATTATTAGTATGTAGAAATGCAATAGATTTCTTTATATCAATTTTTGTATCCTGCAACTTTACTGAATTCCCTTATTATTTCTAATAGTATTTTGTTGGTATATTTAGGGTTTTCTGTATCTTGTCATCTGCAAACAGTGACAGTTTTACTTCTTACTTTTCAATTTGGATTGCTTTTCTTTCTTTTTCTTACCTAATTGCTGTGGCTAGGATTTCCAATACTCTGTTGAAGAAAAGTGGCAAGAGTGGCACCCTTGCCTTGTTCCTTATCTTACAGGAAATGCTTTAAGCATTTTGCTGTTGAGTATGATGTTGGCTTTTGTTTTGTCATATATGGCCTTTATTATGTTAAGTTATATTTTCTCTATACCAAGTTTGCTGAGAGCTTTTATCATAAATGGATGTTGAATTTTGCCAAAAGATGTCCATCTATTAAGAATATCATATGGTTTTATTCTTCAGTTTATTCATGCAGTGTATCACATTGATTTGTGAACACTGAACATCCTTGCATCCCTGGGATAAATACCGCTTGGTCATGGTGCATGATCCTATTAATATGTTGTTGAATTTGATTTCTTAATGTTTTGTTGAAGATTTTTGCATCTATATTAATCAGAAATATTGAACTGTAATGCTCTTTGTGTGGTCTGATTTCAGTCTCAGCATGATGCTGACCTCATATGAGTTCACAAGAGTTCATTTCTCTTCAAATTTTGGAATAGTTTCAGAAAGAAAGGCAATAATTCTTCTTTAAATTTTTGGTAAAATTCACATGTGAACTCATCTGATACTGGACTTTCGTTTCCTGGGAGGTTTTTTTAAATTACTGATTCAATTTCATTTCTGGTAATCAGTCTTCATATTCTCTATATCTTCCTGATTCAGTTTTTGAAGATTGTACACTTCCAGAAATTTATTTATTTCTTTGAGGTTGTCCAATTGTTGGTTTATAATTGTCTGTAGTAATGTCTTATTACCCTTTGTATTTCTGTGATGTCGTAATTTCTCTTCTTTCCTTATTTTATTTTATTTACTTTGGCCCTCTTTTTTTATCTCCTTGGTTACCCTGATTAAACACTTATCAATTTTGTTTGTATTTTCAAAGAATCCATTCTTAGTTTCATTTATCTTTTCTATTGTTTTTTGTCTCCATTTTATTTATTTCCACATTGATCTGTATTATTTCCTTCCTTCCACTAACTTTGGTTTTTGTTTGTTTTTCTTTTTCTAGTTTATTTAAGTGTGAGTTTTGATTATTTATTTTGACTGTTTTTTGTTTAGTGAGGTAGGCCTGTATCACTATAAACTTCTCTCTTATTACTGATTTTGCTGCATTCTGTATATGTTGGATCATTGTGTTTCTATTTTCATTTCTTTCCATGTATCTTTTTATTTTGTTTTTGATTTAATCAGTGATCCATTGGTTGTTTACATACTGTTTAAACTTCATATATTTTGTGGGTTTTATAATTACTTTGTAGTTGGTTTTTATTTTCATACCCTTGTGGTTGGAAAAGTTGCTTGATATGATTTTAATCTTCCTAAATTTATTGAGTCTTGTTTTGTGGCCTAGCATGCAATCTATCCTAGAGAATGTTCCATGTGCTTTTATTTTTTTTTTTAATTTTTTTTAAACATCTTTATTGGAGTATAGTTGCTTTACACTGGTATGTTAGTTTCAGCTTCACATCAAAATGAATCATTTATATATATACATATGTTCCCATATCTCTTCCCGCTTGCGTCTCCCTCCCTCCAACCCTCCCTATCCCACCCCTCCAGGCAGTCACAAAGCACCGAGCTGTTCTCCCTGTGCTATGCAGCTGCTTCCCACTAGCTATCTACCTTACGTTTGATAGTGTATATATGTCCATGCCTCTTTATCGCTTTGTCACCGTTTACCCTTCCCCCTCCCCATAGCCTCAAGTCCATTCTCTAGTAAGTCTGTGTCTTTATTCCTGTTTCACCCCTAGGTTTTTCATGACATTTTTTTTTCTTAAATTCCATATATATGTATTAGCATACGGTATTTGTCTCTCTCTTTCTGACTTACTTCACTCTGTATGACAGACTCTAGGTCTATCCACCTCATTACAAATAGCTCAATTTCGTCTCTTTTTATGGCTGAGTAATATTCCATTGTATATATGTGCCACATCTTCTTTATCCATTCATCCGATGATGGACACTTAGGTTGTTTCCATCTCTGGGCTATTGTAAATAGGGCTGCAATGAACATTTTGGTACATGTCTCTTTTTGAATTATGGTTTTCTCAGGGTATATGCCCAGTAGTGGGATTGCTGGGTCATATGGTAGTTCTATTTGTAGCTTTTTAAGGAACCTCCATACTGTTCTCCACAGTGGCTGTATCAATTTACATTCCCACCAACAGTGTAAGAGGGTTCCCTTTTCTCCACACCCTCTCCAGCATTTATTGTTTCTAGATTTTTTGATGATGGCCATTCTGACTGGTGTGAGATGATATCTCATTGTAGTTTTGATTTGCATTTCTCTAATGATTAGTGATGTTGAGCATTCTTTCATGTGTTTGTTGGCACTCTGTATATCTTCGTTGGAGAAATGTCTATTTAGGTCTTCTGCCCATTTTTGGATTGGGTTGTTTGTTTTTTTGTTATTAAGCTGCATGAGCTGCTTATAAATTTTGGAGATTAACCCTTTGTCAGTTGCTTCATTTGCAAATATTTTCTCCCATTCTGAGGGATGTCTTTTGGTCTTCTTTATGGTTTCCTTTGCTGCGCAAAAGCTTTTAAGTTTCATTAGGTCCCATTTGTTTACGTTTGTTTTTATTTCCATTTCTCTAGGAGGTGGGTCAAAAAGGACCTTGCTGTGATTCATGTCATAGAGTGTTCTGCCTATGTTTTCCTCTAAGAGTTTGATAGTTTCTGGCCTTACATTTAGGTCTTTAATCCATTTTGAGCTTATTTTTGTGTATGGTGTTAGGGAGTGATCTAATCTCATACTTTTACATGTAGCTGTCCAGTTTTCCCAGCACCACTTATTGAATAGGCTGTCCTTTCTCCACTGTACATTTCTGCCTCCTTTGTCAAAGATAAGGTGACCATATGTGCGTGGGTTTATCTCTGGGCTTTCTATCCTGTTCCATTGATCTATATTTCTGTTTTTGTGCCAGTACCATACTGTCTTGATTACTGTAGCTTTGTAGTATAGTCTGAAGTCAGGAAGCCTGATTCCTCCAGCTCCATTTTTCGTTCTCAAGATTGCTTTGGCTATTCGGGGTCTTTTGTGTTTCCATACAAATTGTGAGATTTTTTGTTCAAGTTCTGTGAAAAATGCCAGTGGTAGTTTCATAGGGATTGCATTGAATCTGTAGATTGCTTTGGGTAGTAGAGTCATTTTCACAATGTTGATTCTTCCAATCCAAGAACATGGTATATCTCTCCATCTATTTGTATCATTTTTAATTTCTTTCATCAGTGTCTTATAATTTTCTGCATACAGGTCTTTTGTCTCCTTAGGTAGGTTTATTCCTAGGTATTTTATTCTTTTTGTTGCAATGGTAAATGGGAGTGTTTTCTTGATTTCACTTTCAGATTTTTCATCCTTAGTGTATAGGAATGCCAGAGATTTCTGTGCATTAATTTTGTATCCTGCTACTTTACCAAATTCATTGATTAGCTCTAGTAGTTTTCTGGTAGCATCTTTAGGATTCTCTATGTATAGTATCATGTCATCTGCAAACAGTGACAGCTTTACTTCTTCTTTTCCGATTTGGATTCCTTTTATTTCCTTTTCTTCTCTGATTGCTGTGGCTAAAACTTCCAAAACTATGTTGAATAAGAGTGGTGAGAGTGGGCAACCTTGTCTTGTTCCTGATCTTAGTGGAAATGCTTTCAGTTTTTCACCATTGAGGACGATGTTGGCTGTGGGTTTGTCATATATGGCCTTTATTATGTTGAGGAAAGTTCCCTCTATGCCTACTTTCTGCAGGGTTTTTATCATAAATGGGTGTTGAATTTTGTCAAAAGCTTTCTCTGCATCTATTGAGATGATCATATGGTTTTTCTCCTTCAGTTTGTTAATATGGTGTATCACGTTGATTGATTTGCGTATATTGAAGAATCCTTGCATTCCTGGAATAAACCCCACTTGATCATGGTGTATGATCCGTTTAATGTGCTGTTGGATTCTGTTTGCTAGTATTTTGTTGAGGATCTTTGCATCTATGTTCATCAGTGATATTGGCCTGTAGTTTTCTTTCTTTGTGACATCCTTGTCTGGTTTTGGTATCAGGGTGATGGTGGCCTCGTAGAATGAGTTGGGGAGTGTTCCTCCCTCTGCTATATTTTGGAAGAGTCTGAGAAGGATAGGTGTTATCTCTTCTCTAAATGTTTGATAGAATTCGCCTGTGAAGCCATCTGGTCCTGGGCTTTTGCTTGTTGGAAGATTTTTAATCACAGTTTCAATTTCAGTGCTTGTGATTGGTCTGTTCATATTTTCTATTTCTTCCTGATTCAGTCTTGGCAGGTTGTGCCTTTCTAAGAATTTGTCTATTTCTTCCAGGTTGTCCATTTTATTGGCATAGAGTTGCTTGTAGTAATCTCTCATGATCTTTTGTATTTCTGCAGTGTCAGTTGTTACTTCTCCTTTTTCATTTCTAATTCTATTGATTTGAGTCTTCTCCCTTTTTTTCTTGATGAGTCTGGCTAATGGTTTATCAATTTTGTTTATCCTTTCAAAGAACCAGCTTTTAGTTTTATTGATCTTTGCTATTGTTTCCTTCATTTCTTTTTCATTTATTTCTGATCTGATTTTTATGATTTCTTTCCTCCTGCTAACTTTGGGGTTTTTTTTGTTCTTCTTTCTCTAATTGCTTTAGGTGCAAGGTTAGGTTGTTTATTCGAGATGTTTCCTGTTTCTTAAGGTAAGATTGTATTGCTATAAACTTCCCTCTTAGAACTGCTTTTGCTGCATCCCATATATTTTGAGTTGTCGTGTCTCCATTGTCATTTGTTTCTAGATATTTTTTTATTTCCCCTTTGATTTCTTCAGTGATCACTTCGTTATTAAGTAGTGTATTGTTTAGCCTCCATGTGTTTGTATTTTTTACAGATCTTCTTCTGTAATTGATATCGAGTCTCATAGCGTTGTGGTCGGAAAAGATACTTGATACAATTTCAATTTTCTTAAATTTACCAAGGCTTGATTTGTGACCCAAGATATGATCTATCCTGGAGAATGTTCCATGAGCACTTGAGAAAAATGTGTATTCTGTTGTTTTTGGATGGAATGTCCTATAAATATCAATTAACTCCATCTCGTTTAATGTATCATTTAAAGCTTGTGTTTCCTTATTTATTTTCATTTTGGATGATCTGTCCATTGGTGAAAGTGGGGTGTTAAAGTCCCCTACTATGAATGTGTTACTGTCAATTTCCCCTTTTATGGTTGTCAGTATTTGCCTTATGTATTGAGGTGCTCCTATGTTGGGTGCATAAATATTTACAATTGTTATATCTTCCTCTTGGATCGATCCCTTGATCATTATGTAGTGTCCTTCTTTGTCTCTTCTAATAGTCTTTGTTTTAGTCTATTTTGTCTGATATGAGAATTGCTACTCCAGCTTTCTTTTGGTTTCCATTTGCATGAAATACCTTTTTCCATCCCCTTACTTTCAGTCTGTATGTGTCTCTAGGTCTGAAGTGGGTCTCTTGTAGACAGCAAATATATGGGTCTTGTTTTTGTATCCATTCAGCCAATCTGTGTCTTTTGGTGGGAGCATTTAGTCCATTTACATTTAAGGTAATTATCGGTATGTGTGTTCCCATTTCCATTTTCTTAATTGTTTGGGGTTTGTTATTGTAGGTCTTTTCCTTCTTTTGTGTTTCTTGCCTAGAGAAGTTCCTTTAGCAGTTGTTGTAGAGCTGGTTTGGTGGTGCTGAACTCTCTCAGCTTTTGCTTGTCTGTAAAGGTTTTAATTTCTCCATCAAATCTGAATGAGATCCTTGCTGGGTAGAGTAATCTTGGTTGCAGGTTTTTCTCCTTCAACACTTTCATTATGTCCTGCCACTCCCTTCTGGCTTGCAGAGTTTCTGCTGAAAGATCAGCTGTTAACCTTATGGGGATTCCCTTGTGTGTTATTTGTTGTTTTTCCCTTGCTGCTTTTAATATGTTTTCTTTGTATTTAATTTTTGACAGTTTGATTAATATGTGTCTTGGCGTATTTCTCCTTGGATTTATCCTGTATGGGACTCTCTGTGCTTCCTGGACTTGATTAACTATTTCCTTTCCCATATTAGGGAAGTTTTCAACTATAATCTCTTCAAATATTTTCTCAGTCCCTTTCTTTTTCTCTTCTTCTTCTGGAACCCCTATAATTCGAATGTTGGTGCGTTTAATGTTGTCCCAGAGGTCTCTGAGACTGTCCTCAGTTCTTTTCATTCTTTTTTCTTTATTCTGCTCTGCAGTAGTTATTTCCACTATTTTGTCTTCCAGGTCACTTCATAATCATCAGAAATCTGCCTTGAAAACTGTTCATTCTTTATGTTGTGTGTTGTTGTTTTTTATAGTAGGCAATTACCATTGCTGCCACTTAGTTTATAAATACATACCGTCTTATACTGCACATGAACTATGAAATCAGGCTTCTTTAACAAAATTTATACTTCCCCCTATGGGCACTAGTTCAAATCAGAGATGGAATTTTGTGCATTTGATTGTTCCAAGTATGGGGTACTGCAACAGCTGACTAGAGCATGTCCAAATTATATTTCAAGTGTGCTGGTATAAATGTCAATAAAGAAAACTGAAAAGTCTCAAGTCCAAACACCCAAACTTGCCCCTCTTCTCACCTGACCCAACCCAACATTGTAGTATGAGTCCATTACCATTTGAATAATTAGCAGCTTCTTTGTCAAATCTGAACAGCAACTGCTTCATAGCTTCTCACCTCCATCCCTTCTCTCAAAGAAGGGATGTTTGTTTAAGGAAAAGGACCACTAAAACACTGCTATAGACTGAATGTCTGTGGTCCCCCCAAATCCATATGTTGAAACCTAATTCCCAATGTAACTGTATTAGGAGGTGATTAGATCATGAGGGTGGAGCTCTCATGAATGGGATCTGTGCCCTTATAAAAGAAACCCTATAAAAGACAGATCCCTAACCTTTTCCACCACATGAGGACAAGGCAAGAAGATAGCCTTCTGTGAACCAGGAAGTGGGCCCTCACCAAATACCACATCTATTGGTATCTTGATGTTGGACTTCACAGTCTCCAGAACTACGAGAAATAAATGTTTGCTATTTAAGCGACATAGACTGTGGTCTTTTCATTATAGAGGCCCAAACTGATTAAGATAAACACCAAGTAATCAGACATGGTGGGACCAACATTACTGCCATTCCCTGAGAAGTCCAGGCTCCCAGCCATAGTCCTCTCCATTCCCATTCACCATGCTGCCTTCATAGTCATCTTTTGAAACAGGTTTGAACTTCTTCCAGAAATATGTACTGGACAAAATATTTGCTATTCCTCCCAGTATATAAAACTACAAAATCATGGTATTATATGTGAAACAAACATAAGAAGATTTGGAAAGGTGAATAAATGTAGGCAGACTGGATAGGGAGTGAAAGACCCAAGGAACAACATCCTGATGGGTTTCCTGGATTTTCTTTTTGCATCATATATCCCATACTTGACATTAAAGCCAACAACCCAGAAATGCCAAGAGGTATAGGCAAAATTCCAAACAGAAGTCTTCCTGTTCTAGCCAAAGGACCAGGAAAGAGACAGTCTAGCAAGATGTAATACTTTTAGACAATAATCTCTCTACTCAAGCCAAATACCATACACAAAAAACTAGAGCCACCAGATCAGCAAAGGCCAAGTGAGAGACCTAGACTTCTACCCTCAACAGCCTATGTCAAGGCACCTAAACATTACCTGCTAAGGAGTCATAAGATAAGGCTGAGTGTGGAGCCAGGACTTTCATTACCATTAGATGGTATTGAGCACCCTCTGTCAGGTGTCAGTGAAGACCATGTAGGGATCCTGGAATTCCAGACTCACCTGACAGTAACAGGGTGCATCTGTCCCTTCCATCTCTCTGTTCATGTGATATCAGAAGAGGCTTAGTAGAGTCAGGAAACTCATCACTGCCCAGCAATAACAAGGCCAACTCCACTGTGGTGTCAATGGAGGCCATATTAGAAGCCATTAACAAGGCACTCCTACCCCTCATTACCAGGGAGATATCAGTGGAAGCCTAGTAAGGAGTCAGAACCCCCACCTTTTCCAAGAAGTACTAAAGAGTTCCCCCACTCCTGTTGGGTGCCAGTGGTGGCCTACTAGAGACTTTGAATTTCAATTCCCACCTGGTAGTAATGAGACCGTGCATTCTCCTTCCCTGTTTGGAGTAGTGTCAGAGGAATCCAGATAAAATAGAATGTTTAAATAAAATCTAGAATTTCTTAACATAATACCAAAATTGTTCAGGTTTCAATAAAAAAACCATTCATCATACCAAGAAACAGTATGATCTCAAGCTCAGTGGGAAAAATAGCAATCAATAGATTCCAATATTGAGATAAGAGATGTTAAAATTATCTGACACAGATTTTAAAGCAGCATCATAAAAATATTTCAATGAACAATTACAAAAGCAAAATTGAAAAAAGGAAAAAGTAGAATATCTTAGGAAAGAAACAGAAAATTTCAACACAGAAAAGAAGATATAAAGAAGAACCAAATATAAACTTTAGCACTGAAAAATACAATAACCCAAGTAAGAAACTCAGTGGATGGGCTCAACGACAGAATGGAGGAGACAAAGGAAAGAATCAGCAAAGTGGAAGATAGAACAATAAAAATTACCCAATCCGAAGAACAATGAGAAATTTAAAACAAATTTACAGAGCTTCAGGGACCTGTGGGACTATAACAAAAAAATCTAACATTCATGTCAACAGAGTCCCAAAGGAGGGATGCAAGAGACTAAGGCTGACACATAATTAAAGAAATAATTATTGAAAGCTTCCCAAATATGTCAAAAGATAGAAATCTACAGTTTAAAGAAATTGAGCAAATCCCAAATAGGGTGGGTAAATTAAAAGAAATCCACACCAACACTCAGTTACAATTCTTGAAATTAAAGACAAAGAAAAAATCTTGAAGTAGTAAAAGAGAAATTGCACCTTATCTATAAGTTAAAGCAATTCAAATGATAGTGGATTTCTCATCGAAACCATGGATGCCAGAAGGAAGAAGCACAACATTTTTCAAATGTTGGAGAAAAAACCAAATGAGCAAACAACTTTTCCAGAATTCTGTAGTCAATGAAAATATGCTTCAAGAGTAACGAGAAAATCAAGACATTCTTAGAACAAGGGCAAATAAAATAATTTGTCATCAGACCAGCTCTAAAATAATGGCTAAAGGAAGTTCTCTAAAGAGAAAATAAATGAGATAGAGGGAACCTTGAAATATTAGGAATAAGAAATGGTAATCAGGGAATTCCCTGGTGATCCAGTGGTTAAGACTCCATGCATTCACTACTGAGAGCCCAGGTTCAATGCCTGCTCAAGGAACTAAGATCCCACAATCTGTGCAGTGAGGCAAAAAAAAAAAAAAAGTAATCCAATCAAATATATGGGTAAATAGACCAGATTATCTTCCTCCCCTTCATAGTTTAAAATTATGTATGATGGTTTAAACAGAAATTATTGAACTATCTCATGTGGTTCTCAATGAGTGTAGAGGAAATGTTTAAGACAATATTTTAAATGGGGTCAAATAAACTGGTAATATTATAACACCAGTAGATTGATAAGTTTTGCATACATAATGTAATACTTAAAATAACAACTATAAAAGCTATTCAGAGATATACTCAAAAAAGAAATGTATAAATCAACATAGAATTGTAAAATATGTTCATGTAATGCAAAAAAAAAAGGCAAGAAATATAAAAAAAGAAGCAAAAGAAAAGCAGAACGAAAAAAGAGAAAACCAAAAGTAAAGTGGCAGGTATAAGCCCTTATATATCAATAATTAAATCAAAATTTAATGGTCAAAACACAAAGTTTAAAATTAAAAGATAGAGGTTCACAGATTGAATTTAAAAACATAACCTGAGTATTTTCTGTCTAAAAGATACTCACTGAAAATATAGCAGTGGCATGAGAGTAAAAGAATGGAGAAAATATATCATAAATGCATTAATAAAAAACAAGCAACAGTGGTTATATTAATATCAGATAAAGTAGACTAAGAGCAAAGAAAATTGACAGATACAGAAAAGGACATTAGATAATGCTAAAAGGGTCCATTCACAAAGAAGGCAAAGCAATCCAAATATGTATGCAAAAAATGATGGAGCTGCAAAATATGTGAAGCAAAAATTGATAAAACTAAAAGGAGAAAAAGAAAAATCTAAATTTGGTTGGAGGCTTCAATACTCCTTTTTTTACCAATTAACAGAAAATAAGCAAAGATATAGAAGAATTCAACAACCTATCAACCAATAAAATGATCTAATCTATATTTATAGGAAACTTCACCAAATAACAACAGCAAACACATTCCTTACAAGAGCACAAGGAATGTATAACAAGGTAGACCATATCTTGAGCACCCAACATTATTTAAATTTAAATAAATTTAAAACATTTTAAACCATACAGATTGTATTTTCTGACAACAATGGAATCAAACCAGAAATCAACAAGAGAAAGATAATAGGAAAATCTGCAAACATTTAGATACTAAGAAACACACTACTAAATACATGGGTAAAAAGAAAACTGCAAGAGAACTTAAATAATACATGGAACTAAATGAAAATTAAAATGAAATAGAAAAACACAAACTCATGGAAGCTAAACAATATGTTACTAAACAAATAATGGAAAACTAAAGAAATCAAAGAGGAAATCAAAAAATACGTAGAGCCCAATGAAAATGAGAGCATGACAATCCAAACTCTATGGGACACAGCAGAAACAGTTCTAAGAGGGAAGTTTATAGCAATACAGTCTTACCTCAGGAAACAAGAAAAATCTCAAACAACCTAACCATACACCTAAAGCAACTAGAGAAAGAAGAACAAACAAAACCCAAAGTTAGTAGAGGGAAAGAAATCATAAAGATCACAGCAGAAATAAAATGAAATAGAGGTGAAGAAAACAATAGTGAAGATCAATGAAACGAAAATCTGGTTCTTTGAAAAGATAAACAAAATTGGTAAATCTTTAGGCATACTCATCAAGAAAAAAAGGGAGAGAGCTCAAATCAACAAAATAAGAAAAGAAAAAGGAGAAGGTTCAAGTGACATCACAGAAATACAAAGGATCATTAGAGACTGCTATAAGGAACTATATGAACAAAAAAATGGACAACATAGAAGAAAGGAACAAATTCTAAGAAAGGTACAACTTTCCAAGACTGAACCAGGAAGAAGTAGATAACATGAACAGAAAAATCTCAAGTACTGAAATTGACTGTGATTAAAAAACTTCCAACAAATAAAAGTCCAGAACCAGATGGCTTCACAGGTGAATTCTATCAAACATTTAAAGAAGAGTTTTCCTTTTGAAACTCTTTCAGAAAATTGGAGAGGAGGGAACACTCCGAAACTCATTCTATGTGGCCACTATCTCCCTGATACGTAAACCAGACAAAGATACCAAAAAAAAAAAAAAAAAAAAATTAAAGCCCAATATCACTGATAAACATAAAGGCAAAAATCCTCAACAAAATACAAGCAAACTGAATCCAACATTACATTACAAGGATCATACACCATGATCAACTGGGATTTATCCCAGAGATGCAAGGATTTTTTCAGTATACACAAGTCAATCAGTGTGATACACCACACTAAGAAATTGAAGAATAAAACCCATATGGTCATCTTAATAGATGCAGAAAAATCTTTTGACAAAATTCAAAACCCATTTAACTCTCCATAAATTGGTCATTGAGGGAAGCTACATCAACATAATAAAGACCATATATGACAAACCCACAGCTAACATCATATTCAATGGTGAAAAACTGAAAGCATTTCCTCTAAGATCAGGAACAAGAAAAGGATGTCCACTCTCACCACTTTTATTCAACATAGTTTTGGAAGTCCTAGCCATGGCAATCAGAGAAGTAAAACAAATAAAAGGAATCCAAGTTGGAAAAGAAGAAGTAAAACTGTCACTGTTTGCAGATGACATGATGCTATACATAGAAAATCCTAAAGATACTACCAGAAAACTACTAGAGCTCATCAATGAATTTGGTAACTTTGCAGGATATAAAATTAATACACAGCCATCTGTTGCATTCCTATATACTAACAATGAAAAATCAGAAAAATTAAGGAAACAATCCCATTTACTATCACATCAAAATGAATAAAATACTTAGGAATAAACCTAAGAAAGCAAAAACCTGTACTCTAAAAACTATAAGATGCTGATGAAAGAAATAGAAGATGACACAAATAGATGGAAAGATATACCATGTTCTTGGATTGGAACATTCAAAACTATCAAAATGACTATACTACCCAAGGGAATCTACAGATTCAATGCAATCCCTATCAAATTACCAATGGCATTTTTCACAGAACTAGAACAAAAAATTTTAAAATTTGTATGGTAATACCAAAGAACCCAAATAGCCAAAGCAATTCTGAGAAAGAAGAATGGAGCTGGAGGAATCAGGCACCCTGACTTCAGACTATACTATAAAGCTACAGTCATGAAAACAGTATAGTACTGGCACAGAAACAGAAATATAGATCAGTGGAACAGGACAGAAAGCCCGTGCACCCATGGTCAATTAACCTAAGAAAAAGGAGGAAAGGCTCTACAATGGAGAATAGTCTCTTCAATAAATGGTGCTGGGCAAACCAGACAGCTACATGTAAAAGAACAAAATTAGAACATTCTCTAACACCATACACAAAAATAAACTCAAAATGGATTAGACTTAAATTTAAGACTGCATGCTATAAAACTCTTAGAAGAAAACAGCCAGAACACTCTTTGACATAAATCATAACAATATCTTTTTGGATCCACCTCCTAGATTAATGAAAATAAAAACGAAAATAAACAACGGTGACCTAATTAAACTTTACAGCTTTTGCCCAGCAAAGGAAGCCATTAGCAAACCAAAAAGATAACCTACAGAAATGAAGAAAATATTTGCAACTTAGGCGACTGGCAAGGGATTAATCTGAAATTATATGAACAGCTCATGCAGCTCAATGTTTTAAAAATTGGCAGAAGATCTAAATAGACATTTCTTCAAAGAAGGCATACAGATCTCCCAAAAGCCCATGAAAGTTTTTTGACATCGCTAATTACTAGAGAAATGCAAATCAAAACTACAATGAGGTAACACCTCACATCAGTCAGAATGGCCATCATCAAAAAGTCTACAAACAATAAACACTGGAGAGGGTGTGGAGAAAAGGGAACCCTCTTGCACTGTTGGTGGGAATGTAAATTGGTACAACCACTATGCCCCATAACTTCCTAGGACTTGAATTCTTCTTTTTTTTTGGCCATGCCATGTGGCCTACGAGGTCTTAGTACCCTGATCAGGGATTGAACCCAGGCGAACTTCAGTGGAAGAGTGGAGTCCTAACCACTGGATTGCCAAGGAAGTGCCTGGAATTGAATTCTTAATTTAAAAACTGAGGATGAGATGATTTCGCTGGGGAATTCGACTAAATGTTTAAAGAAGAATCAACCAGTTATACATAATCTCTTCCTACTAATAGAAGAGGAGAGAACACTTTCCAACTCTTTTTATGAAGATGACATTACTGTATAACTAAATCAGAGAAAGACAGTCCAAAGAAGAAAACTATAGACCAAAATATCTCATGAATATAGACAAAAAATCCTTAAAAAATATTAGCAAATAAAATTCATCAAAATACAAAATAACTATACTACAAGATCATGCAAAGTTTATTCCAGGAATGCAAGGATTGTTTCATGTTAGAAAAAACACTGTAATCCACCATATTAACAGAACAAGAAGCATATTCACATGATTATGTTAAAATATACAGAGAAAGCATTTGATGCAATTTAATACTAATTCATGATCAGAACACTCAGAAATGTAGGAACAGAGGAAATCTTCCTCAGGTTAATAATAAGCATCTACAAAAAAATCTACAACTAACATTACAATTAATAGTGAAAGGCAATTCTTTCCCATGTAGTAGGGAATAAAGCAAGGATGTCTGCTCTTCCCACTCTTATTGAATATAGTGCTGGAAATTCTAACCAGTGAGGTAAAGAAAAAAAAAAAGGTATACAGATTGGAAAGAAAGATATAAAACTGTCCTTATTGCAGATGTCATAATTGGCTATATAGAAAATTCCAGAGAATCTACAAAATATCTTAGAACTAATAAGTGAGTTCAGCATAGTTTCAGCATACAAGCACATTTAAAAAAGCAATTGTATTCCTATATATTAGCAATGAGCACATAGACACTGAAATTAAAAATACAGTCATTCAAAAATTCAAATACTTAGGTATAAAGTCAACAACATGTGTCTAAAACTACAAAATACTAAAAAGAGAAATCAAAGATGATTTAAATAAATGTAGAGACATATCATGTTTATGCATTAGAAGACTCAACAAAGTAGAGAAGTGAATTCTCACCAAATTGGTCTAAGGTTTATCACAATTCCTGTCAAAATTCTAGTAATGTTTTTTTTATAGATATAAACAAGATAATTCTGAAATTTATATGGAAAGCAAAAGGAACTAGAGTAGCTAAAATGATTTGAAGAAGGAGAATAAAGTGAGAGGAATCAGTGTACCCAAATTCAAAATTTATATATATAGCTACAGTAATCAAGACTATAGTCTTGGCAGGAGGAATAGACACAAAGATCAATGGAACAGAACTGAATATACAGAAGGTAGCCCCCCACATGTACAGCCAAATGATTCTTCACAGAGTTGCAAAAACAATTCAGTGAAGGAAGGATAGCCTTTTCAATTCATGTTGCTAGGAAAAAATTGGACTTCAACAGGCATAAACATAACCTTGACCAAAGCCTCTTACCTTATTCAAAAATTTCAAAATGGTTCAAAGACTTAAAAGTAAGATGTAAAACTATAAAATTTTTAGAATATAATGTAAGAGAAAATCTACTGGACTTAGGACTTTTTAAAATCTTAGACATAACACCTAAAATACTCCTTTAAAAAATCAATAAATTAGACTTCATATGAATAAAACTAGAAAACTTTTCCAGTCCTAAAGACATTAAGAGTATGAAAAATCAAGCTACAGTCTAGGATAAAAAATTGGTAAAGTTCATATCAGACAAAAGTCTCTTATCTAAACATATAAAGAACTCCCCAAACTCAAGAGTAATGAAATAAATAATCCAATTATAAGATAACCAAAAGATATGAACAAACATTTCATCAAAGACATCAAATCCATGAAAAGATCTTTAATATCGCTAGTCATTATGGAAATGCAAAATAGGATCACCATTAGGTATCAGTACAGACCTTTCAGAATGATTAAAATAAAAAACAATGACACTACCAAATACTGGTGAGGATGGAAAAACCTGGATCACTCATACATTGCTGGTAATAATTTAAAATGGTAGAACAGCAACTACCATATAATCCAGCAGTTGTACTCTTGGGTATTAATCTCAGAGAAATGGAAAGGTATGATCACATGAAAACTTGTACACAAATGTTTATACCAGCATTACTCAAAATAGTCAAAAATGTAAACAATCTGAATACCCATCAACTTGTGAAACGATAAACAAACTGTGACATGCCCGTACTTTGGAATACTACTTAGCAATAAAAATAAAAAATTGATACTTGAAACAACCTGGATGAACCTTCAAAGAATTATACTGTTAAAAAAGCCAATCCCCAAAGATTACATAATGTATGCTTCCATTATATAACATTCTTGAAAATATAAAATTATAGAAATGGAGAATATATTAGTGGTGGCCAGAGGAAAGGGGGTGCTTTCATAAAAGGGAAAAATGAGGGATCATTGAGGAAATGTTCTTTGTCTTGACAATATCAAAGTCAATGTCTTATTTGTGAAGTATTATAGTTTTGCAAGATGTCATTATTGGGGAAACTGGGTAAAGGGTACAAAGAATCTTTATGTATTATTTCTTATAATTCCATGTGAATTCATAATTACCTCAAAATAAAAAGTCTAATTACAAAGAAAAAATATGAGCATGTCATTTCCATTCTCAAAACACTTTGATGGTTGTCTGTATATTATATTATACAGTAGCTCTGTATATCACAATGCCCTTCAAAATCCAACTCCTGATCAATTATCTCCCTAGCCCCACTTACCACCACTGCCTCCCCATCTTTCTTCTCCTCCCTCCTCACAGCATTAAATGTTCAGACCAGCCAGAAAATCTATATATGACCTCTGTGAGATTTTCTTTAAAAGCACGACTTAGAACCTTTGTTCAGATTAGATAAAAGATGTCTCTGCTTCAGGTAGAGGAAGACATATGTTAGAAATCACAGCTAGGTGGGCAAAGAATGGGTTATATTTCCATAAGTACTTAGGTCTTCATTGATTCTCACTTAGTCCGTGTACATATATTCCTTACTGGGCTCAAGTCCTGGAAATTCTATCTCCTGAATAGAGATAGTTCTTATCATCATTCTTTATTGAGTGTCACCCCCTCCATCCAACCAGTATTACAATTGTCTGATTTCCTGAAGCTCTACCCCACTATATTAGAAACTTCTAGTGGACAGGGAATATGTCTGATTTATCAGTTTGCCCAGGGCCCAACCCAGGGCCTGGCACAGAGTAGGTTCTCAGGTAGTGTTTGGGGAACTGAATCAAATTTGTTGAGCCCCTCAACTGAGTTTTCCCTTCCTCCAGTTTCCTCTGATTCTCAGAAGCTAAAGGACTTTTCAGCTACTTTATGGATCTAGGTGGGTGGAAAACAGAACCTTGTTTAAACCATAAAAGTGCTTGAATCATTGTACTGTATCCAAGCCAGATGCTTTTTAAGGTGCCCTGGGTTTAAGGCCACAAGTTAAGCAGGCAAGGCATTGCTTAGAGCTCCTGACATGAAGAAGGCTAATTGAGATGGAGCCATCTGTGCAGAAGGCCCTCCCTCCATGTTGGTAATTACAAGGAGCTGTACCATTTTCTGCTTTGGGTTTGAATTTCTATTCCTGCATCTTAGGAGCACTTTACTGCTTGGCCTGTTATTTATTATTCAGTTCTTTGATTTTCAGTAACATGTCCTCTGCATTGAGGGCAGAAGTCCAAAAAATGTATCATTAATTAAAGACTTTTTAAAATCATGGACAGAAACCATAATAAAGAAGAAAAACAAGAAATGCAAAATTAGCCCCCTTACCTGTTTCACTTTTCTTTTTCTTTAAACAAGTTCAAAACTGGTCTCAGCATTTCTTGGGATCCAGACTTTTATTGAGTTCCTCCTGTGTGTATAGTCCAAGAGGGGTTTTTGATGTAGTTGACAAGAAAAAATGCAGACACACAGAAAGAATATTTCAACAACCAGTGACACATCTGTGGTGGTTTTAAGGAGCTTTCTAATCTCCCTACAGGAATGAATGAATTTCTTCCCTCACTGGGAGTGCTGGAAGTGACAATTGGAATATGGCCCTCATATTTCAACTTTCATCAGGAATTTCTGCATTTGTAAAGAGCTGCCTTGTCTAATGTCATGTCCCCTTTCCACAGCTGAGGCAAACAGGTATGCCTCCAATGAGTGATAAATACAGGGATATATATATAAAGGCTTAGCCACCTTACCCCAACTCAAGACAACTCTGAAGGATCATTCCAGTTTCAGAATTCCCTGTAGGATTACCTGAGGCCTCTGCTGATACTCTATCACAGCTCAGTTCTCTCTCTGCCCAACCCTGTGTCCTTTCCTCCCTTTACATAGTTGTTGATCTCAAAGTACTCCTAATATTTTATCTCCTGCATGCTAATCTCTGACTCTGATTTCCAGGGACTCCAACCTGTAACATCTTTCTTCAGGGGTCCCAGAGTGGATCTTGAACACATTGGGTTCCTCTGCTAGGTTGTGAGTTTCTCAAGGGCAATGATTTTTGGATCTTACCAAATTTGAGCCCATTGCCTGGTAGGTACATAACATATGTTCAGGAAATGTTGGTAGAATTTAATTTAATAGCTCTGATAAAGGAATAAATGACTGGGGAAAGAAAGTTCTCAGAAGTGCACTGATTCAGAAAAAATATATAAGTACTATACTAGGATATCTGTCATCTATTTATCAATCATATTTCTATCATTATCATCAATTCAGAAATTCTAAAAATAGTTATTACTAGCCCTAGTTTGCAAATGTGGAAACTAAAGCTCAGTAGGTTTAAGTAACTTTGCCCAAGTTCTTCTAGTTAGTAAGTGGCAGGGCCCAGATTTAAACTGAGGTGCAGCTAACCCCAAAGTTTGTCTTTCACAGAGACTCTAAGAGATGGCCTCACAAGAAAAATGTGTTTGAGTTAATGTCCTTTCACTCTCAATTGCTTGTGTGTATCTCTTTTTTTCCTTGCAAATTTTAAATGAGAATCTTGTGAGCCCATGTGAAAAGGAGTAATAAGCTATAGGACTTTTAAAATGTACCAAAGGATGGTATGTGAGGAAATCTTTTTTCTGTCTTTGTATTGCTTGGGTCATTTTTCTTTCCAGTCAATTCCTATACATTTTTAGTTGAAAAAAAATGTTATTGTAAAATATAGTATACAGAAAGGGTATTTTTTATATATATATATATATATATATATATATACATACATACATATATATTAGCACATATTTGTATGGTGATACAATACAAATAATGCAATATAATACAAATAATACAATATACTAACAATATACAATATAATGTATAACACAATACAATACAATGATAATAACCACTAAAGTCAACAAATAAAATATTACTGTCTCCCTAGCCTTTCCCCATGTATCCCTAGTCAATTGTAACTCCTGCCTCTCTCTCAGTGGTAACCATAGCTTTGATTTTATAGTAATAATTTCTTTGCTTTTCTTTATAGTGATGCATGTGTATATGTACCTCTAAACAATTTAGAGCAGGAGTTGGTAAACTGTGACTTGTAGGCCCAATGTGGCCCACTGCTTGTTTTTGTAAATGGAATTTTATTGGAACACAGCCATGCTTATTAATATGTGTTTTACCTATGGCTGATTATGCACTAAACAGCAGCGTTGAAGAGCTGCAAAGAGACCAAATAAGGCCTGCAAAGCATAAATTGTTTATTATATGGCCCTTTAACAGAAAAAGTTTCCAATCTCTCACCTAGATTAGCTTTTCCTCTTCCTGAAGAGAATTATACAATAAGGACTCTTTTGTGACTTGCTTTTTTCCTCCTCAATATTTTATTTTGAAAGATTGGTCCACAGTGAATCTTATTCATTTCTAAGCATCACCTGCTAACATATATAAAGAACTATTAATTTCATATGCCTATTTTAACTTATTTTATTACATTGACTTGTATTTTTGACTATTTATAAATTAATATACTGTAATCCATAGTGATGTACCAATTTATATTCCCACCAACAGTGTATGAGGTGGCCTATTCTCTACACCCTCTCCAAAGTTTGTTGTTTATAGATGTTTATAGACTTCTGTTTTGTTTTTTACATCTCTTTTGGAGTATAATTGCTTTACAGTGTTGTGATAGCTTCTGCTGTATAACAAAGTGAATCAGCCACATGTATACATATATCCCCATATCCTCTCCCTCTTGAGACTCCCTGCCACTCTCTCTATCCCACCCCTCTAGTTGGTCACAAAACACATAGCTGATCTCCCTGTGCTATGCAGCTTCTTCCCACTAGCTATCTATTTTATATTTGGTAATCTATATATGTCAATGCTACTCTCTTACTTGATCCCAACCAACTACCCCTCCAACCCCCCATGTCCTCAAGTCCATTCCCTATGTCTAGATATTTCTTCCTGGCATGCCACTAGGTTCATCAGAACAAATTTGTTTTTTTTTTTTTAGATTCCATATATATATGTTAGCATACGGTATTTGTTTTCCTCTTTCTGACTTACTTCACTCTGTATGACAGATTCTAGGTACAACCACTTCACTACAAATAGCTAAATTTCATTTCATTTTATGGTGGAGTAATATTTCATTGTATATATGTGCCACATCTTCTTTATCCATTCATCTGTTGATGGACACGTAGGTTGCTTCCATGTCCTGGCTATTGTAAATGGAGCTGCAATAAACATTTTGATACATGACACTTTTTGAATTATGGTTTTCTCAGGGTATATGCCCAAGGTGGGAATGCTGGGTCGCATGGTAGTTTTATTTCTAGTTTTTTAAGGAACTTCCATACTGTTCTCCATAGTGCCCGTATCAATTTACATTCCCACCAACAGAGCAAGAGGGTTCCCTTTTCTCCACACTCTCTTCAGCATTTATTGTTTCTAGATTTTTGATGACAGCCATTTTGAATGGTGTGAGATGATATCTCATTGAAGTTTTGATTTGCATCTCTCTAATGATTAATGATGTTGAGCATTCTTTCATGTGTTTGTTGGCAGTCTGTATATCTTCTTTGGAGAAATGTCTATTTAGGTCTTCTGCTCATTTTTGGAGTTGTTTGTTTTTTTGGTTACTGAGCTGCATGAGCTTCTTGTAAATTTTGGAGATTAATCCTTTGTCAGTTGCTCCATTTGCAAATATTTTCTCCCATTCTGAGGGTTGTCTTTTCATCTCGTTTATGGCTTCCTTTGCTGTGCAAAAGCTTTGAAGTTTCATTAGGTCCCATTTGTTTATTTTTATTTCCATTTCTGTAGGAGGTGGGTTAAAAAGGATCTTGCTGTGATTTATGCCATAGAGTGTTCTGCCTAGGTTTTCCTCTAAGGGTTTGATAGTTTCTGGGCTATAATTTACGTCTTTAATCCATTTTGAGCTTATTTTTGTGTATGGTGTTAGGGAGTGATCTAATCTCATACTTTTATATGTACCTGTCCAGTTTTCCCAGCACCACTTATTGAAGAGGCTGTCTTTTCTCCACTGTATATTCTTGCCTCCTTAATCAAAGATAAGGTGACCATATGTGTGTGGGTTTACCTCTGGGCTTTCTATCCTGTTCCATTGATCTATATTTCTGTTTTTGTGCCAGTAACATACTGTCTAGATTACTGTAGCTTTGTGGTATAGTCTGAAGTCAGCGAGCCTGATTCCTCCAGCTCCATTTTTCGTTCTCAATATTGCTTTGGCTATTCGAGTCCTTTGTGTTTCCATACAAATTGTGAAATTTTTTGTTCCAGTTCTGTGAAAAATGCCAGTGGTAGTTTGGTAAGGATTTCACTGAATCTGTAATTGCTTTGCGTAGAAGAGTCATTTTCACAATGTTGATTCTTCCAATCCAAGAACATGGTGTATCTCTCCATCCATTTGTATCATCTTTAATTTCTTTCATCAGTGTCTTATAATTTTCTGCATACAGGTATTTTGTCTCCTGAGGTAGGTTTAGTCCTAGATATTTTATTCTTCTTGTTGCAATGGTAAATGGAAGTGTTTTCTTAATTTTACTTTCAAATTTTTCATCATTAGTGTATAAGACGGCCAACGATTTCTGTGCATTAATTTGGTATCCTGCTACTTTACCAAATTCATTGATTAGCTCTAGTAGTTTTCTGGTAGCATCTTTAGGATTCTCTATGTATAGTATCATGTCATCTGCAAACAGTGACAGCTTTACTTCTTCTTTTCTGATTTGAATTCCTTTTATTTCCTTTTCTTCCTGATTGCTGTGGCTAAAACTTCTAAAAATATGTTGTATAAGAGTGGTGAGAGTCGGCAACCTTGTCCTGTTCCTAATCTTAGTGGAAATGATTTCAGTTTTTCACCATTGAGAACGATGTTGGCTGTGGGTTTATCATACATGGCCTTTATTATGTTGAGGAAAGTTCCCTCTATGCCTACTTTCTGCAGGGTTTGTATCATAAATGGGTATTGAATTTGTTGAAAGCTTTCTCTGCATCTATTGAGATGATCATACGGTTTTTCTCATTCAATTTGTTAATACGGTGTATCACATTGATTGATTTGCATATTTTGAAGAATCCTTGCATCCCTGGAATAAACCCCACTTGATCATTGTGTATGATCCTTTTAATGAGCTGTTGGACTCTGTTTGCTAGTATTTTGTTGAGGATTTTTGCATCTATGTTTATTAGTGATACTGGCCTGTAGTTTTCTTTCTTTGTGACATCTTTGTCTGGTTTTGCTATCAGGATGATGGTGGCCTCGTAGAATGAGTTTGGGAGTGTTCCTCCCTCTGCTATATTTTGGAAGAGTTTGAGAAGTATAAGTGTTAGCTCTTCTCTAAATGTTAGATAGAATTCTCCTGTGAAGCCATCTGGTGCTGGGCTTTTGTTTGTTGGAAGATTTTTAATCACAGTTTCAATTTCAGTGCTTGTGATTGGTCTGTTCATATTTTCAATTTCTTCCTGGTTAGTCATAGCAAGTTGTGCATTTCTTAGAATTTGTCCATTTCTTCGAGGTTGTCCATCTTATTGGCATAGAGTTGCTTGTAGTAATCTCTCAGTATCTTGTATTTCTGCAGTGTCAGTTGTCACTTCTCCTTTTTCATCTCTAATTCTATTGATTTGAGTCTTCTCCCTTTTTTTCTTGATGAGTCTAGCTAATGGTTTATCAATTTTGTTTATCTTCTCAAAGAATCAGCTTTTAGTTTTATTGATCTTTGCTATCGTTTCCTTCATTTCTGTTTCATTTATTTCTTGTCTGATCTTTATGATTTCTTTCCTTCTCCCAACTTTGGGTGTTTTTTGTTGTTGTTGTTGTTCTTCCTCTTATTGCTTTAGGTGCAAGATTAGGTTCTTTATTTCAGATGTTTACTGTTTCTTAAAGTAGGATTGTATTGCTATAAACTTCCCCCTTAGAACTGCTTTTGCTGCATCCCACAGGTTTTGCGTTGTCGTGTCTCCATTGTCATTTGTTTCTAGGTACTTTTTGATTTCCTCTGTGATTTCTTCAGTGATCGCTTCGTTATTAAGTAGTGCATTGTTTAGCCTCCATGTGTTTGAAATTTTTTTACAGATATTTTCCTGTTAGTGATATCTAGTCTCATAGCATTGTGGTCGGAAATGATACTTGATACAATTTCAATTTTCTTACCTTTACCAAGGCTAGACTTGTGACCAAAGATATGATCTATCCTGGTGAATGTTCCATGAGCATTTGAGAAAAATGTGTATTCTGTTGTTTTTGGATGGATTGTCCTATAAATATCAATTAAGTCCATCTTGTTTAATGTATCATTTAAAGCTTGTGTTTCCTTATTTATTTTGATTTTGGATGATCTGTCCATTGGTGAAAGTAGGGTGTTAAAGTCCACTACTAGGATTGTGTTACTGTCAGTTTTCCATTTTATGGCTGTTAGTATTTGCCTTATGTATTGCAGTGCTGCTATGTTGGGTGCATAAATATTTACAATTGCTATATCTTCTTCTGGGATTGATCCCTTGATCATTATGTAGTGTCCTTCTTTGTCTGTTCTAATAGTCTTTATTTTAAAGTCTGTTTTGTCTGATATGGGAATTGCTACTCCAGCGCTCTTCTGATTTCCATTTGCATGGAATATATTTTCCCATCCCCTCACTTTCAGTCTGTATGTTTCCCTGGGTCTGAAGTGGGTCTCTTCTAGACAACATATATATGGGTCTTGTTTTTGTATCCATTCAGCCAGTCTTTGTCTTTTGGTGGGAACATTTAATCCATTTTCATTTAAGGTAATTATCAATATGTATGCTCCTATTCCCATTTTCTTAATTGTTTTGGGTTTGTTATTGTAGGTCTTTTCCTTGTCTTGTGTTTCTTGCCTAGAGAAGTTCCTTTAGCAGTTGTTGTAGAGCTGGTTTTGTGGTGCTGAACTCTTTCAGCTTTTGCTTGTCTGTGAAGGTTTTAATTTCTCCATCAAATCTGAATGAGCTCCTTGCTGGGTAGAGTAATCTTTGTTGTAGGTTTCTCCCTTTCATCACTTTCAATATGTCCTGCCACTCCCTTCTGGCTGGCAGAGATTCTGCTGAAAGTTCAGCTGTTAACCTTATGGGGGTTCCCTTGTGTGTTATTTGTTGTTTTTCCCTTGCTGCTTTTAATATGTTTTCTTTGTACTTAATTTCTGATAGTTTGATTAATATGTGTCTTGGTGTGTTTCTCCTTGGATTTATCTTGTATGGGACTCTCTGTGTTTCCTGGACTTGATTAACTATTTCCTTTCCCATATTAGGGAAGTTTTCAACTATAATCTCTTCAAATATTTTCTCAGTCCCTTTCTTTTTCTCTTCTTCTTCTGGAACCCCTATAATTCGAATGTTGGTACGTTTAATGTTGTCCCAGAGGTCTCTGAGACTGTCCTCAGTTCTTTTCATTCTTTTTTCTTTATTCTGCTCTGCAGTAGTTATTTCCACTATTTTATCTTCCAGGTCACTTATCCGTTCTTCTGCCTCAGTTATTGATCCCTTCTATTTTAAATTTCATTTATTGTGTTGTTCATCATTGCTTGTTTTCTCTTTAGTTCTTCTACGTCCTGTTAAATGTTTCTTGCATTTTCTCTCTTCTATTTCCAAGATTTGGATCATCTTTACTATCCTTATTCTGAATTCTTTTTCAGGTAGACTGCCTGTTTCCTGTTTACTTGTTTGCTCTGGTGGGTTTTTACCTTGCTCCTTCACCTGATGTGTGTTTTTCTGCCTTCTTATTTTGCTTATCTTATTGTGTTTGGGGTCTCCTTTATGCAGGCTGCAGGTTTGTAGTTCCCATTGTTTTTGGTGTCTGTACCCAGTTGCTAATGTTGGTTCAGTGGGTTGTGTAGGCTCCCTGGTGGAGGGGACTAGTGCCTGTGTTCTGGTGGATGAGGCTGGATCTTGTCTTTCTGGTGGTCATTTCCACTTCTGGTGGTGTGTTTTGGGGTTTCTATGGCCTTATTTTGATTTTAGACAGCCTCTCTGCTAATGAGTGGGTTGTGTTCCTGTCTTGCTAGTTGTTTGGCATAGGGTGTCCAGCACTGTAGCTTGCTGGTCGTTGAGTGAAGCTGGGCCTTTGTGTTGAGATGGAGATATCTGGGAGATTTTTACCGTTTGATATTTTGTGGAGCTGGGATGTCTCTTGTGGACAGTGTCCTGAAGTTGCCTCTGCCACCTCAGTGGCACAGCCCTGACGCCTGTCTGGAGCTCCAAGAGCCTGTCTTTCACACAGCTCAGAAAAAAAGGGAGAAAAAATAGAAAGAAAGAGGATAAAATAAAATTAAGTAAGATTAAATAAAATAAAGTTATTAAAATGAAAAATAATTATTAAGAAAAAAATTTTTTAAGTAAGGAAAAAAGTGAGAAAACTGGATGAAGAGAACCCTAGGAGAAATGGTGAGAGCAATGTTATACAGGAAAAAATCTCACACAGAAGCATACACATAAGCACTCATAAAAAGTGGAAAAGGGGAAAAAATAATACATCTTGCTCCCAAAGTCCACCTCATGTGGAATGATTCTTTGTCTATTCAGGTATTCCACAGATGCAGGGAACATCAAGTTGATTGTGGAGCTTTAATCTGCTGCTTCTGAGGCTGCTGGGAGTAATTTCCTTTCTCTTCTTTGTTCGCACAGCTCCCGGGGTTCAGCTTTAGATTTGGCCCCGCCTCTGCGTGTAGGTCACCTGAGGGCGTCTGTTCTTCGCTCAGAGAGGACGGGGTTAAAGGAGCAGCTGATTTGGCAGTTCTAGCTCACTATGGTCGAGGGGAGGGAGGGATACTTATGCAAGGCAGGCTTGCAGCGGCATAGGCCTGTGTGACGTTGCACCAGCCTGAGGCGCACTGTGCCTTCTCCCTGGGAAGTTGTCCCTGGGTTAAGGGACCCTGGCAGTGGCGGGCTGCACAGGATCCCTGGAGGGGCCGTGTGGATAGTGACCTGTGCTTGCACACAGGCTGCTTGGTGGCTGCAGCAGCAACCTTAGCATCTCATGCCCGTCTCTGCGTTCCGGGCTAATAGCCGTGTCTCGCTCCCGTCTCTGGAACTCCTTTAAGCAGTGCTGTTAATCCCTGATTGCTAGTTTTGATATCATATTTTCATAGGGATGATTTCCTACCTTTCCATTATGTTTGTCAATGATTTTTCCCATTTTGTAATCTTCCTTTTTCTTGTATACTCTTTCCTTTTTCACCTAGCGAAGTGCCTTTACCATTTGTTGTACAGCTTGTTTGGCAGTGCTGAATTTGTTTAGCTTTTGCTTTTCTGTAAAGCCTTTGATTTCTACATCGAATCTGAATGAGATCCTTGCTGGGTAGAGTATTCTTGTTCTTCCCTTTCATCATGTGATATATTTGGTTTCCTCAACTTTAAGATTATGAATTCAATCTCCAGCCATAACCATTCCATTTTCAAGCCCTTCTAATGATTTTTCAATTTATGTGATCTTATTTATCATTTTATGGGTATACTTTTTTTTATCTATAACTGCTTTTTTCCTAGAATAGACTGCTTTTGTTTTATGATTATAATAACTTATTGATATCTCTGAGGATACTAATTAATACTTTTAAGTACCTTGTTTCATGAGTTATCATTCTTCCAAATTTATCATTCTATTTGTTCATTTTGGAACTTCTGTTTTATGCTGTTGATTTTCTTTAAATGTGCAAAATCTTGCTTATCAATGTATATTTATCAATGTAATACTGTCTTGTTTAGTGTCAATGGAAGGTGTAGGGTCCTCTGCAATTAGGTAAGTCTGTTTCCTTAATAATTCTTTCTGATCAATAATGTAGTGGACACAGTGTTAGAGACTGGAGGCATGTCTACTGACTGATTTCACTTTAGTGAGCTTGAGCTAATAGCAGAAAGAGAGACAGACAGGCTGTTCAGTCCAATTCTATCTGCTTCTTCCAGGAATTACTAAAAATGTCTAATACATTGACAGCACTTTCTCCTTTGTTTATAATACTGGTTATAGATTCATTCTTTTCTGTACAATGTCTACATTGTACTATTTATCGACTTTTCCTTTGTGGCCTAGTATGTGATACCATGATTATTTGTAAAGATCATATATTATGTTTGTATGGGATAAAGTTATATACTTAAATGGGAAATAAAACTTGATTGTGTTTCAAAATTTATCTACAACCTTACTTCTTTTTTGACCACTTCATCTGTCAAGGACTTTTAAAGGCTAAAGTCTCTTGCTACTGTGTTTCTGTCAATTTCTACTTATATTTCTAAGGCGTTTTTCTTCATAAATTTTAATGCAATGTTATTTGAAATATAAATGTTCATGGCCATAATCCTTTAATTTTTAGTATGAAATAACTTTCTTTGTTCAGTTTAAAGCTTTTCCCTGCATTACTCCTCCTTTTGCAGTATTTTATAATGTATAGAGTCTCCTTTTAATTTAATGAGTAGATATCTTAAAGTTCTACAAAAACTTTCCTATATGTCAGCCCCAAGCTTGACATGCTATGTTTTTTGTTTTGAGCAATATAAGATTAGTTTAACAGCTTACTAGCCCACTTACTGTCTTTATGAACATAATCTGGCATATTGGATCCAGATAACATCATCATTCTTCTATAATACAGCTTTTAAAAAATTTTTGTTTTTACATTTTTATTGTTTTATAACCAAATTTACAGTAATTATTTCAACATAACTCATTATTTATACTTGGTTCTATACTCATCCAACAGTCTTTTGATAAATTATTTATGTGTATTTCAAATCTTAATAGATTTGGGACCATATTGATAGATTTCAGAATACTTTTTCAATTAAGAAAATAATACATTAGTGATATATGTGCATATGTGTACATGAGAGAATATCTTTATGTTGTCCTGCAAAATAAAAATAGGAATAAAATTCTCAGGTCACACACTTTCCTTCTCAAAACCCTCAAGGTATTATTTGGTTTAAAGAATTGTGAGGTCAGTGTGAATATTTTTCTTTCCTAGATAACTCGTTTTGTGGGCTGATATGTTTTAAGACTCTTCTTTTTATATGTGAAATGAAAAATATTGAAAATACATTTCTAGGCATAGAGTCTAGTATAGAGTGAGCATTTCTATGTGTATAATATCTTTGCTTATCTTAGGATCATAGAAATATATTATCTATTTAACTTTGATTAATGTTTCTATTCAGTAATTGCTATTTCATTCTCAATAATGTTAGTAAGGCATATGCAATATCTCTATTTGTTGATTCATTGTAAATGCTCCCTTTATAATATTTTCATCTGATCATTCTTTTATTTTGAATTCTAGAATAGCGTCTCAAGATTATTCATCATAACACTAATTCCAGTTAACACAGTTTCAATCATGTTCTTTATTGCCTTCAATGTGTATTTCAACTATGTTATTTTGGATTTAGTCTCCAAGAAATCCTTCTTGACTTTATTCACTTCTTATGTTGTTGCAACCTGGTACATTTTCATCCTCATTTTTTTCACTCTTCATCAACCTGTTGTCATTGTTTATTCTTGCTGCTTATACTTTTGCATGTTTATTGTGGATGCCATCATTTTCTAATATTTTTTTCTGAATTCTGCATATAAATCACTTTAAAGAAGGTAAGGGATATTTAGACTCTGTATATATTTTAAAAACAAAACAAAACAGCTCTCCCTTGGTCCCACTGTATGACTGCTTCTGTGTTCCCTCAGTTCTAAAGCTGGAAGGCAGGCTGATATACATAAAAATTTCTAATTCATTTACTAGTTGCTAATTTGCATTCGCTATGAGACACTATTTTCCTATTCACATGGCCTGATTTTCTGATGGAGTACAATAAGAACTACAATTCTTAAAAGTTATGTCACACCAGTGTTTTTCCTATATCCCTGCCTAGATCATTTTGCCTATGGGAACCAAAGTTCTCAGAATACAATGAACCAGTCATCCTGGTCTTCACCTCACTTATTGTACACTTGGTCTTTGGAAGACACAGTCTCTGGTTGGATTCAGTAAAAGTGATATACAAGAGAAGGTTGGTATTCCTCTGATATCTGCATTTTCTGAGTAAGGGGAGTGTTGTTCAACTTTCTATTAGCTCAACGTAATCATTAGAGAAATGCAAATCCAAACCTGAGGTATCACCTCACACCACTCAGAATGGCCATCATTATAAAATCTACAAACAATAAATGCTGGAGAGGGTGTGGAGAAAAGGGAACACTCTTGCACTGTTGGTGGGAATGTAAATTGATACAGCCACTATGGAGAACAGTATGGAAGTTCCTCAAAAAACTAAAAATAGAACTACCTTATGACCCATAAATCTCACTACTGGGCATATACCCTGAGAAAACCATAATACAAAAGGATGCATGTATCTCAATGTTCATTGCAGCACTATTTACAATAGCCAGGACATAGAAGAAATGTAATGTAAATGTCCATCAAAAAATGAATGGATAAAGAAGATGTGGCACATGTATAAAATGGAATATAAACCATAAAAAGAAACAAAATTGAGTTATTTGTAGTGAGGTAGATGGACCTAGAGTCTGTCATACAGAGTGAAGTAAGTCAAGAGTGAAGTAAGTCATAAAGAGAAAAACCATATGCTAACACATATATATGGAATCCAAACAAAAAACAGGTTCAGATGAACCTAGGGGCAGGACAAGAATAAAGATGCAGACGTAGAGAATGGATTGGAGGACATGGGCAGAGGGGAAGGGGAAGCTGCGATGAAGTGAGAGAGTTGCATTGACAAATATACACTATCAAATGTAAAATACATAGCTAGTGGGAAGCAACTACATAGAACAGGGAGATTAACTTGGTGTTCTGTGACCACCTAGATGGGTGGGATGGGGGGAGTTTCAAGAGGAAGGGAGTATGGGGATATATGTATACATATCGCTGATTCACTTTGTAATAAAGCATAAACTAACACAACATTGTAAAGAATTATACTCCAATAAAGATGTAGAAAAAACAAACTAGATCTAAGAGGCAAGAAAAATAGAAATTGCTTTTATAAAATGTTAAAGACAGTATTTATTAATTCACATGATCCAAGTTAATAGTTGTTATAAAAAATAGGTCTCTGTGTCACAAAAAGAAAGTAGATAAAAGTTGAAGTATGTTCCTACCTCAAGTTCATGAATCAAATTATGCCATGAGGCAACTCCTAACTAGTTACCTAAATTAAATTATCCTTACACTTAGAGTTTGCTACCAGATTTTTAAATTAGATAGAAATTTGAGTTTCAATGTGAGACGGAGGTTATATCTTTCTTCTGAGTATTTATAAGTATATTAGTAGAATGTTGACAGAGGTTGTATTCAGAGCTACTGTTACATGTCTACATTCCCCATCACAAGAGCTTTATGGAGGAATGATTGATGTGCAATAAAATACACATGCTTAAAATATACAATTTGGTGAGCTTTCATGTATGCAACTGTGAAATGATAACTACAATCAAGATAGTAAACATATCTGTTTTTTAATTATTAATTATTTTTTTATTTAAGTATACTTGATTTACAATGTTGTGTTAGTTTCAGGTGTATAGCAAATTGATTAAGTTATAGTGGGAAGATGGCAGAAGAGTAAGATGCGGAGATCACTTTCCACCCCACAGATACACCAGAAATACATCTACATGTGGAACAACTCCTACAGAACACCTACTGAACGCTGGCAGAAGACCACAGACCTCCCAAAAGGCAAGAAACTCCCCACGTACCTAAGTAGGGCAAAAGAAAAAAGAATAAACAGAGACAAAAGAATAGGGATGGGACCAGCACCAGTGGGAGGGAGCTGTGAAGGAGGAAAGGTTTCCACACACAGGAAGCCCCTTTGCGGGCGTAGACCGCGGGTGGCGGAGGGGGAAAGCTTCGGAGCCATGGAGGAGAGCACAGCAAGAGGCATGCGAAGGGCAAAGTGGAGAGATTCCCACACAGAGGATTGGTGACGACCAGCACTCACCAGCCCGAGAGGCTTGTCTGCTCACCCGCCGGGATGGGCGGAGGCTGAGAGCTGAGGCTCTGACTTCAGAGCACAGGGAGAGGACTGGGGTTGGCGGCGTGAACACAGCCTGCAGGGGGTTGGTGCACCACGCCTAGCCAGAGGGAGTCCGGGGAAAAGTCTGGACGTGCTGAAGAGGCAAGAGACTTTTTCTTCCCTCTTTGTTTCCTGGTGTGCGAGGAGAGGGGATTAAGAGCGCTACTTAAAGGAGCTCCAGAGACGGGCACGAGCCACAGCTAAAAGCACAGGCCCGGGAGATGGGCATAAGACACTAAGGCTTACTGCCACCAACAAGAAGCCTGTGTGCGAGCACAGGGCACTATCCACACGCCCATTCCAGGGAACCTGTGCAGCCCGCCACTGCCAGGGTCCCGGGATCCAGGGACAATTTCTCCGGGAGAACACATGGCGAATCTAAGGCTGGTGCAATGTCACGACAGCCTCTGCCTCCGCAGGCTCGCCCCGCACTCAGTAGCCCTCCCTACCCTGGGTCTGACTGAGCCAGAGTCCCCAAAGCAGCTGCTCCTTTACCCCCGTCCTGTCTGAGCGAAGAACAGATGCCCTCCAGCAACCTACATGCCCCAGGAGCTGTGAGAACAAAGAAGAGAAAAGGAAATCTCACCCAGCAGCCTCAGAAGCAGTGGATTAAAGCTTCACAATCAACCTGATGTATCCTGCATCTGTGGAATACCACAATAGACAACAAATAATCCCAAATTGAGGAGGTAGACGTTGAGAGCAAGATTTATGACTTTTTCCACTTTTCCTCTTTTTGTGAGTGTGTATGTGCATGTTTCTGTGTGAGATTTTGTCTGTATAGCTTTGCTTCCACCATTTGTCCTAGGGTTCTATCTGTCCATATTTTTAAATTTTTTTAATAATTATTTTTTATTTTAATAACTTTATTTTATTTTATCATAGTTTATTTTATTTTACTTTATGTTCTTTCTTTCTTTCTTCCTTCCTCTCTTTCTTTCCTTCTTTCCTTTTTTCCCTCCTTCCTTCCTTCCTTCCTCCTACCCTCCCTCCCTCCCTCCTTTCTTTCTTTCCTTCTTTCTTTCTTCCTTTCTTTCTTCTTTCCTTCTTTCTATTTCTACTAATTCTTCCTTTCTACTTTTTCTCCCTTTTATTCTGAGCCATGTGAATGAAAGGCTCATGGTGCTGCAGCCAGGAGTCAGTGCTCTGCCTCTGAGGTGGGAGAGCCAACTTCAGGACACTGGTCCACAAGAGACCTCCCAACTCCACATAATATCAAATGGCAAAAATTTCCCAGAGATCTCCATCTCAACACTAGCAGCCAGCTTCACTCAACGACCAGCAAGATACAGTGCTGGACAACCTATGACAAACAACTAGCAAGACAGGAACACAACCCCACCCATTAGCAGAGGGGCTGCCTAATATCATAATAAGTCCACAGACACCCCTATACACACCAACAGACGTGGACTTACCCACCAGAAAGGCAAGATCCAGCCTCATCCACCAGAACACAGGCACTAGTCCCCTCCACCAGGAAGCCTACAGAGCCCACTGAACCAACTTTAGCCACTGGGGACAGACACCGAAAACAACAGGAACTACGAACCTGCAGCCTGCAAAAAGGATACCCTAAACACAGTAAGATAAACAAAATGAGAAGACAGAAAAACCCAAAGCAGTTGAAGAAGCAAGATAAAAATCCATCAGACCTAAAAAATGAAGAGGAAATAGGCAGTCTACCTGAAAAAGAATTCAGAATAATGACAGTAAAGATGATCCAAAATCTTGGAAATACAATAGACAAAATGCAAGAAACATTTAACAAGGACCTAAAAGAACGAAATATGAAAAAAGTAATGATGAACAACACAATAAATGAAATTTAAAATACTCTAGATGGGATCCATAGAAGAATAACTGAAGCAGAAGAATGGATAAGTCACCTGGAAGATAAAAGAGTGGAAATAACTACTGCAGAGAAGAATAAAGAAAAAAGAATGAAAAGAACTGACGACAGTCTGAGAGAACTCTGGGGTAACATTAAACACACCAACATTCGCATTATAGGGGGTTCCAGAAGAGAAAGACAAAGGGACTGAGAAAGTATTTGAAGATATTATAGTTGAAAACTTCCCTAATATGGGAAAGGAAATAGTTAAAAAGTGCAGGAAGCACAGAGAGTCCCATACAGGATAAATACAAGGAGAAATACGCGAAGACACATATTAATAAAACTGTCAAAAATTAAACACAAAGAAAACATATTAAAAGCAGCAAGGGAAAAACAACAAATAACACACAAGGGAATCTCCATAAGGTTAACCACTGATCTTTCAGCAGAAACTCTGCAAGTCAGAAGGGACTGGCAGGACAAATTTAAAATGAAGAAGGAGAAAAACCTGCAACCAAGACTACTCTAGCCAGCAAGGAGTTCATTCAGATTTGACGGAGAAATTAAAACCTTTATAGACAAGCAAAAGCTGAGAGAGTTCAGCACCACCAAACCAGCTTTAAAACAAATGCTAAAGGAACTTCTTTAGGCAAGAAACACAAGAGAAGGAAAAGACCTAAATAACAAACACAAAACAATTAAGAAAATGGGAATAGTAACATAAATATCGATAATTACCTTACTTGTAAATGGACTAAATGCTCCCACCAAAAGGCACAGATTGGCTGAATGGATACAAAAACAAGACCCATATATATGCTGTCTACAAGAGACCCACTTCAGACCTAGAGACACATACAGATTGAAAGTAAGGGGATGGAAAAAGATATTCCATGCAAACGGAAACCAAAAGAAAGCTGGAGTAGAAATTCTCATATCAGACAAAATAGACTTTAAAATAAAGACTATTAGAACAGACAAAGAAGGGCACTACATAATAATCAAGGGATTGATCCAAGAAGAAGATATAAAAATTGTAAATATTTATGACCCCAACATAGGAGCACTTCAACACATAAGGCAAATACTAACAGCCATAAAAGGGGAAATCGACAGTAACACATTCCTAGTAGGGGACTTTAACACCCCACTTTCACCAATAGATATATCATCCAAAATGAAAATAAAAAAGGAAACACAAGCTTTACATGATACATTAAACAAGATGGACTTAATTGATATTTATAGGACATTCCATCCCAAAACAACAGAATAGACATTTTTCTCAAGTGCTCATGGAACATTCTCCAGATAGATCATATCTTGGGTCACAAATCAAGCCTTGGGATATTTAAGAAAATTGACATTGTATCAAGTATCTTTTCCGACCACAACACTATGAGACTAGATTTCAATTACAGGAGAAGATCTGTAAAAAATACAAACACATGGAGGCTCAAAAATGCACTACTTAATGACTACGTGATCACTGAAGAAATCAAAGAGGAAATTAAAAAAAATACCTAGAAACAAATGACAATGGAGACATGACGATCCAAAACCTATGGTATGCAACAAAAGCAATTCTAGGAAGGAAGTTTATAGCAATACAATCCTACCTTAAGAAACAGGAAACATCTCGAAAAAACAACCTAAACTTACACCTAAAGCAATTAGAGAAAGAAAAACAACAACCAAAAAAAACCCCAATGTTAGCAGAACGAACGAAATCATAAAAATCAGATCAGAGGTCTTCCCTGGTGGCGCAGTGGATGAGAGTCCGCCTGTTGATGCAGGGGACGCGGGTTCGTGCTCCAGTCTGGGATGATCCCACGTGCCGCGGAGTGGGTGGGCCCATGAGGCGTGGCCACTGGGCCTGCGTGTCCAGAACCTGTGCTCCACTACAGAAGGGGCCAAAGAGGTGAGAGGCCCGCATATCGCAAAAAAAAAAAAAAAAAAACAGAAATAAATGAAAAAGAAATAAAGGAAATGATAGCAAAGATCAAGAAAACTAAAAGCTGGTTCTTTGAGAAGATAAACAAAATTGATAATCCATTAGCCAGATTCATCAAGAAAAAAAGAGAGAAGTCTCAAATCAATAGATTTATAAATGAAAAAGGAGAAGTAACATCTGACACTGCAGAAATACAAAAGATCATGAGAGCTTACTATTAGCAACCTAATGCCAATAAAACAGACAGGCTGGAAGAAATGGACTAATTCTTAGAAATGCACAACATGCCAAGACTGAATCAGGAAGAAATAGTATATATGAACACGCCAATCACAAGCACTGAAATTGAAACTGAGATTAAAAATCTTCCAACAGACAAAAGCCCAGGACCAGATGGCTTCACAGGCGAATTCTATCAAACATTTAGAGAAGAGCTAACATCTATCCTCCTCAAACTCTTCCAAAATATAGCAGAGGGTGGAACACTCCCAAACTCATTCTAAGAGGCCAACATCACCTTGATACCAAAACCATACAAGGATGTCACAAAGAAAGAATACTGCAGGCCAATATCACTGATGAACATAGATGCAAAAATCCTCAACAAAATACTAGCAAACTGAATCCAACAGCATATTAAAAGGATCATACACCATGATCAAGTGGGGTTTATTCCAGGAATGCAAGGATTCTTCAGTATATGCAAACCAATCAAAGTGCTACACCATATTAACACACTGAAGGAGAAAAACCATATGGTCATCACAATAGATGCAGAGAAAGCTTTTGACAAAATTCAACACCCATTTATGATAAAAACCCTGCAGAAAGTAGGCATAGAGGGAACTTTCCTCAACAAAATAAAGGCCATATATGACAAACCCACAGCCAACATCGTCCTCAATGGTGAAAAACTGAAAGCATTTCCACTAAGATCAGGAACAAGACAAGGTTGCCCACTCTCACTCTTATTCAACGTATTTTTGGAAGTTTTAGCCACAGCAATCAGAGAAGAAAAGGAAATAAAGGGAATCCAAATCAGAAAAGAAGAAGTAAAGCTGTCACTGTTTGCAGATAACATGATACTATACATAGAGAATCCTAAAGATGCTACCAGAAAACTACTAGAGCTAATCAATGAATTTGGTAAAGTAGCAGGATACAAAATTAATGCACAGAAATTTCTGGCATCCTATACACTAATGATGAGAAATATGAAAGTGAAATCAAGAAAACACTCTCATTTACCATTGCAGCAAAAAGAATAAAGTATCTAGGAATAAACCTACCTAAGGAGACAAAAGGCTTGTATACAGAAAATTGTAAGACACTGATGAAAGAAATTAAAGATGATACAAATAGATGGAGAGATATACCATGTTCTTGGATTGGAAGAATCAACATTGTGAAAATGACTCTACTACCCAAAGCAATCCACAGATTCATTGAAATCCCTATCAAACTACCACTGGCATTTTTCACACGACTAGAACAAAAAATTTCACAATTTGTATGGAAACACAAAAGACCCCGAATAACCAAAGCAATCTTGAGAATGAAAAACGGGCCTGGAGGAATCAGGCTCCCTGACTTCATACTATACTACAAAGCTACAGTAATCAAGACAGTATGGTACTGGCACAAAATCAGAAAGATAGATCAATGGAACAGGATAGAAAGCCCAGAGATAAACCCACTCTCATATGGTCACCTTATCTTTGATAAAGGAGGCAGGAATGTACAGTGGAGAAAGGACAGCGTCTTCAATAAGTGGTGCTGGGAAAGCTGGACAGGTACATGTAAGAGTATGAGATTAGATCACTCCCTAACACCATACACGAAAATAAGCTCAAACTGGATTAAAGACCTAAATGTAAGGCCAGAAATGATCAAACTCTTAGAAGAAAACAGAGGCAGAACACTCTGTGACATAAATGACATCAAGATCCGTTTTGAATCACTTCCTAGTTAAATGGAAATAAAAACAAAAATAAACAAATGGGACCTAATGAAACTACAAAACTTTTTCATAGCAAAGGAAACCATAAATGAGACCAAAAGACAACCCTCAGAATGGGAGAACATATTTGCAAATGAAGCAACTGTCAAAGGATTAATCTCCAAAATTTATAAGCAGCTCATGCAGCTCAATAATAAAAAAATAAACAATCCAGTTCAAAAATGGGCAGAACACCTAAATAGACATTTCTCCGAAGAAGATATACAGACTGCCAACAAACACATGAAAGAATGCTCAACATCATTAATCATTAGAGAAATGCAAATCAAAACTACAGTGAGATATCATCTCACACCAGTCAGAATGGCCATGGTCAAAAAATCTATAAACAATAAATGCTGGAGAGGGTGTGGAGAAAAGGGAACAGTCTTGCACTGCTGGTGGGAATGTGAATAGGTACAGCCACTATGGAGAACAGTATGGAGGTTCCTTAAAAATCTACAAATAGAACTACCATATGACCCAGAAATCCCACAACTGAGCATATACCCTGAGAAAACCATAATTCAAAAAGAGTCACATATCAAAATGTTCATTGCAGCTCTATTTACAATAGCCCAGAGATGGAAACAACCTAAGTGCCCATCATCGGATGAATGGATAAAGAAGATGTGGCACATATATACAATGGAATATTACTCAGCCATAAAAAGAAATGAAATTGAGCTATTTGTAATGAGGTGGATAGACCTAGAATGTGTCATACAGAGTGAAGTAAGTCAGAAAGAAAAAGACAAATACCGTATGCTAACACATATATATGGAATTTAAGAAAAAAATGTCATGAAGAACCTAAGGCTAAGACAGGAATAAAGATACAGGCCTACTAGAGAATGGACTTGAGGATATGGGGGCAGGAAGGGTAAGCTGTGACAAAGTGAGAGAGAGGCATAGACATATATACACTACCAAACATAAGGTAGATATCTAGTGGGAAGCAGCCGCATAGCACAGGGAGGTCAGCTCGGTGCTTTGTGACTGCCTGGCGGGGTGGGATAGGGAGGGTGGGAGGGAAGGAGACGCAAGAGGGACGAGATATGGGAACATATGTATATGTATAACAGATTCACTTTGTTATAAAGCAGAAACTAACACACCATTGTAAAGCAATTATACTCCAATAAAGATATAAGAAAAAATTGATTGGATTATATATATACATATATGTGTGTGTATATATATATATATATATATATATATATATATATATATATGTATATATTCTTTTCCCATACAGGTTATTACAAAATGTTGAGTATAGGTCCCTGTGCTACACAGTAGCTTCTTGTTTACCTATTTTACATATAGTAGTGTGTATATGTTAATCCCAATCTCCTAATTTATCTCTTCCCCGCATCCTTCCCCTTTGGTAGCCATAAGTTTGATTTCTATGTCTGTGACTGTTTCTGTTTTGTAAATTAATTTGTATCATTTTTTTTAGATTCCACATATAAGAGATATGTGATATTCATCTTTTCTGACTTACTTCACCTAGTATGATAATCTCTAGGTCCATCCATGTTGCTTCAGTTGGCATTATTTCTTTATTTTTTCTGGCTGACTAATATTCTATTGTGTGTTTGTGTGTATATCTATCTATATCTATATCTATCTATCTATCTATCTATCTATATATATATATGCCACATCTTCTTTATCATTTTATCTGTTAGATAGATATTTAGGTTGCTTCCATGTCTTGACTAATGTAAATAGTGATACAATGAGCATTGGGGTGAATGTATCTTTTCAAATTATGGCTTTCTCTGGTTATATGCTTAGGAGTGGGATTGCAGGATCATGTGGTAGCTCTATTTTTAGTTTATTAAGGAACCTCCATACTTTTCTCCATAATGATTGTCCCACTAACAGTGTAGTAGGGTTCCCTTTTCTCCACACCGTCTCCAGCATTTATATTTTGTAGACTCTTTATCATGGCCATTCTGACTGGTGTGACATGATACCTCATTGTAGTTTTGATTTGCATTCCTCTAATTAGTGATATTTAGCACCCTTTCATGTGCATTTTGGCCATCTGTATGTCTTCTTTGGAGCAATGTCAATTTAGATCTTTCTATTTTTTAACTGGGTTGTTTGTTTTTTTGATATTGAGCTGTTAGTATATTTTTGAGATTAATCGCTTGTAGGTCACTTCCTTTGCAAATATTTTCTTCCATTCTGTAGGTTGTCTTTTCATTTTGTTTATGGTTTCCTTTGCTGTGCAAAATCTTTTAAGTTTAATTATGTTCCATTTGTTTATTTTTGTTTTTATTCCATTACTCTAGAAGATGGATCCAAAAAGTATTGCTGCAATTTATGTCATAGAGTGTTCTGCCCATGTTTTCCTCAAGGTGTTTTATAGTATCCAGTCTTACATTTAGGTCTTTAATCCATTTTGAGTTTATTTTTGTGGATGGTGTTAAAAAATGTTCTAATTTTATTCTTTTACATAAACTTACCTGTTTTTTTTTGTTTTGTTTTGTTTTTTTTGCATTACGCGGGCCTCTCACTGTTTTGGCCTCTCCTGTTGCAGAGCACAGCCTCCAGATGCGCAGGTTCAGCGGCCATGGCTCACGGGCCCAGCTGCTCCGCGGCATGTGGGATCTTCCCGGACCGGGGCACGAACCCGCGTCCCCTGCATCGGCAGGCGGACTATCAACCACTGTGCAACCAGGGAATCCCAACTTACCTGTTTTTATCCTGTTGCTTCTGCCACTGTCTGTCATCCCAATCATATTCTTGGGACAATGCTAATCTTCTTTCTGACAGTATATATTAGTTTTCATTTTATAGAGCTTTGCTTTATACATAGAATGACAGTGTGTACTCTTTTTGTCTGGCTTCTTTCACTCTAAATAGTTGTCTTGAGTTTCATTAATGTTGTATTGTCCAACAATGTTCATTCTTTTTTTTTATTTTTGAGTAGAGTTCCATTGTATGGATGTGTCACAATATTTTATTCATTCACCTCTAATGGACCTTTTGATGTTTCCAGTTTTTAGCTCTCACATACAGGTCTACTATGGACATTTGTGTACAAGGAAAGGACATATGCTTTTAATTTCTCTTAGATAAGTACCTAGGAGTGCAATAGTGAAAAGACTGAGTCATATAGTATGTGTGTGTTTAGCTTTTAAAGAAACTGTCAAACTGTTTTCCAGAATGGCTGTGCCATTTTGCACTCCCATTGGCAATGTATGAGTGTCCTAGTTCATCCACATTTTTGCCAAACTTGCTATGGTTAGTCTTTTTTTCATTTTAGCCATTCCAATAGGTGTCTTATTATGGTTTTAATTTTAATTTCTTTAATGACTAATGATTTAGAACATATTTTTATATGGTTACTTACTATTGGTAGACCATCCTTACTGAAGTCTTTGATCAAACTTTCTCCCATTTTTTGGGGTTGTCTTTCAGTTATAAAATTTCTTTTTCTAGATATGTGTGCTTTATCAAGTATAGAGTTTTAAAATATATTCTTTTCTGTGGCTTGCCTCTTCATTTCCTAGTATGTCTGCTGAAGAAAAAAGTTTTTTTTTAATTTTATAAAGTCAAGTTTATTGACCTTTTTCATATTTTGTGTTTTTGTTCTTATTTAAGAATTATTTTCTCAAGGTAACTAAGATTTTATTTTTTTTCTAGAAGTTTTTAGTTTTAGCTAACATTTATGTCTGTGATCCATTTCAAGTTCCTTTTTTTTTTTTTTTCGGTACACAGGCCTCTCACTGCTTTGGCCTCTCCCACTGCAGAGCACAGGCTCCAGACACACAGGCTCAGCAGCCATGGCTCACAGGCCCAGCCACTCTGCGGCATGCAGGATCCTCCCAGACTGGGGCATGAACCCGTGTCCCCTGCAGCGGTAGGCAGATTCTCAACCACTGCACCACCAGGGAAGCCCTCAAGTTCCTTTTATATGGCACTGAATTTTGCATTTTGCCTATGAGCTTACTGTTTTCTCTGCACCTTTTTTGTAAAAGATTGTTATTTCCTTATTAAATTGTCTTAGCACTTTTGGCAGAACTAATTTCCACATGGATGGGTCTACTCTTTTTCTGTTCCATTTCTTTAGATATCTATCTTTATGTCAAGAGCACACTTTATTTTTTCTTAAACCTCTTAATTGAGGTATGATTGACATATCAATATTTAATCTATAAAACTCAGTGTTTGAGGATAAGTATACACCTATGAAACCATCACCACTATCAAGTCCATAAACATATCTATCAACTTCGAAAGATTTCTGCTACCCCCTTCATTATAAATGTTCATTATAAACACACACACACTAATAAAAATAGCACACTTTCTTCATTACTATAGCTTTATAATGTCTTGAAGTCAGGTAGTGTGAGTCTTCTAACTTTGTCCCTTTTCAAAATTATTTTGGGAAGGTCATTTGTACTGCCATATGAATTTTTTTAATCAGCTTATAAATTTATAAAATGAATGGCGGCTGACATTTTTTGGCAATTTTTCATTGATACACAATTCACATATGATTAAGATCACCTTTGGAAAGAGTATAACTCAGTGGGTTTTACCATATGACAGAAATTCTATTCCTAGGTATATACCCAAGAAAATTGAAAAAAAATATATGTTCAAAGCAGCATTATTCCTAATAGTCAAAAGATGGAAACAATCCAAATCTCAATCAGCTGATGAATGAATAAACAAAATGTGGTATATCCATAAAATAGAATGTTATTCAGCAATAAAATGAGTTGGAGTCCTGATATGGGCTACAACATTAATCAATCTTGAAAATATTATGCTATGTGAAAGGAGGCAGGTACAAGAGGCCACATATTTTATGATTACATTGGTAAGAAATGTCCATAGTAGGCAAATCCATAGAGACACAAAGCAGTTTAGTGTTTGCTGAGGGCTGAGGTAAATTAGGAGGGCCTCTACATGAGTATGGATTTTATTTTGGGGGTGATGGAATATACTAGAACTCAATTGTGTTGATTGTTGAAAGACTCTTTTAATATGATAAAACCCACTTGGTTGACAGGATTTTTTTCTTCCAGCACTTTTGATATATCATTCCACTCCCTTCTGGCCTGTAATATTTGTACTGAAAAATCTGCTGATAGTGTTATGGGAGTTCCCGTGTAATATAACCGTTGCTTTTCTATTTCTATGTTTAGGATTCTCCCCTTGTTTTTAACTTTTGAAAATTTAATTAATATTGCTCATTGTGGGTTTCTGGATTTATCTTCTTAGGTTCTTAGGATTTATCTTCTTATCTTCTTTTTGTTTTTTTGGATCCAGATATGTTTTCCTCCTACATTATAGAAGTTTTCAGCCATTACTTCTTTGAATAAGCTTTCTGCCCCCTTCTCTCTCTCTTCTCCTTTTGGTACACCAATAACACATATATTGGTCTGTTCAATGGTGTCTTACAAGTCCTTTAAGCTATCTTCACTCTTTTTCATTATTTAAAATTTTTTACTCCTCTGTTTAGATCAATTTCACTGCCCTGTTTTTTAGTTCACTGATTCTTTCTTCTGCTTTATCTAGTCTTCTTTTGAATTCCTCTATTGAATTTGTCAGTTCAGTTATTGTATTCTTCAGTTCTGTGATTCCTATTTGGTACATTTTAATAGTTTATATTTCGTGTTTGAAATTTTCTCTTTGTTCATGCAATGCTCTCCTGACCTCAGTGAGCACCTTTATGACTGTTATTTTGAACTCTCTATCCAGTAAAATATATATCTTAATTTCATTAAAATCTCTTTCTGGCGATTTATTTTGTTGTTTCTTTTGGAACATATTCTTGTTCATCTTCCTTGACTCTGTTTTTGCACATTAGATAAAAAGGCTACCTCTCCCAGTCATCACAGAAAGGTGTCCTGTAGGAGATAAGCCTTGTCAACCAGCCCAGCCCTAGCTCCCTTTTGTCCCTCAAACTTCTGTGATTGTCCAATCCACCCACTTTGTTTTTAGTAGTTCCCAGTATTCAAGGAGCAAAGACCCATCATTTTCCCAAAGTGGAGGATTAAAGTCAGCAACTAGATGAAGACTGATTAAAAGCCGGGCCCTCAAGTCACAGCTGTGAAAGTATGTAGTTAATCCCTTTGCAGGGAAGAAATGGAGATGGACTTCTTTTCTCCCTCTGTGCTGGACCCTGTTGTATGAGACAGAGTGGGGGAGGGATGCTCCTGCATCCATTAAGAACTGATTTTTTTGTTTCCTACAATCCCATTGGACTTGTGAATGCAAGCCCCATTGGCTATTGGAGCCAGGCTATCCAGTTGTCCATCCCTTGTGCAGCAGTCATAAAATCTGTGTGTGCCAGACACGTGTACAAGTTCTTTCCAGGGAGAAACTGGTGTATTGGTTTTATTACTAGAGTGGGCTGGGGTCAGAAGTCAGGGGAGGTGTCTGCTAGAGTCCACATTCTTTAGGGAGGATTGAAGCCAGTCCCTAGATGCATGTTAAATTAGAAACCTGACCCTTAAGTAGCTGCTTTTAAACTATGTAGATAAATCTCCTTCAGGGAAACTGGGAGATAGGAATTTTTGCTTGCTCTCTGAACTGAGCCTCAGTGAGATCACCAAGGCAAATGTTTGCATGCACATTAAGTACTTCCTTCTGTTTGCTATATTCTTGTGGATCTCATGGACACAAGTCCAGCTGCATTTCAGAGTTAGGTGCCTTGGGTAGGAACTTGGGTGGCACTCTGAAAAGCTGAAGTGGTATAAATCCTTTGCCCTATGGAGAGAACCTGGGAGTGAAAGATTCCCTGCTGATCATACAATACAGTAGTAGCAGTGAAGTTTATGATAAAAGTTTCAGTGTTTCAGTGTGGGTATTTTCTAATTCACTCAATGTGTAGGAATCACTCAGCTAGCTTCTGGATCTCTTTCAGAGAGAATTAGTGTGTAGCTGTATATTCAATGTATCTGCAGGAAGAAGATTCAGGAGGCTTTTATTTTGCCATCCTGGTCAACTTCTTATTCTTCATTTTTGAAGGATAGGTTTATAATATATAAAATTATTTCCTGAGGTTTTATTCTTTCAGTAGTTAAGTATGTCATTCCTCTCTCTCCTGGTATCCATGGTTTCCAATGAGCTATCAGCTATTATTCTTTTTGAGGATCCATTGTATGTGGTGAATCATTTCTCCCTGACTGCTTTCAAGATTCCTTCTGTCTTTTGGTAGTTTGACTATTATATGTCTAGTTGTGGGTCTCTTTGATTTTATTCTATCAGAATTCTTTGAGCTTCTTGGATGTTTAGACCAATAAATTTGAGAAGATTTTGGCCATTATTTTATCAAATATTCTTTTTATTTCTTTCTTTTACTCCTCTCTTTCTGGAACTCCTAATATGTATATGCTAGAATTTTGATGGTGTCCCACAGATCTCTAAGGCTCTGTTCATGTTTTTTCATTCTTCTTTTTTCTGTTACTCAAGCTGGATAATCTCAATTAACCTGCCTTTAATTTGCTAGTTTGTCTCTCAGACAAATCTAATATTAAGCCTCCTACTGAGTTTTGTTTTTTTTTACTTCAGTTATTGTACTTTTTAACTCCACAATTTCTAGACATTTAAAATATTCTATATATTGTTTATCAAGATGAGGAAGTTCCCTTCTGTTCCTAGTTTACTAAGACTGAGTGCTTTTTATCATGTAAAATGTTTTTTTATTTTCTCTATTGAGATCATTAGGTGAATCTTCCTCTTTTTTTCTCTTAATGTGGTATATTATTTTGATTTATTTTTATATATTGAATCAACCTATCACTCCTTGGATAAATACTAATGGCATTAATGTACAGGCATATTTATATGCTGCTCTATTTAGTTTGCTTGTATTTTATTGATAATTTTTGCATCTATCTTAATAAGAGATATTGGTCTCTAATTTTCTTGTAATTTTTTGTTTTGCTTTCAATATCAGGATAATACTGGCCTGATAGCATAAGTTACAAAACACCTTTTTTATTTTTGTAAATGTTTGTGATTAATTTGTATTAATTAAACATTTGATAGAATTCAACACTGAAGAAATCTGGGCCCAGGATTTTGTGTATGGATATATATTGTATTGCTTAATGAATATCTTAACTTAAAGCTTTATTCAGATTTTCTATATTTTTCTTTGTTAGTTCAGTAGTTTTTGTGTTTCTGGGTATTTGTTTATTCACTTAATTTATCTATTTTGTTGGCTTACCATTGTTCATAGTATTTTCTTCATATTTATTTTTTAAGCTTCATAGTAATGTTCCTTCTTTCATTTCTGATTTTGATAAGTTGTGTCTCCTCTATTTTTTATGATCAGTGTGGCTAAAGTTTTGTCAATATTGTTAATATTTTTAAGGACTCAACTTTTAGTTTTGCTGATTTGCTCTATCATTTTTCTATTCTTTATTTTACTTATCTCCACTATAATCTTTATTATTATCTTTCTATTGCTTGCTTTTTGTTTGTTATTCTTTTACTTGTTTCTTAATGCAAGATATTAGGATGTTGGCTTGACATTTTTTTTTGTTAATATAGGTATTTCCAGCTATAAATTTGCCTCTGACTACTGCTTTAGCTTCATCCCAGAAGATTGGTATCGTGTGGCTTTGTTTTCAAAGTACTTTCATTTCCCTTGTGAGTGATTCTTTGACTCATTGATTATTTGAAGTATGTTTTAAACTTTTCTCATATTTGTACAGTGCTCATATTCCCTTCTACTGTTGATTTCTAATATTATTCCAGTATGATTGAACAATGTGCTTTTATCATTTCAATTTAAAATTTATTGAGCATATCTGTATGGTCTGTCATGTTGCATAACATTAAGAATATTTCATATGTGTTTGGAAAGATTTTGTATTCTATTTTTGTTGTGTCAGGTATTCTACAGATGTGTGTTAGGTCTAGCTGGTTTATCATATTCATCAGCTCCTCAATTTCCTTATGAATCTCTGATTAGTTGTATCCATTATTGAAAGTGGAATACTGAAATCTCTAACTACTGTTACTGAATTGTCTACTTCTTTCTTCAGTCTGTAAGTTTTCACTTCATGCAAGTTGAGACTCTGTTGGTAGTTGTACCTATGCTTATGATTGTTATATCTTCCGGATGAAATTGTTTCTCTTATCATTACAAAATGTATTTTTCCTATATTTATTAATAACTTTTTTCTTAAATTCTATTTTGTTTGATATTAGTGTAGTCACTCCAGCTCTTTTAGTTACTGTTTTCATGGTATGCATGGTATATCTTTCCCCCATCCTTTTACTTTCAACTATGTGTGTCTTTGATATCATACAGTTGTATGGTTTTTAAAAATCCATTCTACCAATTTCTGCCTTTAGATTAATGTGTTAAGTTTATTCACATTTCATGTAACTACTGACAGTGTTGGCTTTATACCTGTCATTCTATGGTTTATGTTCTATATGTCTTATGTCTTTTTTGTTTCTCTATCCTTCCATTACTGCCTTCTTTTTTGTGTTATGTAGGTATTTTCTAGTGTGCATCCCACCCCCTCGTTTTACTATATTTTGAGTTATTTTTAGTGTTTACCCTGGTTAACTTTTTAGCTTAAAATAATCATTTTTATTAAATTAACTTTCTTTCAATATTATGAAAAAATTTTTGCTGTAATATACTTCCATTACCTTCATCCTTCTTTTATGCTATCATCATGCAAATTAGCCTTTTAAGCAACCCATTAACACAATTTTATGATTATAATTTAATGATAATGTCTTTTTTAAAACATAGAAGAATGGAGTTATAAATAAAAATCATTTTATACCTCTTCTATTTAGCTATGTAGTTACCTTTACCAGTGTACTTTATTTTTTCATGTGAATTTGAGTTCCTGTCTATTTTTCTTTACTTTCTTCTTGAAAGACTCTTTTTCATAATTTTCATAGACAGATTTTCTGGTAACAATTTTTTTATGTTCTGGCTTATCTTGCAATGTCTTAATTTCTGCTTCATTTTAAAGGATTTGAAACTATAAATTTCCTGCTAAGCATTGCTTTAGCTACATACCATATGTTTTGATATGCTGTGTTTTCTTTTTTATGCATCTCAAAATATTTCCTAATTTCTTTTGTGATTTCCTCAGAGGGCACTTGGTTATTTAGGAGTGTGTTGTTTAATTTCCACATATTTGTGAATTTCCAAATATTGTTTGTTTCCTTATTTCTAATTTAATTTCATCATGTTCAGAGACATACTCTATATGACTTCACGTCTTTTAAATAAACCCTTCAAAATGTATTGGGTATTTCTGGTAGGGAAATTTGCTAGCAAAACTTCTGTTTTTGTTTACCTGAGAATGTCTAAATTTATTATTTATTTTTTGAAGGATAATTTTGTGGGATATAGAGTGATTGGCTGCCAGTCTTTTCTGAAAGGACACCTCATTGAATATGTCATACTATTTACTTCATTCTGGCCTCCATGGTTTCTGAACAGAAATCAGCTATAAATATTATTGAGGATTCTTTGTATGTAAATAATCATTTTTTCTCTTGCTTTTTTCAAGATTCTCTCCATCTTTTGGCAGTTTGCCTATTATGTCTCTAGGTGTGGATGTTTATCCAACTTGTAGTTTGTTGAAGTTCTTGGATGTGCAGGTTAATGCTTCTAATCAAATTTGGGATGATTTTGGCAATTATTTCTTCCAATATTTTTCTGGCTTTGTTTTACAATGTTCAAACAAAACATTAGTTTGGAGACTACTGAGAAATACAATGTTCCAGGTAATACCTTTTATTAATTTATTTATGTGGGAATTATGTTTAAATAATTTTAAATCAATTAAGCAATCAGTTTAAAACTGCAGAATAACATTTTAGCAATTATAAAAGGTCTTTCATAAGTAATCATTATCACCTCATTTCTTACAACAATCTGGGGACAAAAATGGGATCTGTTTTATGACTTTTATTTTTACTTTACAAAAAATGAAACAGCTTAATAAAAAGGCAAGGAAAAGAAAACACTACACCTCCACTTTATTGCTCTGATAAATCAAATTTCAGTTTTTCCACGGTCTCTTAGATCCTTATCCACAAACATCATTTTTATGTAGTTGTGATCATAGAAAAACTTCAATTTTATCTGTTTCAATTGCTGAGCTTTGTAAGGATTTTCCATATTTGCTACACAATCTTACTAATTACAAATTTAATGGATAACTGATATTATATACCAGATGTATATCATAGTCAACTCCAGTTAACCCTTGAATAATGAAGGGGTTAGAGATGCTGACCCTTGCACAGTCAAAAATCCATGTATAATGTATAGTTGGCCTTATGTACCTGTGGTTCCTTCATAACTATTGTTCCTCCATATCCACAGTTCTGCCTCCTTGGATTCAAGCAACCATGGATTATGTAATACTGTAGTATTTACTATTAAAAACAAATTGTATAAGTGGACCCATGCAGTTCAATTTCGTGTTGCTCAACAGTCAATTGTACATGAATTGCTGCACATTTCTTTTTAAATATTTATTTATTTGATTTATTTTGGTTGCACCAGGGCTTAGTTGCAGCATGTGGGATCTTCAGTTTTGGTATGTGAACTCTTAGTTGTGGCATGCAAACTCTTAATTGTGGCAAGCATGCAGGATCTAGTTTCCCGACCAGGGATCAAACCAGGCACCCTGCATTGGGAGCATGGTGTCTTACCCACTGGCAGACCAGGGACATATCTGCACATTGTTTAAAATAACACTAAAATGAGCAACTTTATATATGTATTTTTTCCTTGGCTTACTCTCTGCCTAAATTTATGGGAAATGTTTATTGTGTGAAAGATTTAAAACATTTTTATGTTTCTCTATAATCCTTGACTATTTTTAAAGTAATATCAATTTGAAGGGCAAGTTTCAATGAATGGATCCATCAATTCCAAACCAATATCATTATATATTCAAAAGTTTGGCTAATTTAATGCACATGTAATGTAATATTCATTAAAATTGCTGTTTTTAATTTTCTGATTGCTAGTGAGATCACACATGTACCTACATATCTTTTTAAAGATGATTTTTGCTGTTATTGTCTTTGTAATTGATTTAAATAATTAGATTAAAATATCTTTATATATGCATTATTTTGTGTAAATCCATGTTTCCATCTGGTGCCATGTTTCCTCAGCATAAGAGATATACTTTAACACTTCTTAGAGACAGGTCTGCTGACTGAAAACTTTCAGCTTTTGTATGTCTGAAAGTTTCTCTATTCCATCTTTGTTTATGATATATATATATATTTGCTCTTAAGAATTACAGATGAAAGTATTTTTCTTTCAGTATTTCCTTCTTTGTCTTCTCACTTGCATTCCTTCTGATAAGAAATCTCATGTCAAATTTTTCTTCCTTATTCTGTGTGTAGCCTTTTTCCTCTAGCTAGTTTTAAGATTTTCTGTTATCACTGGTTTTAAGCAATTTGAATATGAAATGCTTTAATGTAGTTTTGTTCTTATTTCTTGTACTTGGGGTTCATTGAACTTCTTGGATCTGGAGTTTTATAATTTTCATTAATTTTGGAAAACTTTTGGCCAATATTGCTTTAAATGTTTTATTTGTATCCCTCAACCCATTTCTTCATGGACTCTGATTATATGCATTATGGCTACTCAAATTTATTCCATAGTTCATTGATGCTTTGTTCTTTTTCTCCAGTCTTTTTCTCTCTCTAACTCACTTTAGGTGGTTTCTCCTTATGCCCATTTTGCAGATGACATTGAGGAGAATTAATTCAAAATCCATGGGAGAGACAAAATTTTAACCCATGTATCTTGGGCCCCAGGCCAGTGTTTTATTTTTATTTTTAATGAAGTCAAGATTTGGGCTTATAGCACTGAAATATCATTCAGATAAAAAATAAAATTTAAACAATTTTCTGTTTTATATATACCAAGGTATATATTTCACTCTTTAAACTGAGTTTTCAGTGTTGGGAAGATACAACTGAACACATCACCTTAAGCCCTGTCTCAATTATTTACTATTGTGCTTTCAGGTGAGAGCAACCAAACATAATTCTTGTAGAAAAATTAGGACACCTCATTTCCACAGCCCAATACTACAGACAATAGGGCAGCTCCACTCTGTATGATCCAAAACCATGGAAATCTACTGCTTTCCTTCTTTTTAGAGACTATATAAGAAGCTGTGACATAAAAATTCAAAGTTGGAAGTTGATGAGGATTCTGTCTTTTTGCTTAATCTTAGGCCAAGTACCCCCTTTGCATAGGTCATCTATGCCTTCCTACTCCTTAACCCCATCCCACCCACACAACTTATTTATCTCCCTTCTTCACATTGTAGTTTCACCTGTGAAAACTGCGACCTCAAACTTGGTTCAAATCCAGTTATTAATGACATTGGGGAGATCAAAATAATTATGAACACCAATTTTGGTATGAGAGGTGTGCTACAGATTTTTCAGACATTGTTTCACTTAAATTAATCCTTACAAAAAGCTAGGAGGGAGAGATTATTAGCTTGTTTGCAAGTGAGAAACCAAGGCTCATAGAGGTGAAATGACTTGCCACCTCTAGGAAGTGATGGAGTTAGCATTTGAAGTGCAGTCTTCTGACTATAGTGTGACATTTCCCCTCTAAATTACATTTCATCTTAAAGATAAAGATGAGATTGGACTTTTAAATTGCTTATGTTAATATTGTTGGCTGGATCTCATGATAGGGGGTCATCTTTTTTTAACATCTTTATTGGAGTATAATTGCTTTACAGTGTTGTGTTAGTTTCTGCTGTATAACAAAGTGAATCAGCTATATGTATACATATATTTTCATATCCCTTGCACCTCCCTCCCACCCTCCCTATCCCACCCCTCTAAGTGATCACAAAGCACCGAGCTGATCTCCCTGTGTTATGCAGCTGCTTCCCACTAGCTATCTATCTTACATTTGGTAGTGTATCTATGTCAATCCTACTCTCTCACTTCGTCCCAGCTTACCCTACCCCCTCACCGTGTCATCAAGTCCATTCTCTACGTCTGTATCTTTATTTCTGTCCTGCCCCTAGGTTCATCAGAACCTTTTTTTTTTTTAGATTCGATATATAACAGGGAATAAGCTCTCATTTAAATGGGCACAGTTCCTATTGATTTTAGGCAGCAACCAGGGACTGGGAAGGTTTATGGATAACCATGAAAAAGCAGACCCTGTGTAAGGGGCCCTATCCCATGAAGAACCACCTCAGTAAAGCCTGTAATTTCTCCTATTTCCCTTCAAGACTCCCCTCAAGCCCTGCCTCAGGCTTCAGAAATGTCTTCTGGCAAAGGTGAAGTTCACTAGGCAGTCCCCTCTAAGCTAGCATGACAATGAAGCAGAGATTTTCGATACAGATTTCAACATGTTAAAAATATTACTGGTTGGTTACTAAGTAGTGAATGTGAAAGACATCCTTCACCTATACCCCTTATCCTCTCCCTATCTCACCTCTCACCCATCTTTCACCCCAACCCCATTTCTGTTCTCCATTCTACCCCTCACTTCTACTCCTTTCTTCACCTTATCCACAGGAGTGAGAAAGTTCAAGGATGGGAAAGAGGATCAGGGATAATCTGAGGACATTTGCTGTTTATATGTCTTAGATAAAAGTTAAAATCTAATGTTTTTTAAGATATATATCAAAATATCCATCATAAATAACTAAGAATGCAATTCTGTCAGAAAGTCATGTTCCCTATTTACAGGCTAAGGCTTTTCTTTCTAAGACCCTGACACTGTAGTTTCTTTTGGGCTTATGGGGCCACAGACATATCATCCATTCATTCAACAAACACTTTGGGAAAGTCTATTATGTCCCTGTAATTGTGCTAAGTACTAGTATGAATAGAGAGCTGAAGAGCCTAACACAGTTGTTCGCTGAAGATAGCTCCAAATCCAGTGGGGATTTAAGCAATGAACAAACATATCTACAGAAAAATACATAATTACAACTTGCATAAGTGCTTCAAAGGAACCAAATACAGCATTTGTAGAGAATATAATCACTGTAGAAGAGGTGGTGGTAGTTGTGGAAAGCTGGGAGCAGAGGATAAAACATTGACACCCATCCATGATCTACAGCCTTTGTCACACGCAGGCTCTATGACCTCAAGTTTGTAAAAAAAAGTTTTTAAATTACACACACACACACAAATATATATATATATATATATATATATATATATATATATGAGAGAGAGAGAGAGAGAAATCTTCACGGAAAAAAGAAAATTCATTGGCACTTTAAAAGTGGTATCTAAGCAATCATATGTTTATTTTCTTCTTTATCTTTTCATATATTTCAAATTATTTACCATGAGTATACGTTTATTTTGAGAAAGAAATTGAGCATAGGGATTCCAGAACTAATTGTATATCACTATGTAGAGTCTAAATGAAGTAAAGCAGTATGACCATCTCCCTTGATCTGGGGCTCACACACCTATTGATGTAGCCTACGGTCCCATTCAGTTGGCTTAAGGTCATATGCCAATGTTGGCAGGGACTCAATTTCCTGATCACTGTTTTCTGAATCCCCTAAGCCAGCGGTCCCCAACCTTTCTGGCACCAGGGACTGGGTTCATGGAAGAAAATTTTTCCATGGATAGGGGTGGGGTGGTAATGCGAGCGATGGGGAGTGGCTGATGAAGCTTTGCTCACTCACCCGCTGCTCACCTCCTGCTGTGTGGCCTGGTTCCTAACAGGCCATGGACTGGTACTGGTCTGCATCCTGAGGGTTGGGGACTCCTGCCCAAAGCAACTTCTACCACTTTCCTATCTTTTGCTTGTGCAGAAAAAGCCTTTTCTTCTTTTCTTCAGGTGTCAACTCACTTTGCATATTTTTTCTTTTTCCTATTCCCTGTGGAAAAGAAGAGTGGTGAAGGCATTATTCTTCCCTCTGATACAGTCTTCTTATTATCAGGCAGCTAAGACTTTGGATTGCAATGTCTTAAGCTGAGCCCTTGTACAGAAAATTAACTAATGTAGATTAATAAGAGGGAGAATGGGGAGTGCAGGTACAAAGAAGCCAAACAATTTTTGCATTTGGTTAAAAAAGTTATTGAAATTCTACCTCCAAGCCCCATTTAGGAAAGCAAACTAGGAATAACATCAGAGCAGAAGAGAGCCTTACTGACCCTAGCATGGACATCTCATGGCCTAAGGAATTTCCAAACTGTCTCTTGAAATGGAACTCCAGAGAATAGAAGTTGAAAGCAGCTTCTGGCATAGTCAGAAATTAACTAAGGTGCCACAGTAGCCTAATTCCTGCCATCCCACAAGTCCTCTTTTGTAGCTCAAAGATAATGCTAGGTTTGCCACAGAACATCATGTATGATGTATAAGTGGAAAGGTCATCATCTTATTTGACCACCTCCCATTGTACAGATGGGGACATTGAGACAGGTAATACCTAGCCTAGTTAGTGTTAAAGCTAGATCTGGAATCCTGGGATTCATCCTCAGATTCTTTCCATGGGGGAAACCTACATCTATGAGCTACCTTGTTATGATCTGCAAAGAATTTAACAAACTGTACATGTTGGTCTAGTGCTCCATAGCCATTCTGCCCAAACTCATGGTCATATCAGTAGACTCCTTTTTAGCTAAGCCTGGTTTTCCCCACACCGCTACATCTTTGTGATGTCCTGATCCTTCTTCTATTGTTAATGTTGGATTCACTTTCTAAATCAGATCTGCTCATTCACTAATGCTACCCTACTATCTCCCCACATGGAGTTGATTATAGTCATTAGTTCTGGCCTTTGAAGACAGCTTAGAGTTGCACTTCATTGCCCAGTTTTATACTTTCTGGGACACTAGCCAGGTGAAATGTTTAAGTTCACATCCTGTAATAAAGTGATCTGATGGGTTATCCCTGGCACAAATCTTCCAAGTAGTTGAGCAGGATATTGGGTGCATAGATGCCATCTTTAGAGGTTACTTCAGTCCACCAAGGTTAACTACCCTTCTGTTCCTCCCTTCCCAATGAGAACATCCTTTCAGTGGAGCCTTAATAGCCAGGTTTGAAGTGTCAAGCCATTCACCATATCACCAAACATCTTCAGCCTGGGTTTTGAGATACTCCAAAATGATACTTCTTTGCCTATTTTTTGGTAATCAAGGAAGGTTTTGGATTCACGATTGTTTTCATTCCATTCCTTCTTAGGCCAGTCCTGTAAATAGGCAGCCAGTTTCCTGTCCCAGGATCGATGAAAATATTTCAGTGGAGCCTGGTCCTAAGACACTTTAGAATGACAGTTTCCTCTTTGCCACTTCATTGGCTGAGACTATGTACAACTAGCCCTGGCAGATGCAACCCTGGGACAAAGTTAGAGACATTCCTATCTGCTCTTGGGTTCCAACTGTGGTGGGAGAATTGGCTGAGAAAACCACTCAAGTCTAAACCCCTAGAGTAAGAAAAAATTGAATGAAAGGATCAATTCATGGCGTTTCTGAGTCAGGTGGGAAAGGGGAATGTTGTGAACTAAAATGCTCCCCTGAAGGAGAACTGCTAGAGAGAAACTGGGGACCAGAAGTTGCAAGGATGGACTGAGGAAAAATCTCAGGAGTTGAACTTGGTGTAGTAAAAATAGTACTGGATTGGGAGTTAGGAGACCTGGGTTCTGGTACAGGCTCTGTGTGATTTTAGGCGAGTCTCTCCTGCTACTCCCCACTACAATACTCTTTCTAGGATTCAGTTCTTCATCTTTATCATGAGGGTATTGAAAAAAATTGTTTCTCCAGGGCACTCCTAGCTTTAATCTTTGACAATTTCTATAATTACAAGAACAGGCCTGGCCCTATCACTGTCTTTGGTCTAAGACATTCCAGTCTTGTAGATGAGAACTGTGAAATCTTGGCTGAGAGTAGGGAGATGAATACATCACATGGTACGTAGACTTTCCTGGAACAGAAAATTTCAGATAAAATTTCAGTGAGGGTACTTAGTTCCACAGAAGTAAATGGGGGTTGAAGAAGGAAGGAGAGAGGACACCCTTAGGGAAAGCAGTCAGTAAGAACAGGGGGAAGCTGGTAAAGATTACTGGTCTCAGGGGTCTGGGAGGAAGTCTTCTGTAGACGTTTATCCTGCGCATTCTAGCTGGGGGGCCCTCAACTTTTTTTTCAAGGGGTTGTAAACAACCTCTTGGAAACTTAGAGGGGAGGTTCAGAGATGTGATTCTCCACTACGTTCAACCTGTCATTCAACAATGCAAGAACTCCAGAGGCTTACCATGACTTCTTGATTTATGTATCATGTCCAGACTTCTTTACTCAGCTTTCAAGGGTAATAACTCTCCTTCACTCACTGACCTTAATTTCCTAGTCTTCTGTAGGTCAGATATTCCCAGCAGTATGTTCATGATCACCATTCCAACACTGGAATAGAAATCAGGAAATCCGGGCTGTGATTTTTGATACTGATTATACCATCATGGATTATGAGATTAAGAAAACAGTGTGTTGAGTATACCTATTATATGTCAGAAACTGGTGCCTAACCTTCCCATCATTAACTAGTCACAACAACCCTTTGAGTAAAGTATTGTTTTCTTTGACTCACAGATGAGGAAACTGACAACTGGAGAAAGGAAGAGTCTTGACTTTGGTCTTTCAGGGATTCGTTTGCAGAGAAAACTCTTTCTAATATAACATCATTACACTATTCTATAAAAGAAAATAATGATGGACTCTTTTAATTGAGACAGAGCAATGGAAATGAGCTTAAATTGTGGCAAGAGAAGTTATGTGAAATTTAAGTACTGACTTCCTGAGATAAGGGGTTTTGGATCCTGAAGCCATCTGCTAAGAGAGTCTTACACTTTCTTTTCATTCAACAAATGAACAAACTATCCAGAGTCCCCACCTATATAATAGCCTCCTCAAACTCCAGTATTTAGAATGGACCATAATATGCATTTGGTAGTTTCCCCTTGACTTTCAAGGAGGCAGGAGGAAGGACAAAATATCTTCTTGAAGTCACTTCCCCTACAATGAATGTTTGTTTGCAGCAAGCACAGGGACCAAAGTTTAGGCTGATTAAATTGACAAAAGTACCCTTGGGCTAGGCTTAGGAGGGCAGTGAGACACCTGCATTTTCTCCATAGATTGAATTAAGGCATGTCAGATGGGAGCTGAGGAGACCAAAACAACAGGAAAAGAAGACATCATCTATACTAATGTCTATTTAGGGTCACAGTAAAACATTTAGGAGCCCTCTGAACTGATAAGGTTTCAAGAGTCCCTCCCCCCATATGTATTTTAAAACAAAAAACATACTGCAGCATAAAATAAGTGAATGGAAATCTACAATTTTCCTCATTATGATTACTTTGAAGGTTTTGTTTTTATTTTGTTTTATTTTAATATCAAATATTAGATATTAGATATTTTTCAAAGAGTTTTGAAAAACTCTTTTTTTTTGAGTATATGCTTGCTGGTAACTTATTAGCATGAACTTGGTCTGCCTATTAGGTGACCCAGCACCAAGCCGTTTGGCTTTCACCCTCCTCACACTTGAAAAATCCTCCTCTTTTGCCCAAGTTTTGGGGCAACACTCCCATGACCGATTGGAGAAGAATTTCTCAGCCTGTCGTCTTCTATCCCCAACAGGATGATTCCCTGTTCTAGGAGAAATTCTTTGTTTTAGATCTTTGATGGAGCTATCTTGAATGTCCCCAGTATCTTTTGGTTGGATGTCCTGAAGCTCTTTTGCTTTACTCAATGGTAAGTAAGGGAGATCTTTACCAAGTAAAGAAATAGACCCACAGAAGTGAAGCAATTCAACTGAAGTACTCTGTTAAAGGCTGCACTCAAATCCTGGTCTTGTCTCTCCACCCTAAACTCCTCTCAAGAGACTTCCTTTTTTTACAAATATTCTTCATTTGGCTTGGGTAGTAATAATACAAATACATAAGGGCTTAATTGGCTGTTTGTTTTAAATTGACAATTTTATACATATAGGTGTTCAGGGTTCAAGTTTTTAATCAATAGAAGTTACTATTCCATTTCTTTAAAAGGTTTCTAGTTGTTGATGTCCTAGCCTTAAGGGCATGGGAGATATTGCTTGTAACTATGCCCAGACTATAAGCTGTCAGGTTGAATCTTCTCCTCCAAGAACATTCATAAACCCTGGGGTCCAGGGAAGAGGTATTATTTGATGCTTCAAAGTATGCATTCTAGTCTGACCTTTTAAAAGCTAATTTGTATTTTAATTTAAACTCCTGGCTGGAGTTTATACTATTTTCAAGGATGAGCCAGAAAAATGATTATCTTGTTTGCCCTTTTCACATGTGGCTTACTCTAAAGAGATGGAAGAAGAGAAGTTTCTGCTTCCATCTCTTCCACAAGCTTTGCCACTTAATAAGGCCACACTTATTGTGTGACTTTGGGTGAGTCACTCCATATCTCTGAATTCCAGTTTCTGTATCTATAAAATCAATGCAGTGAACAATGGCACGTACTCCTTCCAGATGAGAGAAGTGGCACGGACGTTATTTGAAAACTAAAAACTGTATGACACATGGGAGGGGTTGGCATCTATGTTCAAGGGGCAGAAAGTTGAGCTTATTTCCAGGAAGTGGACTCATCCCAGAAAATTTTTCTTGGGTACCTCTCACCCTCCCATGAGAGGCTCTGGGCCTAGGCCCAGGTGTCCTCAGAGGGAAGACCACTTGACCCTAGTTCTTTATATCTGTGCTAAGAATCAGCTAAAGTTGGTCATCAGAAAGTCTTCTCTTGACTCCTAACTTTGGCCCAGTCCCACAGTGAGTAAGTATAAGTAGATTAGTGACCAATGCACTGTGGTGAATTTATAGTTAGACATGGGGCCTGGAGAAAAAAGAAGGCCGACTTCCTCAGCACTGGCAAACGACAAAAAAATATAGAGAGGGCTCTATGGGTGTATTGAGTGTGGTGGCCTCTGAAGTAGCCATCTCCTGAGTGAAGACGAAGAAAAAGATGAAAGTGGTTAAAAATTGGATCCAGTGGCAGAGGAGGCTCCCCCTTTGATACCAAGGGGGAAAAGAGGCATAGGTGCGGGATACAGCCAAAAATAAGTGCATGGATGAAAAAGACTAAGCAGCTTTTATAGCTCCCATAGAAATGTGATGTGATAGCTCAATATGGTAATATGGCATCTGTCTGTATATTTATAGTACAGAGACCTGAGAAAGGAGGTTACAGGTTTGCACTAGCAGGGCCAGTCATACCTCACCAGCAAGTCCAGTTCTACCTCTGAGTGTCATACTTTAAAAAAGCACAGATAAATTCAAACATACATTTAGGCAGAGGCAGGGAATAAAGGAAGGAATCGGTCCTTTGAGAAATAGTTGGAAAAGTGAGTTTTTTAGCCTGGAGACCAGAAGATGTAGGTTTTGGCCAGGGAAGATGAAATAGACAAGTACTATATTACTTGTAATGCAAGTATGTGCTACTTGTGTCCCCAAAGTCAGAGATAGTACCCATGGGTAAGAGTTACACACAGAGATGAATTTCAACTGAAAACGAAAAAAAAAACTTTCTGACAATCAGAGTTGCATAGACTTTGGGTGGTAATGATGTGTCGATGCAGTTTCATCAATTGTAACAAATGTACCAGTCTGGTGGGAGATGTTGATAATGGAGAAAACTTTGCATGTGTAGGGGAAGAAGTCTGTAGGCAACCTCTATACCTTCCTGTTAATTTTTTTGTGAAATCAAAAGTATTCAAAAATTTAAAAAAATTAAATATTTAGGGATAAACTTAATTAAGGAGGTGAAAGACTTGTACACTGAAAACTATAAAACACTGATGAAAGAAATTATAGCAGACGCCATAAATGGAAAGACACCCCTTATTCATAGATTGGAAGAATTAATATTTTTTAAAAAACTTACACTACCACCAAGTGATCTACAGATTCAAAACAATCTCTATCGAAATACTAATGGCATTTGAACAAAAAGAAATAGAAAAATATCCTAAAATTCATACGGAACAACAAAAGACACAGAATAGCCAAATTGATCTTGAGAATGAAGTATAAAGCTAGACAAAAAAAAAGAATAAAGCTAGAGGTAATATATGTCCTGATTTCAAAATATAGTACAAAGCTATAGTAATAAAAACAGTATGGTACTGGCATGAAAACAGAAACATAGACCAATGAAACAGAATAGAGAGTGAGGGGGCTATGTTCTACTTTGGTGAGAATAGGACTGAGTTGACGCCCTGCATTCAATTTGTGCGGCCGAAAAAGGACCATTCCAGGGCGCGGCACTGGGCTTGCCACATTTGGGAGCGCCACCTGAAGTTGGGCGCACAGCCTCCCGACGCCCTGCCGTTGGGCAGGTGGAGGCCGCAGCACTGCTAGGGTTGCATCAGTCCTCCTGTTTGCACTATTTCTTTTTGCGACCATGGCCCCGCCTTAAGTATTTCCAATTAAGAAACAAAACCTCAGGAAACCGAAACTTAACCAGCCGCTCTCACTTCTGTAATTACGCCTGCTGACCCCCCCCGCAACCGTCCAACCAATCAGACGGCGACTAGTGTCTCTGTTTAAAAGTCAACCAATCGGCGACTAGTGTCTTTGTTTAAAAGTCAACCAATCGGCGACTAGTGTCTCTGTTTAAAAGTCAACCAATCGGCGACTAGTGTCTTTGTTTAAAAGTCAACCAATCGGCGACTATGTTTGTACCGGTCTATAAAAGAGCTGTACTAAACTCCACCAGGACCTCTTAGCGTCACCGGCAACGAGTGCGCGGAGGTCCAGGTTCGAACCTGCAATAAATGACCCTTGCCGTTTGGCTTTGACTCTCGACTCTGGTGGTCTTGTGGAGGGGCCTCGCGACCTTGGGCATTTCAAGAGCTCATAAATAAACCCATGTATATACAGTCACCTAATATTTGACAGGAATGCCAAGAATACATAATGAGGAGAAGATAGTCATCTCAATAAATGGTGATGGGAAAACTGGATAACCATATCAAAAAGAATGAAATTGGACATTTATCTTACACCATACACAAAAATTATCTCAAACATATTAAAAAGTTAATCTTAAGATCTTTAGTTCCACATGTTTATATTTGCTTTTGTTTCCCTTGCCTAAGGAGACATAATAAAAAATATATTGCTAAGAAAAATGTCAAAGAGTGTACCACCTATGTTTTCATCTAGAAATTTTATGGTTTCAGTCTTACATTTAAGTCTTAAATCCATTTTAAGCTTACTTTTGTATGTGTTGTGGGAAAGTAGTCCAGTTTGATTCTTTTGCATATAGCTGTCTGGTTTTCCCAACATTTTTTCAAGAGGGTCTCTTTTACCCATTGCATATTCTTGCCTCCTTTGTCATAGATTAATTGACCATAAAATATAGGAGTTTATTTCTGGGCTGTCTATTGTGTTCCATTTATCTGTGTGTCTGATTCTGTGCCAGTACCATACTGTTTTCATTACTTTAGCTTTGTATCATAGTTTGAAATCAGGGAGTGTGATACCTTAACTTAATTCTTCTTTCTCAAGATTGTTCCTGCTATTCAGGATCATTGTGTTTCCATATAAATTTTAGAATTATTTGTTCTAGATATGAGAAAAACACCATTGGTATATTGATTGAGATTGCATTGAACCTGTAGATTCCCTTGGGCAGTATTGTCATTTTAACAATATTATTCTTCCAGTCTATGACCACAGTATGTCTTTACATCTGCTTGTGTCATCTAAAATTTTTTTCATCAGTGTCTTATAGTTTTCTGAATACAGGTCTTTTACCTCCTTGGTTAGATTTATACCTAGGTATTTTATTCATTTTTGATGCACTTGCACATGGGATTTTTAAAAGTTCTCTTTCTGAAAGTTTGTTGTTAGTACATAGAAATGCAAAAAATTCCTGTATATTAATTTTGTATCCTGCATTTTTGCTGTAGTCATTTGTTAGTTCTAATAGTTTTTGATGGTGTCTTCAGAACTTTTTTATATATAGTATCATGTCATCTGCAAAAGTGAAAGATTGACTTCTTTAACAATTGGTGTGCCGATTTTTTTTTTATTATTAATTGCTGTGGCTAGCACTTCCAATACTATGTTGAATAAAAGTGTAGCATGGACATCCTTATCTTGTTCCTGATCTTAGAGGAAATGCTTTCAGCTTTTCACCATTTAGTCTGATGTTGGCTGTGGGCATGTCATACATGGCCATTATTAAGTTGAGGTTTTCTCTCTATACACATTTTGCTAAGAGTTTTTATCTTAAGTGGATGTTGAATTCTGTCAAAATCTTGTTCACAAACTATTGAGATGCTCATATGGGTTTTATTCTTCAATATGTTAACATGATGTTTCATATTGATTGATTTGCTGACATTTAACCATTCTTATATCCCTGGGATAAAAAAAACTTGATTATGGTAATATAATCCTTTCAATGTAATGTTGAATTGGGTTTGCAAATATTTTGTTGAGGATTTTTGCATCTTTGCTCATCAGAGATATTGGCTTATAATTTTCTCTTTTTTTGTGGTATATTGTCTGGCTTTGGTATTACAGTGATGCTGGAATCATAGAATGAGTTTGGAAACATTGCTTCTATTTCAATTTTTTTGAAGAGTTTGAGAAGAATAGGTGTTTAAATACCTGTTTAAATGTTTGTTAGAATTTTTTAAACATCTTTATTGGAGTATAATTGCTTTACATTTTTGTGTTAGTTTCTTTTTTTTAACATCTTTATTGGAATATAATTACTTTACAATGGTGTGTTAGTTTCTGCTGTATAACAAAGTGAATCAGTTATACATATACATATATCCCCATATTCCCTACCTCTGGTGTCTCTCTCCCACACTCCATATGTCACACCTCTAGGTGGTCACAAAGTACCAAGCTGGTCTCCCTGTGCTATGCAGCTGCTTCCCACTAGCTATCTAATATAATTTGGTAGTGTATATATGTCAATGCCACTCTCTTACTTCATCCTAGCTTAACCTTCCCCCTGCTTGTGTCCTCAGGTCCATTCTCTACGTCTGCATCTTTATTACTGTCATGCCCCTATGTTCATGCCCCTAGGTTTTCCCTTTTCATTATTTGTGAGTGTCTACGTGTATGCTTCTTTGAATGATTTTGTCTGTATAACTATGCATTTACCATTTGTCATAGGGTTCGGTCTGTTGGTATTTTTTTGTTTTTTTCCTATAGTTTATAGTGCTGGTTATGATTGGTGGATTTGTTTTTTGGTTTCATTTCATCTTCCTTCTTTTTTTCTTTCTTTCTTTTTATTACTTTTTAATTTTTTCTTATTTTTAATAATTTTTATTTCAATTATTTTATTATTTTATTTTCTTTATTTTTCTTTCTTTTTTTTTTCTCCTATTTCTTCTGAGCTGTGTGGCTGACAGCTTCTTGGTGCTCTGCCTTGGTGTCAGACCTGTGTCTCTGAGATGACAGAGCCAAGTTCAGGACACTGGCCCACCAGAGACCTCCTAGCTCCATGGGATATCAAACAGGGAAAGCTATCCCAGAGATTTCTTTCTCAAAGCTAAGACCCAGCTCCACTCAACGACCAGCAAGCTACAGTAATGGACATCTTAGCCAAACAACTATAAAGACAGGAACACAAACCCACCCATTATCAGAGAAGCTGCCTAAAATCATTATAAGGTCACAGGCTCCCCAAAACACACCACTGGATGTGTCCAGTCCACCAGAAAGACAAGTAGCAGCCTCATTCTCCAGAACACAGACACCAGGCCCCTCCACCAGGAAGCCTACACAACCCACTAAACCAGCCTTACCACTGGGGGCAGAAACTATAAACAATGGGAACTACAAACCTGCAGCCTGTGAAAAGGAAACCTCAAACATAGTAAGTTAAGCAAAATGAGAAGACAAAGAAACACCAAACAGATGAAGGAGCAAATTAAAAACCCACCAGAACAAACAAATGAAGAGGAAATAGGCAGTCTGCCTGAAAGAGAATTCAGAATAATGAGAGTAAAGATGATCCAAAATCTTGGAAATAGAATGGAGAACATACAAGAAACGTTTAACAAGGACCTAGAAGAACTAAAGAGAAAACAAACAATGATGAACACCACAATAAATGAAATTAAAAATTCTCTAGAATGAATCAATAGCAGAATAACTGAGGCAAAGAACGGATGAGTGACCTGGAAGAAAAAATAGTGGAAATAACTACCACAGAGCAGAATAAAGTAAAAGGAATGAAAAGAATTGAGGACAAACTCAGAGACTTCTGGGACAACATTTAATGCATGAACATTTGAATTATAGCAGTCACAGAAGAAGAAGAAAAAAACAAGGCATTGAGAAAATATTTCAAGAGACTATAGTTGAAAACTTCCCTAATATGGGAAAGGAAATAGTCAACCAATTCTGGGAAGTGCAGAGAGTACCATACAGGATAAATCCAAGAAGAAACACACCAAGACACATATTAATCAAACTATCAAAAATTAAATACAAAGAAAAAATATTAAAAGAAGCAAGGGAAAAACAACAAATAACATACAAGGGAATACCAATAACATTAAAAGCTGATCTTTCAGCAGAAACTCTGCAAGCCAAAAGGGAGTGGCAGGACATATTTAAAGTGTTGAAAAGGAAAAGTCTACAAACAAGATTACTCTTCCTAGCAAGAATCTCATTCAGACTCCACGGAGAAAATAAACCTTTACAACCAAAAGGTAAGAGAATGTAGCACCACAAAACCAGCTTTACAACAAATGCTAAAGAATTTCTCTAGGTAGGAAACACAAGAGAAGAAAAACACGTACAAAAACAAGCCCAATACAATTAAGAAAATGGTAATAGGAACATAGATCTTGATGATTACCTTAAATGTAAAGGATTAAATGCTCCAACCAAAAGACATACACTGGCTGATTGGATAAAAAAAAACAAGACCTCTACATGTACTGTCTACAAGAGACCCACGTCAGACTTAGGGACACATATAGACTGAAAGTGAGGGGGTGGAAAAAGATATTCCATGCAAATGGAACTAAAAAGAAAGCTGGAGTAGCAATTCTCACATGAGACAAAATAGACTTTAAAATAAAGACTATCACAGGAGGCAAAAATGGACACTACATAATGATCAAATGATCAATCCAAGAAGAAGGTATAACAATTTTAAATATTTATGCACCCAACATAGGAGCATCTCAATACAGAAGGCAAATGCTAACAGATATAAAAGGGGAAATCAATAGTAACACACTCATATTAGTGGACCTTAACACGCCACTTTCACCAAAGCACAGATCATCGAAAATAAAAAATAAATAAGGAAACACAAGCTTTAAATGTTACATTAAACAAGATAGACATAATTGATATTTTTAGGACATTCCATCCAAAAACAGCAGAATACACTTTCTTCTCACGTGCTCATGGAACATTCTCCGGGATAGATCATATCTTGGGACACAAATCAAGCCTTGGTAAATTTAAGAAAATTTAAAGTGTATCAAGTATTATTTTGGACCACAATGCTAGACTAGATATCAATTACAGGAAAAAAACTATAAAAAATAAAAACAGGTAGAGGCTAAATTATACACTACTGAATAACAAATAGATCACTGAAGAAATCAAAGAGGAAATAAAAAAAATACCTAGAAACAAAGGAGAATGAAAAGAGAATGACTGAAAACCTACTGGATGCAGCCAAAGCAGTTCTAAGAGGGAAGTTTTTAACAATACAATCCTACTTCAAGAAAAAAGAAACATCTCAAATAAACAACCCAAAATTACACCTAAAGCAATTAGAGAAAAAAGAACAAAATAAACCCCCAAAATTTACCAGAAGGAAAGAAATCATAAAGATCAGTTCAGAAATAAATGAAAAAGGAATGAAGGAAACTATAGCAGAGATTAGTAAAACTAAAAGCCTGTTCTTTGAGAAGATAAACAAAATCGATTAACCACTAGCCAGACTCATGAAGAAAAAAATAAAGACTGAAATCAATAGAATTAGAAATGAAAAGAAGTAACAACTGACACCACAGAAATAAAAAAAAATCATGAGAGATTACTACAAGCAACTATATGCCAATAAAATGGACAACCTGGAAGAAATGAACAACTTCTCAGAAAAGCACAAACTTCAAGACTGAACCAGGAAGAACTAGAAAATATAAACAGACCAATCACAAACACTGAAATTGAGACTGTGATAAAAAGTCTTCCAACAAACAAAAGGCCAGGACCAGATGGCTTCACAGGCGAATTCTATCAAACACTTAGAGAAGAGTTAACACCTATCCTTCTCAAACTATTCCAAAATATAGTAGAGAGAGGAACATGCCCAAACTCATTCTTCAAGGCCATCATCACCCTGATACGAAAACCAGACAAAGATGCCACAAAGAAAGAAAACTACAGGTCAATAACACTGATGAACATAGATGCAAAATCTTCAACAAAATACTAGCAAACAGAATCCAACACCACATTAAAAGGATCATACACCGTGATCAAGTGAAGTTTATCCCAGAAATGCAAGGGTTCTTTAATAAATGCAAATCAATCAATGTAATAAACCATATTATCAAATTGAAGGAGAAAAATAATACGACCATCTCAATAGATGCAGAAAAACTTTTGACAAAATTCCACACACATTTATGATAAAAACCTTCCAGAAATTAGGCATAGAGGAAACTTAACTCAACAAAATAAAGGCCATATATGACAAACCCACAGCCAACATTCTTCTCAATGGTGAAAAACTGAAACTATTTCCTCTAATAACAGGAACAAGACAAGGTTGCCCACTCTCACCAGTATTATTCAACATAGTTTTCGAAGATTTAGCCACAACAATCAGAGAAGAGAAACAAATAAAAGCAATCGAAATCAGAAAATACAGAATAAAGTTGTCACTGTTTGCAGATGACATGATACTATACATAGAAAATCCTAAAGATGCTACCAGAAAACTACTAGAGCTAATCAATGAATTTGGTAAAGTAGCAGGATTCAAATTAATGCACAGAAATCTTGCATTCCTATACACTAATGATGAAAAATCTGAAAGCGAAATTAAGGAAACACTCCCATTTACCTTTGCAACAAAACGAGTAAAATACCTAGAAGTAAACCTGCTAAAGGAGACAAAAGACGTGTATGCAGAAAACTACAAGACACTGATGAAATAAATTAAAGATGATACAAACAGATGGAGAGATATACCATGTTCTTTGAATGGAAGAATCAACATTGTAAAAATCAGTATACTACCCAAAGCAATCTACAGATTCAATACAATCTGTATCAAACTACCAATGACATTTTTCACAGAAATAGAACAAAAAATTTCACAATTTGTATTGAAACACAAAAGACCCCGATTAGCCAAAGCAATATTGAGAAAGAAAAATGGAGCTGGAGGAATCAGATTCCCTGACTTCAGAATATACTACAAAGCTACAGTAATCATGAGAGTATGGTACTGGCACAGAAACAGACATATAGATCAATGGAACAAGATAGAAATCCCAGAGATAAACCCATGCACATATGGTCACCATATTTTTGATAAAGGAGGCAAGAATATACAATGTAAAAAAGACAGCTTCTTCAATAAGTGGTGCTTGGCAAACTGGACAGCTACATGTAAAATAATGAAAGTAGAACACTCCCTAACACCATACACAAAAACAAAGTCCACATGGATTAAAGACCTAAATGTAAGGCCAGACACTTTAAAACTCTTAGACGAAAACTTAGCCAGAAAGCTTTATGATATAAAACACAGCAAGATCCTTTTTGGCCCACCTTCTAAAGAGATGGAAATAAAAACGAAAATAAATAAAAGTGGCCTAATGAAACTTAAAAGCTTTTGCGCAGCAAAGGAAAACATGAACAAGATGAAAAGACAACCCTCTGAACGGGAGAAAATATTTACAAATGAAGCAACTGAGAAAGGATTAATCTCCAAATTTTAAAAGCAGCTCATGCAACTTAATATCAAAAAACAAACAACCCAACCCAAAAATGGGCAGAATACCTAAACAGACATTTCTCCAAAGAAGACATACAGATTGCCAACAAACACATGAAAGGATGCTCAACGTCACTAATCATTAGAGAAATGCAAATCAAGTGGTATCACCTCACACTAGTCAGAGTGGGCATAATCAAAAAATCTACAAATAATAAATGCTGGAGAGGGTGTGAGAAAAGGGAACCCTCTTGCACTATTGTTGGGAAAGTAAATTGATATAGCCACTATGGAGAACAGTGTGGAGTTTCCTTAAAAAACTAAAAATAGAACTATCATACGAACCAGCAATCCCAGTCCTGGGCATATACCCTGAGAAAATCATAATTCAAATAGAATCATGTACCACAATGTTCATTGCAGCTCTATTTACAATAGCCAGGACATGGAAGCAATCTAAGTGTCCATCAGCAGATGAATGGATAAATAAGATGTGGCCCATATATGCAATGGAATATTACTCAGCCATAAAAAAATGAAACTGAGTTTTTTGTAGTTAGTTGGATGGACCTAGAGTCTGTCATACAGTGTGAAGTAAGTCAGAAAGTGAAAAACAATTACCATATTCTAACACATATTTATGGAATCTAAAAAAAAAAAGTTTCTGAAGATCCCAGGGCAGGACAGGAATAAAGATATAGAGAATGGACTTGAGAACATGGGGAGGGCGAAATGTAAGCTGGGACAAAGTGAGAGTGGCATGGACATATATACACTACCAAATTTGAAATAGATAGCCAGTGGGAAGCAGCCACATAGCACAGGGAGATCAGCTCGGCACGTTGTGACCACCTGGAGGGATGTGATATGGAGGGTGGGAGGGAGATACAAGAGGGAGGAGATATGGGGATATATGTATATGTATAGCTGATTCACTTTGTTATAAAGCATAAACTAACACACCATTATAAAGCAATTATACTCCAATAAAGATGTTAATAAAAGGAAAAATAAATAAAATACTTTACAAATAATACTTTAAAAAAGAAAAACTGTAAAAAAAATTAAAAATTCAGCTGCTGGTGTTAAGGGAGTTCCCTTGCACATGAGTATTTGCTTTTCCCTTGTTTTTTTTTTTTTTTTTTTTTTTTTTTTTGCGGTATGCGGGCCTCGCACTGTTGTGGACTCTCCCGTTGCGGAGCACAGGCTCCGGATGCGCAGGCTCAGCGGCCACGGCTCACGGGCCCAGCCGCTTCGCGGCATGTGGGATCTTCCCGGACCGGGGCATGAACCCGTATCCCCTGCATTGGCAGGTGGACTCTCAACCACTGTGCCACCAGGGAAGCCCTCCCTTGTTGTTTTTAAGATTTTCTCTTTAATTTCTTTCATGTTAATTATAAAGTGTCTTGATGTGGACATCTTGGGTTGATCTTGTTTGGTACTTTGTCCTTCCTGTAACTGGATGTCTGTTTCCTTTCCCAGGTTAGGGAAATTTTTATACATTATTTCTTCAAATTATTTCATCTGCCCTTTCTATCTCTCTTCTCCTTCTCTGAATTCTATAATATGAACATTTGTATGTTTGATATTGTGTCAGAGGTCTTTTAAACTGTTCTCTTTTTAAAAATTGTTTTTCTGTCCATCTTGTGTGATTTTCACTCTGTCTTTCAGATTGCTAATCATTTACTCTGTATTATATAATGTATTGATGATTCACTCCGGGATATTTTTTATTTCACTTATTGCATTCTTTAGCTCTGTTTGGTATTTCTTTATATTTTTTTTACTCTTTCTAAAATTTTTTACTATGTTTATTTTTTCTTCTCCACAGTTCTTTGAGCATCTTTATGATTATTACCTTGAACTCTTTCTTGGGTATATTGCTTATCTCCACTTAACTTATCTCTTCTTCTGAGGGGTTTTATCTCATTCCATCATTTGGAAAGTATTCATTTGTCACCCCATTTAACCTAATTCCCTGTTTTTATTTCTATGTATTTAGTAGGTCTATTACATTTCCCAGTCTTAGAGAAGTGGCCTTATGTAGGAGACTTCTTATGGAACTCAGCAACACACTCCCTTCTGACCAGCAGAGGTGTATGCTCTAGTGGTGCCCCTTATGTGGTCTGTGTGGAAACTTCTATTATGGTGGGGCTCACTATTCTGGTTGTGCTGGTAAGTGGGGCTGGCCCCTGGCCCACTGGTGGATAGGACCAGTTCCTGGCATTCCTGGCTGCAGGGCCTCGGGATCCCTGGGGATCCCTGGGGCTGCTGGCAGCCCACTGGTGGGCAGGGCCATGTCCCAGCATGGCTAGTTGTTTGGCCCTGGAGCTGGTTAGCTTGGCTTGTGGGCAGGTAAGCCCCAAGAGCTAATAGGCTAGAGGGAGGACTCCAAAATGGTTCTTCTTTTTTTTTTAACATCTTTATTGGAGTATAATTGCTTTATAATAGTGTGTTATTTTCTGCTTTATAACAAATTGAATCAGCTGAACTTAGAGTCTGTCATAGAGAGTGAAGTAAGTAAGAAAGATAAAAACAAATACCGTATGCTAACACATATATATGGCATCAAAATGATTCTTGTCAGCACCAGTTTTCTCATGGTAAGACAAGCTCCCAGAAATGGCTGCTTTCAGGGTCTATGTCCTCAGTGGGAGTCCCAGTTGCCTCCTGCCTCTATGAGAGGCTCTCCAAGATCAGAAAGTGTTTCTAACTCAAGCTCCTTTCAAATTGCTGCCTCTGTACTGGGTTTTGGTATGTATGAGGTTTTGTGTGCACCCTTTAAGGGTTGGGTCTCCGTTTCCTACAGCCCTCTAGCTCTCCCATACACAAACCACACTGGCCTTGAAAGCCAGATGTTTGAGGGGCTCATCTTCCTGGTGCAGGATCCCTGGGCTGGGGAGCCTGATGAGTGGCTCAGGTCTCTTACTCTTTTAAAAGAACCTCTACAGTTGTGATTATCCTCTTGTTTGTAGGTCTTCTACCCTGGAGCATGGGTCTTGATGATACTCCATCTTCACCATTTCTACCCACCTTGTTGTGGTTCCTTCTTTATAACTTTAGTTATGGAAAATATTTATTGCTTAAGTTTACTTAAGTCTTAGGCTTGTTCTCATTGATAGTTGCTCTATAAATACTTGTAATGCTTATGTGCCCATGGAAGGGGGTGAGCTCAAGGTCTTCCTACTCTACCACCATGGACCTTTCTTCCAGATGTTATGTTTTTACTTATTGAATGTTTGTAAAACCCTTTGTTGAACAAATCTATCAGAGCAATTTTTCTAACAGTGTTTGTTTGCTTCCAATCTCTGTCACATTTCAGTAATACTTACAATGTTTTAAACTTTTTCATTATTATTATATTTATTGTGGTCACCTGTGATCAGTGATCTTTGGTGCTACTATTATAATTGCTTTGTGACACAATAAATTGAACCTAATTGTTAAATGTTGTGTGTGTTCTGACTGTTCCACTGACCAGCTGTTCCCTATCTCTCTCCTCTCCTTCAGCCTCACTATTCCCTGAGACACAACAGTGTTGAAATTAGGCCAATTAATAACCCTACAATGGCTTGTAAATGTTCAAGTGAAAGGAAGAGTTGCACACTTCTCACTTTAAATCAAAACCTAGAATAATGATTAAGTTTAGTGGGGAAGGCATGCCAAAACCTGAGATAGGCCTAAAGCTAGGCCGCATGCCAAACAGTTAGGCAGTTGTGAATACGAAGGAAAAGTTCGTGGAGGCAACTTAAAATGCTTCTCAAGTGAACACACAGATAAGAAAGTGAATCTACCTTATTGCTGATACAGGGAAAGTTTTAGTGGTCTGGATAGTTGATCAAACCAGCCACAACCTTCCCTTAAACCAAAGCCTAATACAGAACAAGGCCTTAACTCTCTTTAATTCTGTGAAGGCTTAGAGAAATAAGGAAGCTGCAGAACAAAAGTTTGAACCTAGCAGAGGCTCATTCATGAGGTTTAGGGAAATAAGCCATTTCCATAACATAAAAGTGCAAGGCGAAGCAGCAAGTGGTGATGTAGAAGCTGCAGAAAGTTATCCAGAAGATCTAGCCAAGGTAATTAAAGAAGATGACTACACTGAACAAAAGATTTTCAGTGTAGATGAAACAGCCTTATATTATAAGATGCCATCTAAGACTTTCAGAGCGAGAGAGAAGTCAATACCTGACTTTAAAGCTTCAAAGGAAAGGCCGATTCTCTTGTTAAGAGCTAACGCAGCTGGTGACTTAAGTTGCAGCCAATGTTAATTTACCATTCCTAAAATCCTAGGGCTCTCAAGATTTATGCTAAATCTACACTGCCTGTCCTCTCCAAATGGGAAAACAAAGCTTGGATAATAACGCATCTGTTTACAACATTGTTTACTGAATATTTTAAGCCCATTGTTGAGATCCACTGCTCAGAAAAAAAGATTCCTTTCAATAAATTACTGTTCAGTGATAATGCATCTGGTCACCCAAGAGCTCTGATGGGGCTGTACAGTGAGAATAATGTTTTAATGCCTGATAACACGACATGCATTTTGCAGCCCATGGATCAAGGAGTAAATTCAATGTTCAAGTATTATTTAAGAAATATATTTTGTAAGGTTATATCTGCCATGGGTAGTGTTTCCCTGATGGATCTGGGCAAAGTAAATTGGAAACCTTCTGGAAAGGATTTACCATTCTAGATACCATTAAGTATATTCATTTTTCATGGGAAGAGGTCAAAATATCAACATTAACAAGAGTTTGGAAGAAGTTGATTCCAATCCTCATGGATGACTTTGAAGGGTTCAAGACTTTGGTGGAGAACATAACAGCAGATGTGGTAGAAATAGCAAGAAACTAGGGTTAAGGATGGAGACTGAAGATGTGACTGAATTGCTGCAATATAATGAAACTAAAGGATGAGGATATGCTTCTTATGGATGAGCAAAAACAAGTAGTTTCTGGGGATGGAAACCACACCTGGTGAAGGTGCTGTAAATATTGTTGAAATGACAAGATAGTACTTAGAAATTTTTAGAACATGAAAGCAAGATCTTTGAATAGCAAAAAGATTACAAGTCATTGAAGGTTCAGATGATGTTAGCCTTTTTTATCCATAAAGTATTTTTAAATGAAAGTATGTACATTGTTCTGTTTTTTTTAGACCTAATGCTTTTGCACTTTTAATAGACTACAGTATAGTGTAAACATAACTTTTATTTGCACTGAGGAACCAAAACATTAGTGTGACTCATTTTATTGTGGTAGTCTGGAACTGAACCTGCAATATCTCTGAGGTATGCCTATACAGAGTTACACTTTTGCAAGATGAAAAGAGTTCTAGAAATGGATGGTGGTGATGTTTGCACAACAATGTGAATATAACTAATACCACTAAACTGTGCACTTAAACATGGTTAAGATGGTAAATTTAATGTTGTATGTTTTTACCACAAAAAATGGTTTAAATGGTATATTCTATATTATGTGGATTTCACCATAATTTAATTTTTTTAAATTTCAAAATGGAACTAAAATACTTACCTTGTAGTATTGTCAGGTGTTGGTAATATGGTGCTTGCATAACAGCAGAATATTTGGCTCACAGTAGGTGCTCAACCATTGTTAGTTACTTCCATCTTTTCCTTTATCTCCCTTCTCTCCCTCTTGTCCATATATCTTAGTTCATGATTTAGGTTCTGCCAAACCTCCCACTTCTCAACAGACTCCTTTCTCCTTTGTTTCCTTACTTCCTTTCTTCTTTCTCTCATTTTATTTTATTATTATAAGGAACATCAAGAACTTCCAAGAAGAATCCCTCAACTATTTTGCCAGGTGGCAAAACCACACTGTTTTCTTCAAAAGTTCTCACAAGCAAATTATATATCCAGATATGTCAATCAATATTACTTGAGCTACAAGGCTGATTCACAGAATTGTGCAAGTTGTTCACTTCACAATGGTGTCTGGCTGAGAAGTTGAATTCGGTCAATGTGCCCTGGGATATGTCTGAATTCAAGAGGTGCCTACTTTTAATTCACAGAAAGTCACTATAAGGACCAGTGCCAGCACGGCACATGTGTAATTAAGATGTTATGGAACCTTGGGGTCAGACTTGGGATACTCGAAGTCCAGAGAATGAAGACTTAAACTCATAGTTCCTTGCAGGATGAGGGGAAAAAAGACTTCTTGTAAGCCCCAGGGATGATGGGAAAGTATGCTTCTTAGATCTCAACAAGAAAGTGGCTTTTCTCACTTGGGACGCCAGGCCATGTCTGAGAGGGAGCATGGTTATAGAGGCCAGCATTTAGGGCTGAAGAGGTTACTTTGGGAAAGAATGGAGAAAATATTAGGATAGCAACTTGGATAGCAACAAATTTTGTAGGCTGGGGTTTCTCCAAGGTAATATTAAAATCAAGTATGTTGTATCTAGAAACCTATATCAAGCAAATCATCCAGACTTAGATCATCATATATAACAAGGGTTCCCATCTGTTTGTGCTTCTAGGTTTCCATTTTCCATTTTCTTAGTTATTTAGTAAATCCCTTTTCAAAATAGACATGTCCACATATGGGTCAATTTAGCTGGGCTAAGGTTGAGGTGCCTGGCAGGAGTGGAATGGGTATTGCACTTCCAAGATACAATAATTGTCTTGCCACTTTCCAGCTGGAAAACAAGGTAAGACACAGGATGTTGGAAAAGCTAGGAATATGAATGTATCTATAGGCAAGTGTTCTTAATCTCAGGTTCCTTTGGCTCTGACAGTGTGTGCAAAATTGCACTTACATGGCATGTGTACATTTTGGAGATGGGGATGGAAAGAAGGTCCACAGCTATCCTCAGATTTGAAACACAAAGCACCAGCCTCCCCTAGAATAGTAGTAGAAATTCCTTCCTAAAAATCCAGAGATCCAGGTACTTTGGATAGGCACAAGAGAAGCTTTCTGGAGGTTTGGATTTTAGATTGAGTGCTGCCACAAGCTTGCTATATTAGGTCCTCTAGGCCTCATGTTGCATATCTGTGAAATAAAGAAGTGGATTACATGATCGCCAAGGGCCCTGAAAGCTCTAAAGATTTGATTTTGAAAGAAATAATTGCTCTGATTTGTCATACTCTTGGGATGACTCTGTAAGATCAAGTTATGTAAATAAGGTCTGGTAAGACACTGTTCAGCATTTTCTCAATAGCTGAATTTATGGCTTTGCTTTTTTTTTTTTACAACTATATTGGAGTATAATTGCTTTACAATGGTGTGTCAGTTTCTGCTTTATAACAAAGTGAGTCAGTTATACATATACATATGTTCCCACATCTCTTCCCTCTTGCATCTCCCTCCCTCCCACCCTCCCTATCCCACCCTTCCAGGCAGTCACAAAGCACCGAGCTGATCTCCCTGTGCTATGCGGCTGCTTCCCACTAGCTATCTACCTTACCTTTGGTTGTGTATATATGTCCATGCCTCTCTCTCGCTTTGTCACAGCGCACCCTTCCCCCTCCCCATATCCTCAAGTCCATTCTCTAGTAGGTCTGTGTCTTTATTCCCATCTTACCCCTAGGTTCTTCATGACATTTTTTTTTCTTAAATTCCATATATATGTGTTAGCATACGGTATTTGTCTTTCTCTTTCTGACTTACTTCACTCTGTATGACAGACTCTAGTTCCATTCACCTCATTACAAATAGCTCAATTTCGTTTCTTTTTATGGCTGAGTAATATTCCATTGTATATATGTGCCACATCTTCTTTATCCATTCATCTGATGATGGACACTTAGCTTGTTGCCATCTACTGTAAATAGAGTTGCAATGAACATTTTGGCACATGACTCTTTTTGAATTATGGTTTTCTCAGGGTGTATGCCCAGTAGTGGGATTGCAGGGTCATTAAAAATCGTCCAACAAACAAAAGCCCACACCAGATGGCTTCACAGGCGAATACTATCAAACATTTAGAGAAGACCTAACACCTATCCTTCTCAAACTCTTCCAAAATATAGCAGAGGGAGGAAGACGCCCAAACTCATTCTACGAGGCCACTATCACCCGGATACCAAAATTAGATAAAGATGTCACAAAGAAAGAAAACTACAGGTCAATATCACTGATGAACATAGATGCAAAAATCCTCACCAAAATACTAGCAAACAGAATCCAGCAGCACATTAAAAGGATCATACACCATGATCAAGTGGGGTTTATTCCAGGAATGCAAGGATTCTTCAATATACGCAACACAATCAATGTGATAAACCATATTAACAAATTGAAGCAGAAAAATTATATGATCATCTCAATAGATGCAGAGAAAGCTTTTGACAAAATTCAACACTCATTTATGATAAAAATCCTGCAGAAAGTAGGCATAGAGGGAACTTTCCTCAACATAATAAAGGCCATATATGACAAACCCACAGCCAACATCGTCCTCAATAGTGAAAAACTGAAAGCATTTCCACCAAGATCAGGAGCAAGACAAGGTTGCCCACTCTCACCACTCTTATTCAACATAGATTTGGAAGTTTTAGCCACAGCAATCAGAGAAGAAAAGGAAATAAAAGGAATCCAAATCAGAAAAGAAGTAAAGCTGTCACTGTTTGCCAATCACATGATACTATACATAGAGAATCCTAAAGATGCGACCAGAAAACTACTAGAGCTAATCAATGAATTTGGTAAAGTAGAAGGATACAAAATTAATGCACAGAAATCTCTGGAATTCCTATATACTAATGATGAAAAATCTGAAAGTGAAATCAAGAAAGCACTCCCATTTACCTTTGCAACAAAAAGAATAAAATATCTAGGAATAAACCTACTTAAGGAGACAAAAGACCTTTATGCAGAAAATTATAAGACACTGATGAAAGAAATTAAAGATGATATAAATAGATGGAGAGATATACCATGTTCTTGGATTGGAAGAATCAACATTGTGAAAATGACTCTACTACCCAAAGCCATCTACAGATTCAATGCAATCCCTATCAATCCACCACTAGTATTTTTCACAGAACTAGAACAAAAAATTTCACAATTTGTATGGAAACACAAAAGACCCCCAGTAGCCAAAGCAATCTTGAGAATGAAAAACGGAGCTGGAGGAATCAGGCCCCCTGACTTCAGACTATACTACAAAGCTACAGTAGTCAAGACAGTATGGTACTGGCACAAAAACAGATACATCAATGGAACAGGATAGAAAGCCCAGCGATAAACCCCCATGCATATGGTCACCTTATCTTTGATATAGGAAGCAGGAATGTACAGTGGAGAAAGGACAGCCTCTTCAATAAATGGTGCTGGGAAAACTGGACAGGTACATGTAAAAGTATGAGATTAGATCACTCCCTAACACCATACACAAAAATAAGCTCAAAATGGATTAAAGACCTAAGTGTAATGCCAGAAACTATCAAACTCTTAGAGGAAAACATAGGCAGAACACTCTATGACAAATCACAGCAAGATCCTTTTTGACCCACCTCCTAGAAAAATGGAAATAAAAACAAAAGTAAACATATTGCTTTGCTTTTATTCCCTCTCATCCACTAAAGTTCCACAAAATGGAAGAAGGGAGGTGGGAGGATTAACTTTTTCAACTCAGCCTGGGTCTACGTAAAGTAACTTGGGCTAGACACAGTTTGACTTTTCTTTTCCTGACTGACTGGTTAAGACACTTTTGGTGTGTTTTAGTTTATTATTCCTTTTCTGGAAGCGTTTTCGGGTCTTTAAATATTTCAGAGATGAGTGACAACTTAAAGCCCTTATCAGTACATATTTGGGTTAAGAAAATCATTTGAGAAAACCTTGTAGGACTAAGATTGGGCCAAGTTAAGGTGTAGCAGAGAAAATGGAAGTAACTTCATTTTCAGGTTGCTTCTTATTGTCCCAGGTTTTGACAAAAGGGGGCTGTGACATAATAATAAATAATACCATCTTTGGTGAGCTCACCCTGTGACTTGCTTCCTTTGGGGATGAAAGGAAGGGACTGTATAGCAAGGTCATGTCCTACACTTTTCCTCACTACTCCAAATGGTAATAGCCTCCTTCCTACCACCACTGCCACTAGCCATCATCTGACTGGATATTCTAAACTGACGGAGAGGAGATGGAGGCTGCCCTTCTGCTTCCAAAGGATAGAATCCAGGCTTTTGCTCATTCATGACTCTGAAGTTCTTCATCTCATGCAACTCACTTCTTATTCAATGGTTTTGTATACACAGTTGTGATTGCCCAGGTATTCAAGCAAGTGACTTGGCTTTCACCAGGAGGGCAGGCTCGGTGGTGGGCATTCATTTAATCTCAGACTCTTGGGAGTAGAAAGGGATTAGGGTTCTTCTAACTCTATTTCCCAATTCATTTCACCAGATCTTTATTTTCCTTGGTATTCTGTCTACTGAGAATAGGGGAGGGCTGCATATTTAGTGGATGAATGGGTTCAACTGAAAAGTATTTCACCATTCCTCTTCATAACAAACTCTTTATATTTCTCATTTTCTCTTTGTCTTTATCTGTTTTCCCCTCCTACCTCTCTGGGTGATGTCCTTATTCTCCTTCTCAGTTTCCATTGTTCTGACATGCCAGGAGATAACAGTCAGTAGCACCAACCTTTCTGTGCTCTTCAGACACTTAATATTATAGCTACTCTAAAAATCAGGTCCACAATGCACATGCGTCATCATTCTACAAATATTTATTAAACACCTGCTATGATCCAAGAGATGATCTAAGTTCTGAGAAAGAAGAGAATAATAAAAAATAGTTAACACTTATATAGCACATAGTATGTGTCAGACACTATTTTCACTACTTAGCATAGAATTATCTTGTTTGCTTTTAAAATATTATGAGATATACATCATGCTAATCCAATTTCACATACGAGGAAAGTGAAAAACAGAGAGGTTAAGTAACTTTCTTAAGGTCATAAGCCTATAAGTAACAGAGCCATGAAGTTAGAAATCAAATCCAAAGAGACCATTATCAGAATATGCACTCTTAACCTGTTATAGCCTCTCCTCGTGGAGCATATTGTTTAGTTGTGGAGACACAATAAACATGTAAATAAATAAAAATATAACTTTTCTACTAGATTTAAGTTTATACAAAATAAAAGAGAGTAAGTTGGAAAAAAGTGACAAGAGGTGTGTGTTGTTTCTAATAGGATGATAGGGGAAGACCTCTCTGAAGAGATGACATTTCAGCGGAAACCTGAATGAACTTGCTATATATTCTAGGTAGAGTGAGAAGAAATCACAAAGGTCCTAAAATAAGAATGAGGAGGAGAGCTGGGGAAGATGGCGGAAGAGTAAGACGCGGAGATCATTTTCTCCTCGCAGATACACCAGAAATATATATACACGTGGAACAACTCCTACAGAACACCTACTGAATGCTGGCAGAAGACCTCAGACCTCCCAAAAGGCAAGAAACTCCCCACGTACCTGGGTAGGGTAAAAGAAAAAAATAGAGACAAAAGAATAAGGACGGGACCTGCACCAGTGGGAGGGAGCTGTGAAGGAGGAAAGGTTTCCACACACTAGGAAGCCCCTTTGTGGGCGGAGACTGCAGGTGGCAGAGGGGGGAGCTTTGCAGCCACGGAGGAGAGCACAGCAACAGGGGTGCGGAGGGCAAAGCAGGGAGATTCCGGCACAGAGGATCGGTGCTGACCAGCACTCACCAGCCCGAGAGGCTTGTCTGCTCACCTGCCGGGGTGGGCGGGGCTGTGAGCTGAGGCTTGGACTTTGGTCGGAGCGCAGGGAGAGGACTGGGGTTGGCTACATGAACACAGCCTGAAGGGGTTAGTGCAACACGGCTAGCCGGGAGGGAGTCCGGGAAAAGGTCTGGAGCTGCCGAAGAGGCAAGAGACTTTTTCTTCCCTCTTTGTTTCCTGGTGCCCGAGGAGAGGGGATTAAGAGCGCTGCTTAAAGGAGCTCCAGAGATGGGCACGAGCCGTGGCTAAAAGCGCGGACCGCAGCGACGGCCAGGAGACGCTAAGGCTGCTGCCGCCGCCACCAAGGGGCCTCTGTGCGAGCACAGGTCACTATCCACACCCCTCTTCTGGGGAGACTGTGCAGCCCGCCACTGCCAGGTACCCAGGATCCAGGGACAGCTTCCCCGGGAGAACGCACGACGGGCCTCAGGCTGGTGCAACGTCACGCTGGCCTCTGCCTCCGCAGGCTCGCCCCGCACTCTGCGCCCCTCCCTCACCCCGGCCTGAGTGAGCTAGAGCCCACGAATCAGCGGCTCCTTTAACCCCGTCCTGTCTGAGCAAAAAAAAGACGCCCTCCAGCGACCCGCATGCAGAGGAGGGGCCAAATCCAAAGCTGAGCCCCTGTGAGCTGTGAGAACAAAGAAGAGAAAGGGAAATCTTTCCCAGCAGCCTCAGAAGCAGCAGATGAAAGCTCCACAATCAACTTGATGTACCCTTCATCTGTGGAATACATGAATAGACAAGGAATTATCCCAAATTGAGGAGGTGGACTTTGAGAGCAATATTTATGATTTTTTCCCCTTTTCCTCTTTTTGTGAGTGTGTATGTGTGTGCTTCTGTGTGACATTTTGTCTGTATAGCTTTGCTTCCAACATTTGTCCTAGGGTTCTACCCGTCCGTTTTTTTTTAATTTTCTTAATAATTAATAACTTTATTTTATTTTGCTTTATTCTTTCTTTCTTTCTTTCTTTCTTTCTTTCTCTCCTTCCCTCCTTTAGACAAAGAATCATCCCAATTAGAGGAGGTGGCCTTTGAGAGCAAGATTTATGAGTTTTTTCCCCTTTTCCTCTTTTTGTGTGTGTGTATTTGTATGATTCTGTATGAGATTTTGTCTGTATAGCCTTTCTTCCACCATTTGCCCTAAGGCTCTATCAGTCCATTTTTTAAAAAAATTTTTTAATAATTATTTTTTAATTTAATATCTTTATTATATTTTACTTTATTTTATTTTACTTTATCTTCCTTCTTTCTTTCTTTCTTTATTCCTTCCTTCCCTCCTTCCATCCTTCCTTCTTTCCTCCCACTGTTCCTCCCTCCCTCCTTACTTTCTTTCTTTCTTTCCTTATTTCCTGCTTTCCTTCTTTCCTTCTTTCCTTCTTTCTTTCTTTCTTTCTTCCTTCCTTCCCTCCTTTCTTTCTTTTTTCTTTCTTTCATTCATTCATTCATTCTTTCTTTATTTATTTCTTCCTTTCTTCCTACTTCTACTAATCCGTTCTCTCTACATTTTCTCCCTTTTATTCTGAGCCATGTGGATGAAAGGCTCTTGGTGCTGCAGCCAGGAGTCAGTGCTGTGCCTCTGAGGTGGGAGAGCCAACTTAAGGACACTGGTCAACAAGAGACCTCCCAGCTCCACATAATATCAAATGGCGAGAATGTACCAGAGATCTCCATCCCAACACAAACACCCAGCTTCACTCAATGACCAGCAAGCTACAGTGCTGGACACCCTATGCCAAACAACTAGGAAAACAGGGACACAACCTCACCCATTAGCAGAGAGGCTGCCTAATATCATAATAAGTCCACAGAAACCCCAAAACACACTACCAGACGTGGACCTGCCCACCAGAGAGACAAGATCCAGCCTCATCCACCAGAACACAGGCACTAGTCCCCTCCACCAGGAAGCCTACACAACCCACTGAACCAACCTTAGCCACTGGGGACAGACATCAAAAACAATGGAAACTACGAACCTGCAGCCTGCAAAAAGGAGACCCCAAACACAGTAAGATAAGCAAAATGAGAAGACAGAAAAACACACAGCAGATGAAGGAGCAAGATAAAAATGCACCAGACCTAACAAATGAAGAGGAAATAGGCAGTCTACCTGAAAAAGAATTCAGAATAATGATAGTAAAGATGTTCCAAAACCTTGGAAATAGAATAGACAAAATGCAAGAAACATTTACCAAGGACCTAGAAGAACTAAACAAGCAATGATGAAAAACACAATAAGTGAAATGAAAGATACTCCAGAAGGGATCAATAGCAAAATAACTGAGGCAGAAGAACGGATAAGTGACCTGGAAGATAAAATAACTCCTGTAGAACAGAATAAAGAAAAAAGAATGAAAGGAACTGAGGACAGTCTCAGAGAACTCTGGGACAACTTTAAACGCACCAACATTCGAATTATAGGGGTTCCAGAAGAAGAAGACAAAAAGAAAGGGACTGAGAAAATATTTGAAGAGATTATAGTTGAAAACTTCCCTAATATAGGAAAGGAAATAGTTAATCAAGTCCAGGAAACACAGAGAGTCCCATACAGGATAAATCCAAGGAGAAATATGACAAGACACATATTAATCAAACTGTCAAAAATTAAATACAGAGAATGAATTTTGAAAGCAGCAAGGGAAAAATAACAAATAACACACAAGGGAATCCCCATAATGTTAACAGCTGACCTCTCAGCAGAAACTCTGCAAGCCAGAAGCGAGTGGCAGGACATACTGAAAGTGATGAAGGAGAAAATCCGGCAACCAAGATTACTCTACCCAGCAAGGATCTCATTCAGATTTGATGGAGAAATTAAAAACTTTACAGACAAGAAAAGCTGAGAGAGTTCAGCACCACCAAACCAGCTTTACAACAAATGCTAAAGGAACTTCTCTCGGCAAGAAACACAAGAGAAGGAAAAGAACCTCAATAACGAACCCAAAACAATTTAGAAAATGGGATTAGGAACATACATGTAAATAATTACCTTAAATGTAAATGGACTAGATGCTCCCACCAAAAGACACAGATTGGCTGAATGGATACAAAAACAAGACCCATATATATGCTGTCTACAAGAGACCCACTTCAGACCTACAAACACATTCAGACTGAAAGTAAGGGGATGGAAAAAGATATTCTATGCAAATGGAAACCAAAAGAAAGCTGGAGTAGCAATTCTCATATCAGACAAAATAGACTTTAAAATAAAGACTATTAGAAGAGACAAAGAAGGACACTACATAATGCTCAAGGGATCGATCCAAGAAGAAGATATAACAATTGTAAATATTTATGCACCCAACATAGGAGCACCTCAATACATAAGGCAAATACTAACAGCCATAAAAGGGGAAATCAACAGTAACACATTCCTAGTAGGGGACTTTTACACCCCACTTTCACCAATGGACAGATCATCCAAAATGAAAATAAAAAAGGAAACACAGGCTTGAAATGATACATTAAACAAGATGGACTTAATTGATGTTTATAGGTCACTCCATCCAAAAACAACAGTATACACATTTCTCTCAAGTGCTAATGGAACATTCTCAAGGATAGATCATATCCTGGGTCACAAATCAGGCCTTTGTAAATTTAAGAAAATTAAAATCGTATCCAGTATCTTTTCTGACCACAACACTATGAGAGTAGATATCAATTACAGGAAAAGAGCTGTAAAAAATACAAACACACGGAGGCTAAACAATACACCACTTAATAATGAAGTGATCACTGAAGAAATCAAAGAGGAAATAGAAAAATACCTAGAAACAAATGACAATGGAGACAAGACCACCCAAAACCTATGGGATGCAGCAAAAGCAGTTCTAAGAGGTAAGTTTTTTTTTTTAAGAGGTAAGTTTATAGCAATACAAGCCCACCTTAAGAAATAGGAAACATCTCAAATAAACAACATAACCTTGGACATAAAGCAATTAGAGAAAGAAGAACAAAAAAATCCCCCAAAGTTAGCAGAAGGAAAGAAATCATAAAAATCAGATCAGAAATAAATGAAAACGAAATGAAGGAAACAATAGCAAAGATCAATAAAACTAAAAGCTGGTTCTTTGAGAAGGTAAACAAAGTAGATAAACCATTAGCCAGACTCATCAAGAAAAAGAGCGAGAAGACTCAAATGAATAGAATTAGAAATGAAAAAGGAGAAGTAACAACTGACACTGCAGAAATACAAAAGATCATGAGAGATTACTACAAGCAACTCTATGCCAATAAAATGGACAACCTGGAAGAAATGGACTAATTTCTAGAAATGCACAACCTGCCAAGACTGAATCAGGAAGAAATAGAAAATATGAACAGACCAATCACAAGCACTGAAATTGAAACTGTGATTAAAAATCTTCCAACAAACAAAAGCCCAGGACCAGATGGCTTCACAGGCAAATTCTATCAAACATTTAGAGAAGAGCTAACACCTATCCTTCTCAAACTCTTCCAAAATATAGCAGAGGGAGGAACACACCCAAGTTACTTCTACGAGGCCAACATCACCTTGATCCCAAAACCAGACAAGGATGTCACAAAGAAAGCAATTTACAGGTCAATATCACTGATAAACATAGATGCAAATCTCCTCAACAAAATACTAGCAAACAGAATCCAACAGCACATTAAAAGGATCATACACCATGATCAAGTAGAGTTTATTCCAGGAATGTAAGGATTCTTCAATGTATGCAAATCAATCAATGTGATAAACCATATTAACAAATTGAAGGAGAAAAACCATATGATCATCTCAATAGAAGCAGAGAAAGCTTTTGACAAAATTCAACACCCATTTATGATAAAAAAAACCCTGCAGAAAGTAGGCATAAAGGGAACTTTCCTCAACATAATAAAGCCTATATATGACAAACCCACAGCCAACATCATCCTCAATGGTGAAAAGCTAAAAGAATTTCCACTAAGATAAGGAAGAAGACAAGGTTGCCCACTCTCACCACGCTTATTCAATAGAGTTTTTGAAGTTCTAGCCACAGCAATCAGAGAAGAAAAGAAAACAAAAGGAATCCAAATCGGGAAAGAAGAAGTAAAGCTGTCACTGTTTGCAGATGCCATGATACTATACATAGAGAATCCTAAAGATGCGACCAGAAAACTACTAGAGCTTATCAATGAATTTGGTAAAGTAGCAGGATACAAAATTAATGCACAGAAATCTCTGCCATTCCTATACACTAATGATGAAAAATCTGAAAGTGAAATGAAGAAAACACTCCCATTTACCATTGCAACAAAAAGAACAAAATATCTAGGAATAAACCTACCTAAGATGAGAAAAAACCTGTATGCAGAAAATTATAAGACACTGATGAGAGAAATTAAAGATGATATAAATAGATGGAGAGATATACCATGTTCTTGGATTGGAAGAATCAACATTGTGAAAATGACTCTATTACCCAAAGCAATCTACAGATTCAGTGCAATCCCTATGAAACTACCACTGGCATTTTTCACAGAACTAGAGCAAAAAATTTCACAATTTGTATGGAAACACAAAAGACCCCGAATAGCCGAAGCAATCTTGAGAACGAAAAATGGAGCTGGAGGAATCAGGCCCCCTGACTTCAGACTATACTATGAAGCTACAGTAATCAAGACAGTATGGTACTGGCACAAAATCAGAAAGATAGATCAATGGAACAGAATAGAAAGCCCAGAGATAAACCCATGCACATACGGTCACCTTATCTTTGATAAAGGAGGCAGGAATGTACAGTGGAGAAAGGACAAGCCTCTTCAATAAGTGGTGCTGGGAAAACTGGACACGTACATGTAAAAGTATAAGATTAGATCACTCCCTAACACCATACACAAAAATAAGTTCAAAATGGAGTAAAGACCTACATGTAAGGCCAGAAACTATCAAACTCTTAAGGGAAAACATAGGCAGAACACTCTATGACATAAATCACAGCAAGATCCTTTTTGACCCACCTCCTAGAGAAATGGATATAAAAATAAAAATAAACAAATGGGACCTAGTGAAACTTCAAATCTTTTGCACAGCAAAGGAAACCATAAACAAGACCAAAAGACAACCCTCAGAATGGGATAATATATTTGCTAATGAAGCAACTGACGAAGGATTAATTTCCAAAATTTACAAGTAGCTCATGCAGCTCAATAACAAAAAAACAAACAACCCAATCCAATAATGGGCAGAAGACCTAAATAGACATTTCTCCAAAGGAGATATACAAACTGCCAACAAACACATGAAAGAATGCTCAACATCATTAGTCATTTGGGAAATGCAAATCAAAACTACAATGAGATATCATCTCACACCAGTCAGAATGACCATCATCAAAATATCTAGAAACAATAAATGCTGGAGAGGGTGTGGAGAAAAGGGAACACTCCTGCACTGCTGGTGGGAATGTGAATTTGTACAGCCACTATGGAGAACACTATGGAGGTTCCTTAAAAAACTTCAAATAGAACTACCATATGGCCCAGCAATCCCACTACTGGGCATATACCCTGAGAAAACCATAATTCAAAAAGAGTCATGTACCAAAATGTTCATTGCAGCTCTATTTACAATAGCCCGGAGATGGAAACAACCTACGTGCCCATCATCGGATGAATGGATAAAGAAGATGTGGCACATATATACAATGGAATATTACTCAGCCATAAAAAGAAACGAAATTGAGCTATTTGTAATGAGGTGGATAGACCTAGAGTCTGTCATACAGAGTGAAGTAAGTCAGAAAATGAAAGACAAATACTGTATGCTAACACATATATATGGAATTTAAGAAAAAAATGTCATGAACAACCTAGGGGTAAGACAGGAATAAAGACACAGACCTACTGGAGAACAGACTTGAGGATATGGGGAGGCGGAAGGGTGAGCTGTGAGAAAGCGAGAGAGAGGCATGGACATATATACACAACCATAGGTAAGGTAGATAGCTAGTGGGAAGCAGCCGCATAGCACAGGGATATCAGCTTGGTGCTTTGTGACAGCCTGGAGGGGTGGGATAGGGAGGGTGGGAGGGAGTGAGATGCAAGAGGTAAGAGATATGGGAACATATGTATATGTGTAACTGATTCAGTTTGTTATAAAGCAGAAACTTACTCACCATTGTAAAGCAATTATACCCCAATAAAGATGTTAAAAAGCAAATGAGAAGAGAGGATTCTAGCATTGTCAGGAAGGCCTATGTGAGTGAGATATGATAAACAAGAGGTGTACCATAGGAGACAGAATCCAAAGGGTAAGCATTGAATACATCATGGAGAGCTTTGCCAACTAGTTGAGCTTTTTTAATTCTAAGTATAGTTGCATTCGTCCATTTAAGTGGAGGAGAAATATGATCTGATTTAAGTTTTATAAAAGATCACTCTGGTTTCTGTGAGAATAGACTATAGGAGAGTATCAGTGGAAGAAGTTTACCACTGCAGTTGTCAAGAAAAGAGATAACAGATTAGCCGTGGATAGTGAAGGTGGTGAAAATTAGTCAGATTCAGAAAATATTTTGAAGGATAAAGTTGACATATCTTGCTAACAGATAGTATGTGGAGGGGGAGAGATTAGTTGTTTAGCTCTCACAAGTCATTAAGATTTTCATAATTGCATCTTTTAATTGTCTGAGTTTCCTTTCTTTTCCCTTCCCTCCCTTTCTCTTCTCTTCTCTCTCTCTCTCTCTCTCTCTCTCTCTCTTTCTCCTTCTCACTGCAGAAAAGAACTTTTCTATCTGGGATAGCATCTGATCATTCATGCCATAATAGAGTGGTATTTAAAATTATTATTAAATAAAATAATGTATGCACTCTTTAATTTATTCGTAGTATGTGTTAATTCTAGTTACAGGTACTCAAGATTCAATAAAGAAAATTGTCATTGTTTCTGACCACATGAAGCCTGCTGCTTGGTCAGGCTCAGGGCTAGGCACTTTACACACAAATTGTTTTGTTTAATCATCACCATCCCCCATCACGCACACACTTTAGGAAAAGCTAACATTTACCAGGGGCTTTACATGATCAAAACTTTACCTTTGTCACCTCAATTCCTCATAACAGTTTTTCAATGTTGTTTCATTGTTTCCATTTTAAAGATGAGGTTCTAACTTGGCAAAGGATGCACCAGCAGTAAAAGGCAACATTCATTTTAATCTTAAACCTTAAGAAGTATAGTGTTATAGTTAATAGCTTTGGCTACTCAGTTAGCCAGACCAGGGTTTAAATCCTAGTTCAACCACTTACCACTTATTTGACATTGGACAAGTTATTTAACGTAAGCATCAGTTTCTTCAAACTATAAAATGAAATGAGGGTAAGAATAACTTCCCTTCCCCTTATGGGTTTGCTGTGAATGCTAAATGAGCTAATGTGTGAAGCATTGTAACTCAGTGTTATTGCTCACCTGGACGGTCCTTCAGCTAACAATCATCCCAACTCCATTCTGAAGTCTCCCTGGGTGTGTTTGGCTGTGATAGCTTTCCTTTATTAGATTACTCCTCCTTCCATGATTCAAATATATTATTTTATTTTTCAGTCATGGACTGTTTTATCCAAATGTTCAAGTTTAATGAAATGTTGATTTAGAAGAATCCGCCATTTGGAGGTCTTTTAATTATGGTATGTCTGAGGCTTCCTTCACAACAGGAAGGAATGTAGACTTGATTTGCCCTGTCCACAAACTCCATGAAATTGTCTTGTTTCCTCAAATGCTTATTAAAATCCCTTGACTTTAAGTGGCAGCAATTCAGAGACCCAGCCATAATACTTATTACATCTCAAACTTGTTTCTCCTTGTCAGCCATTCTAGCTTCCTAGAATCCTAGAATTTCAGGTTTGGAGGGAAACTTAGAGAGCATCCAGGCCAACCCTCTAATCTGGGGAATCTTAGCAAGTTTTGTGCCTTGGACCCCTTTGACCCCTTTTCAGAATAATAATATTTTTAACATATAAAAATTATAGGGTTAAAAAGGGAATCAATTATATTGAAATACAAAATAACTAGTGTGACATAGTAATAATTTGAGTTTCCTTATTAGTAAAATAAAAAATGAGGCCTGGTGTGAAGTCCAATAACTACCATAATTTCAAAGTAAGGATAAGCATACATAATATTTAAAGATGTCTGCAGCAAATGTAATGTGATTTAAAATTATCTGTAGTTTATATTGGAAACAAAGTTGCAAATACTATTGTACTATTGAAACTGTTGGCTAAATTCAATACTGCAGATTCATTTCCGGGAAGATGGCGGAAGAGTAAGACGCGGAGATCACCTTCCTCCCCACAGATACACCAGAAATACATCTACGCGTGGAACAACTCCTACGGAGCACCTACTGAACGCTGGCAGAAGACCTCAGACCTCCCAAAAGGCAAGGAACCCCCCACGTACCTGGTTAGGGCAAAAGAAAAAACTAAACAGAGACAAAAGGATAGGGACGGGTCCTGCACCAGCGGGAGAGAGCTGTGAAGGAGGAAAAGTGTCCACACACTAGGAAGCCCCTTCGCGGGTGGAGACTTCGGGAGGCGGAGTGGGGGAGCTTGGGAGCCGCGGAGGAGAGCACAGCAACAGGGGTGCGGAGGGCAAAGCGGACAGATTCCAGCGCAGAGGATCGGGCCGACCGGAACTCACCAGCCGAGAGGCTTTTCTGCTCGCCCGCCGGGGCAGGCGGGACTGGGAGCTGAGGCTCTGGCTTTTGTCGGAGCGCCGGGAGAGGACTGAGGTTGGCGGCGTGAACACAGCCTGCAGGGCGTTAGTGCACCGCGGCTAGCCGGGAGAGAGTCCGGGGAAAAGTCTGGACCTGCCGAAGAGGCAAGAGACTTTTACGTCCCTCTTTGTCTCCTGGTGCACGAGGAGAGGGGATTAAGAACGCTGCTTGAGAGAGCTCCAGGGACGGGCGCGAGCCGCGGCTAAAAGTGCGGAGCCCAGAGACAGACATGAGACGCTAAGGCCGCTGCTGCCGCCACCAGGAGGCCTGTGTGCGAACACAGGTCACTAGCCACACGCCCTTCCGGGGAGCCTGTGCAGCCCGCCACTGCCAGGGTCCCGGGATCCAGGGACAACTCGCCCGGGAGACCACACGGCGCGCCTCAGGCTGCAACGTCACGCCGGCCTCTGCCGCTGCAGGCCCGCCCCACACTCTGTGACCCTCCCTACCCCCCGGCCTGAGTGAGCCAGAGCCTCCGAATCAGCGGCTCCTTTAACCCCGTCCTGTCTGAGCAAAGAACAGACGCCCTCCGGCGACCTACATGCACAGGCGGGGCCAAATCCAAAGCTGAGCCCCTGGGAGCTGTGAGAACAAAGAAGAGAAAGGGAAATCTCTCCCAGCAGCCTCAGAAGCAGCGGATTAAAGCTCCACAATCAACTTGATATACCCTGCATCTGTGGAATACCTGAATAGTCAAGGAATCATCCCAAATTAAGGAGCCCTGTGGATGAAAGGCTCTTGGTGCTGCAGCCAGGAGTCAGTGCTGTGCCTCTGAGGTGGGAGAGCCAACTTCAGGACACTGGTCCACAAGAGGCCTCCCAGCTGCACATAATATCAAACAGCAAAAATCTCCGAGAGATCTCCATCTCAACGCCAGCACCCAGCTTCACTCAACGACCAGCAAGCTACAGTGCTGGACATCCTATGCCAAACAACTAGCAAGACAGGAACACAACCCCACCCATTAGCAGAGAGGCTGCCCAAAATCATAATAAGTCTACAGACACCCCAAAACACACCACCAGACGTGGACCTGCCCACCAGAAAGACAAGATCCAGCCTCATCCACCAGAACACAGGCACTAGTACCCTCCACCAGGAAGCCGACACAACCCACTGAACCAACCTTAGCCACTGGGGACAGACACAAAAAACAACAGGAACTACGAACCTTCAGCCTGCAAAAAAGGAGACCACAAACACAGTAAGATAAGCAAAATGAAAAGACAGAAAAACACACAGCAGATGAAGGAGCAAGATAAAAACCCACCAGACCTAACAAATGAAGAGGAAATAGGCAGTCTACCGGAAAAAGAATTCAGAATAATGATAGTAAGGTTGATCCGAAATCTTGGAGATAGAATGGACAATAGAATGGACAAAATGCAAGAATCAGTTAACAAGGACCTAGAAGAACTAAAGATGAAACAGGCAATGATGAACAACACAATAAATGAAATTAAAAGTACTCTAGATGGGATCAATAGCAGAATAACTGAGGCAGAAGAACGGATAAGTGACCTGGAAGATAAAATAGTGGAAATAACTACTGCAGAGCAGAATAAAGAAAAAAGAATGAAAAGAACTGAGGACAGTCTCAGAGACCTCTGGGACAACATTAAACGCACCAACATTCGAATTATAGGGGTTCCAGAAGAAGAAGAGAAAAAGAAAGGGACTGAGAAAATATTTGAAGAGATTATAGTTGAAAACTTCCCTAATATGGGAAAGGAAATAGTTAATCAAGTCCAGGAAGCACAGAGAGTCCCATACAGGATAAATCCAAGGAGAAATACGCCAAGACACATATTAATCAAACTGTCAAAAATTAAATACAAAGAAAACATATTAAAAGCAGCAAGGGAAAAACAACAAATAACACACAAGGGAATCCCCATAAGGTTAACAGCTGATCTTTCAGCAGAAACTCTGCAAGCCAGAAGGGAGTGGCAGGACATATTGAAAGTGTTGAAGGAGAAAAACCTGCAACCAAGATTACTCTACCCAGCAAGGATCTCATTCAGATTTGATGGAGAAATTAAAACCTTTACAGACAAGCAAAAGCTGAGAGAGTTCAGCACCACCAAACCAGCTCTACAACAACTGCTAAAGGAACTTCTCTAGGCAAGAAACACAAAAGAAGGAAAAGACCTACAATAACAAACCCCAAACAATTAAGAAAATGGGAATGGGAACACACATATCGATAATTACCTTAAATGTAAATGGACTAAATGCTCCCACCAAAAGACACAGATTGGCTGAATGGATACAAAAACAAGACCCATATATTTGCTGTCTACAAGAGACCCACTTCAGACCTAGAGACACATACAGACTGAAAGTAAGGGGATGGAAAAAGGTATTTCATGCAAATGGAAACCAAAAGAAAGCTGGAGTAGCAATTCTCATATAAGTTATATATATATATATATATATATATATATATATATATGTAGTTTGCTTGAGTGCAGTGTTTTTTGTTTTCTGTACTGAATTCATTAGCATGGGTTGGTATAAAATTTAGCATAGGTCAATATGTAATTTGTAAACTAATAAGGTCTTAAAAGTGAGGAATTAAGTCTTTTAAATTTAATTATTTATTACAAAGAGCAGAATAGCATACATAAACAGGTGCCTAAGGAAAACTTGTATTCTAATATGGAACTCTCATGAACACCTTTTTTTTTTTTCTTCTAACGGTATGATAGTAGGCCATTTGATTATTTTTATGGCTTTAACTTTACAACAATGAAATATTCGTAAATTTAAAAAAAATAATAATAAATAAATAAATAATCATAAAATAACAGGTATTGGTGAAGATGTGGAGAAATTAGAGCCCTTGTGCACTGCTGGTGGCACTGTAAAATGGTGAAGCTGACATGAAAAAAAGTATGACAGTTCCTTCAAAATAAAAAATAGCATTACTCTGAGATCCAGCTATTCTACTTTTGAATACATACCCAAGAGAAATAAAAGCAGAGACTCGAAGAGGTATTTGTATACCAATTTTAATATTTATAATAGTATTATTTACAATAACCAAAAGATGAAAGCAGTCCAAGTATCCACTAATGGATAAACAGAATGTGGTACATATATACAGTGGAATATTGTTCAGCCTTAAAGAGGAAGGAACCTCTGACACATGCTACAATATGGATGAACCTTGAAGACATTATGCTAAGTGAAATAAGCCATTCACAAAAGGACAAACACTGTATGATTTCACTCATGTGAGGTATTTAGAGTAGTCAAATTCATAGAGACAGAAAGTAGAATGGTGGTTGCCGGGGCCTGGCCGGGGGGAGGGAGAAATGGAGACTTTAATGGGTATAGAGTCTCAGTTTTGCAAGATGAAACAAGTTCTGGAAATGGAAGGTGGTGATGGTTGGCCAACAGCCTGAATGTAATGCCACTGAACTTACACTTAAAAGTGGTTAAAGTGGTAAGGTTCATGTTATGTATATTTTATAACAATTAAAAAACAAAAACAATAAAAAGGCCAGTAAGGGGAGAAAAAGAGGTAATTAGTAAACCAGACACAAAATAGAGGTTTCAAAAAGGGCCTGCATGTTTCTGCTTTTACTTTTCTTTGATCACCTTGAGAACAACATGCCCAGGTTAACTAGCTGGAGGGTCAGGACTGACACCTGGAGGATGGCTGAGCTGTGTGAGCTGAGGCCATCCTACACGAGCCAGCCCTCAGCTGACCACGAACATATGAGCAAGCACAACCAAGAGCAGCCAACTGTGGCCCAGATCAGCAGAATTTCCCAGGTGACCCATTGACTATGAGAAATAATAAATGGATAAATGTTTTTTTTTTAAAGGAAAGCCTTACTTACATTTAGGTATTGTACTTGTTCTAAGACCCTGTAGTATTTCACTGGAATCTGTAGAGCTCTCTTGTCTAATAAATGAGTACTGTATTAGTTTGACTTGTGTAGTGAGCCATGCAGTAGGTCAATAGTAAAAACTGGACAGCTTTTTAATTCTCAGACTATTATATCCTACTATCCTACTATCCTTTACTTGAATTTTATGTAAGTGAAATTAAAGATCTCATTTTTCATTAAATTGTTAAAATGTAAAATTTGCCTCACAAAATAAATATATAACCTTTCTAGAAAAAAAAAAAAAAAAAAAAAAAAAAAGCCTATTAAGTGAAAGAAGCCAGTCTGAAAAGGCTATTTTTTTTGTGATCCCACCTATATGACATTCTGGAAAAGCAATACTATTAGAGATAGCAAAAAGACCAGAGATTGCCAGAGCTTCAGGGGAGGGAGAAGGGAATGATGAACAGGTAGAGCAGAGGGGATTCTTAGGGAGGTGAAACTATTCTGTTTGATACTGTAATGGTAGATACATGATATTATGCATCTGTCAAAACCCGTAGGACAATACGAGGAGTAAACCCTAATGTAAACTATGGACTTGAGTATTGGTTCAATTTTAATAAATATACTACACTAATGCAAAATAAGAATAATAAGGGAAACTGTGTAGAGGTATATGGGAACTCTGTACTTTATGGTCCATTCTCCTGTAAACCTAAAGCTGCTCTTAAAAATACAGTCTATTGGACTTCCCTGGTGGCGCAGTGGTTGAGAGTCCGCCTGCCGATGCAGGGGACATGGGTTTGTGCCCCGGTCCGGGAAGAGCCTGCGCGTCTGGAGCCTGTGCTCCGCAACGGGAGAGGCCACAACAGTGAGAGGCCCGTGTACTGCAAAAAAAAAAAAAAAAAAAAGAAAGAAAAAAAAAATATATATATATACATAGTCTACTAAAAAAAAAAAAATTCAATACTGCAGGAAATAGTAAGTTATGGTCAGAGGTTTGTATAAATAAAGGTATATTTTTCCATCAAATTTTATGGATTCCCTGAATTTTATCCAGGGAAACTAGGTTAATAACCCTTATATCTGATATATTAGTTACACCTATGTTCTGCTTGGTATATTTTCTTGAAAAAAATCAAGCAACATATGCTTGAATTCCTTCAGTGATGGGGAAGTCATTACCTAATGTGTAGTGGGTCTCCCATTGTTCTGTTGTCCAAGAGTTCAGTTAGTGTGTTCTTCCAGGAAGCTGTAATCTATCTTCCTATAGATTCCTATTATCAGCTCTTGTTCTCTCTAGGACTTCAGAATTAAGTCAGCATTCTCTTCCAGAGGACAAACTTTCAGCTGCTGGAAGACATTTCTGCTCTTCCTATTTTTTTCTATTTTAACTACAATTCTTTTAAGCTACAATTCAATTAAGCTACAATTCTTTCATCTCATATTTCTAGATTGTGGATTTGAGACATTGCCCCTTTTGCATGGTCTGTGGCTGTGCTTCTGATCAGCAGTATATCACCAGAATAAGTCAGAAAACCCCAGATAGGACTAGGAAAGTGAAGTTAGAAACTATCACTGTCCCCCATATTATCAACACTATATTTAATTAATGCAACTAAAATTCATGTTAGTCTGGAAAAAGGAGGGCTGAATTTCACCATCATCACAAAAAAACACAAAAAAAGCTCACAAGTAATTGACCACTTTCCTTCAAGCAGCAAGTTCAGGTGCCCCTTGGTCTGGAATTATATTTAGTTGATCACTACCCTTAACCCCAGCCACCAATTCCCATGGAGAGATGTTGGAAAAATATTAAGGACTGCATATAAACAGTGATTCCATCATGGTTACACCTTATATCACACATTACTTTGGGGAAACTTCTAATAGGTTACCTTTGTGATGGAGTAATCAAACTTGACCAATGGCCAACAAATCAGATCTTGTTTTTATGGTTATATAATTTTGGAAAAGGAGTCAAGAGCCTATTGAAAATTGTGTAGTTTTCAGTGGCATGTGGTTGTTTTTTTCCCTTTTCTCTACCTCTTATATGTCTGGGTGTCACCCTCTTAACCTAAGAAATCTGTTACTATGTATTACAGACACCCTCCCGCCAATCTGTCTTGAGAAAAGTGACAGAGTGACACTTCTTCACCACCACCAACAGGGACCACTCCCTTTAAATCTATAATAATAATGATAATTAACATCTACTGAGCTCTTACCATATTTCAGGCACCATATTAGACATTTTATATATAATAATCTCATTTAATTCTCACAACAATCTTATGAGGTAGGTACTATTAATTATTTCATTTTGTAGATGAAGAAACTGAAGCATGGAGAGGTTAAATAATTCCCTCAAGGTCACATAGCCAATAGGTGGTATAGCTGGGATTTGAATTTAGGTAATCTTTCTCTAGAAACCTTTTTCTTACCATTAACTATCTCCATGTCCCCTTCCCTTCCACCCCCTCACTGACCTTCTTTTAATACTTAGGACAGTAGTAATCACATGGAAAATTGAATGAAATGTAGATTCCCACGTTGGACCACTCCCCCCAAAGAGTCTTATTCAGTATATCTGGAATAGGAATATGTATTCTTAGTAAGCTTCCAGGCAATTTTGATGTACTGGTAAGAGGCAACTCTTAGAGAAACACTGTGTTGGGTTAAACATAAATGTTCTCAGAAATAGAGTTACAGATGTAGAAAACAAACTTATGGTTTCCGGTGGTAAGGGAGGGAGGGATAAACTGAAAGATTGGGATTGCTAAATACACACTACTATATATAAAATAGACAACTAATAAGGACCTACTGTATAGCACAGGGAAATCTACTCAATACTCTGTAATGGGCTATATGGGAAAATAATCTAAAAAAGAGTGGATATATGCATATGTATAACTGATTCACTTTGTTGTACAGCTGAAACTGACACAACATTGTAAATCAACTATACTTCAATAAAAATTTTAAAAAAACATAACTGTTGTCTGCCCATCTGAACTGAGACTTCTTTGTAGGTGACCTTTTGTTTTAACCTAACAGATATTTGTTGCTCCCCTATGGGAGCTTAAGCTAGATTTGAGGAAGCCTGATAATTACTCCATGCTCCCAAGCCTCCTCTATCTCTATATTCCCTTGGGTAGTTACACAGTAAGAGGAAGAGGAATCTAAGTTTGAGATATCAAAAAAAGGAATTGGAATGCTTTTTCCCTTCATTTTTCTTCCAGAACACTTTTCGCCCTCTAGGAGGGAGGGAGAGGTTTAAGTGGAGGGTGTTCTAGAGTAGGTTTCACGTTCTCATGAGTGAAATGAAGTAAAAGCCTTCCCCCAAAGCACAAGAATTTATTTTCCCCTTTTGGTCTTCCCAAAGCAGCACTTGAGTGCTTGCTTTAGTATTTGCTATGTGATAAGCACATTTCTAAGTACTTCATGTATATTAACCATAATTAACCTCTTAATCCCCACAAAATTCTGGGGTAAGTGCAATTACTTTCTCTTTTTCAGATGGGGAAACAGACATAGAGAAGTTGAAGGAGCTTTCCCAAGGATACATGGATATGTAATGTCAGAGCTGGGCTTTGAACTCTGGCAGTCCACATCAAAAGCATAGGCTCTTTACTGCTATACAAAACATCTTCCTTACTTTAGCTTGTTCAATGACAAAAATAGAAAAGAATTTAGAGATTAGCTAATCCGGGTGTTTCAAGTTGTTTATTTCCTCATGGAACCCTTTATTCAAATAAAAGCATACACAGATAAATCCAAAGCTGCTAGGGTTCCAGGGCCTGTGGCTGTATCTGCCATAAACCAGGAGGGCATTCTATATTAACATCATTTGAAAACAACCAACATAGATCTCTTCCTTATGTAGTAGATGAATAAACTGTATTTCAGATAGAGTAATTATCTTGCCCAAAGTCAAACAGCTAATCGTTGGCAGAGCTAAGACTGGTACCTGAACCTCTTGATTCTCAATTTGGCATTCTTCCTAATATACTACACAGCTTCCTCCAGGCTAGAATCGCTCTTTCCATCTCTAACATCTCTTAGCTTCTGGCATGACAGTGCAAAAAATGGCTGAGTAACCAACAAGGACTGCAGTTGTGTATGTTGAGTTTGGCTTTTGATTTGCAAAACTGCTTTAGAATAACCAAGCAAATTAACTTGGGGACAAATACCTAGGGTTAAAACAGTAGTATAGGCTGAATTTTATGACTAAATAATGATGGCTATATCCATTTGCTGTGAACTCATGCTGGAGGGTTCCTTAATAGTACAATACAGTAAATTAAAACAATCTGGCTTGTGCAGGGAGGAGAACCTCATATTATTAATGTATGTGGAGAAATAGTTTGGAACACGCCCTTCTCAGTTCACTGTCCAAATACTCAATGAGTGCCCAAGGTCAAGGTACTATGCTAGGTGCTGGGGAGTCAGCTGATATTACAACATGTATTAGACTTCTACCTCTGCCATAACAAATTACCACAAACTCAGTGCAAATTTATCTTATGGATTTGTGAGTCAGAAGTTCAACTTGGGTATAACTTGGTGAAAGTCAAGGTGCTGTCAGGGCTTTCTTCCTTTAGGGATCTTTAAGGTAGAATCCACTTCCTTACCTTTTCCAGCTTCCAGAGGCTGTCCACATAAATTGGTTCATGGGCCCCTTCCTCTGTTTTTAAAGCCAGCCACAGCAAGCCAAGCCCTTCTTACATTACCATCTCTCTGGTTCTCTACAGCTGGGAAAGGTACTCTGCTTTTAAGGACCCATGGAATTACATTAGACCCACATGGATAGTCCAAAATGAGCTCCCCATCTCAAAGTCCTTAACTAAATTGTATCTGCAAAGTCCCTTTGCCATGTAAAGTAATATATTCACAGGTTCCTAGGATTTGGACATGGTTATTTTTGGAGGTTCTATTATTGAGCTTACCATACAACCCTTCAGTTTATACTCCAGTGTGGAAAATAGGCTTACACATACATGTTTTAGCTAAAATGCTATGTTCAAAAATGAGGCATTAATACCCATGGTGGGGGATAGAGCTTAAGGAAAGCATTACAAAAGGGGTTGAATTATAACTGGGTTTTCACATATGAGAAGAAGTTCAAAAGGAGAGGTGATGGGAGATAAATATAAAGGGGACTTGTGCCTAAATTATGGAAGGTATGTCAAGGAAAAACTGAAGATTTATGAGCAAAAGATAAATATGGTCAAAGCCAAGTTTCTGAAAGATCATTTTTGAAGTAGTAAGAAGTCTAGCTTGGAGTAGAGAGCAAGAGATGAGTTAGGAGGTGATAGCAATGGTCCAAGTAAAATTGATGAAGCCCTGGTACAGAATGGTGAAACTTAGAAGTTGATTGGATGGGGAAAATTAGAAAAGAAATAAGACTTGAAGACACAGAGGTTTCTGGACTTGGTTACTAGAAACATGATTATGCTATTCCCTGAGAAAAGGAACTCATTAATAGAAGTCGGTTTGGGAGGAATATAATGAGATTGTTTTGAGGTAAGTTGTGTTGAAGGTGTCCATTGCCTCTTTTAAATAACTGAGACTTTCACTTCATTCTTACTTTCTTTGGATGAAACATAAACACACCACCAATTCTGTCAACTTATCCCTAAGGAAGACAGAATCCCTGCTATATTTGATATTAGTCAACCTTGCAAATAACGACTTGCCCAGTATAAGTAACCATTTCTGTTTAGAGAATGAATACTGAGGAATGTATACCCATTAGGGTAAAGGCAAATATACCAGTAATGTTATCACAAATTTTATGGAATGAGACAAAGTATAATTAACTATAGCAATAATGATAACTTACACCACTACAGCACTTTTCATCATACTTTTTTATCCATCTATCCTAGTACTCTTGTATACAGTGTAAAAATGTACATAGCACTTGTATATACACAACATATTATTTTACTGCTATTTTACGGAAGAAGAAAACTGAGATTTAGAGAGATTAAGTGACATTTATACTTTCAGAGCCAGGACTGAAACCAAATTCTCACTCCACTTCTAACTTAACCATTCTGTGCCTCAGTTTCCTCATTTGTAATATATGACTAAACATAGGGTCAACCTCATAGAGCTTTTGTGAGGATTAAATGAAATAATGCATGTTAAGTGCTTAGTACAGGGCTCATCACACAGTACTCTATAGAAGCTATTTATCATAGTATCAGCAGCAGCATCATTGTTATCATTAGTACATCAAACTATACAGAACATATTTTGATGCTTTGGTGGACTAGGTGCAGAAGTCAGCAAACTCTGGCCTGTGGGCCCACAGCATGGTTTTGCAAATAAAGTTTTATTGGAACACAGTCACACCCATTTATTTACATATTGTCTATGGTTGCTTTTGTGCTACAACGGTAGAGCTATATACTTGCAAAAGAGACTGTATGTCTCTCAAAGCCTAAACTATTTATTATATAAATTTTTTAAAGTTTGCCAGTTTTTGGATTGGAGACTGGTTAAGCAAATTCAGTTTTGTGATTCTTGTGATCTAAGACCACTCTGTCTCTCTCTCTACACACATACACACACACACACACACACACACACAGAGAGAGAGAGAGAGAGACAGAGACAGAGACAGAGAGACAGATATTTTATAAGTACTGTAGTTCTAGTGTCTTCAACAAAGTGCTCTCATGAAGATTGAATTAAATGGGATGGAGGCGGGTGTATTTGTTTTAACTATGGGTTAGAAAGTAGTTGACACCTCTTCTGGTGCTTCCAGAAGAGACTGGATTCTGGGAGATAAGCAAAAGTTATGAATCTGTTTAAGTAAAATTGAGGATTTAAGAAGGGCTTCAGTAAAATGAAAAATGATAGCTACAACAATAGCTATCCTGAGCAAAAGAGAAGCAAAGGTTAGGCAGAATTAAGACTGTAAGGTGTAGAAGGGAAGCCACTTTGGAAACTGACGTAAGTAGGAAGGATCTATTTTCGGCAAGAATTTGTTGAAGGGCAGTTGAGAGTGAGTGCAGTAGACTAAGAGCCGGGATGCTAATGCAGGTGCATTTACAGGAATGGGACTGGAGCTCAATCAGAAAGTTCTAATAATCCCAAGAACTGTGTTTCAGACAGCAGAGCTGGCCTCTAGTTGAAAGAAGTGAGATATGAAGAAGGTAGTACCTAAGTTGTATCTTACTGTGGAGAACTGAAAACAAAACAATGAGGTAAGACAAAGCACTCAGCATATTTACCACTGTTCATGTGTCAGATACTGTGCTCAGAATATATACTCTTGATGTTTTCTCACTGACACCGAGAAGATTTTCTCCTAAATTGACATAAGATCTACGTGTTATAGGAAAAATTGGAGCAAGGAAAGCACAAAATCGGTAAAAATGAAACCTTTGGTTCTTTGGGAGGGCAGCTAAATTCAAATAGCAGTGAATGTGGACAACTTTCAGTTTAGGGTTGCCATGACAAACTCTATCATGTGCACCTTCTTCCTATGATACTATAGGATTTCTTGGGGAAAAGAACCAGCTGGGGTCATTTCCCTAATCCCTACATATATTGGCCTGCCGCTGGGCCAGGCCCCACCTGGTTAAATGTAGCTGTCTTCCCTCACTCCCTGCTAGCTACCTTCCTCTATTCCCAGGCCTAGAGACTAAGGAAACATGAAGTGATCACTCTGCCTCTATTTTGTCTCTACCACACAACAATACCATGCAGGACATCATTTTCCCTTCAAAACTTTGCCCAGAAGCCTAGTGTCATGGAAATTTCCCCAGCTTGATAAGGAGAGGGCAGTTCTACCTCCTAATTACATGCAGTGGGCCCAAATGAGTGGTGTAATCCCATTAATCTGAGTTTTCAGATTAATTATGTTTCAGTCCTCATCCAACCACCTCTTTACATACACTCCATTGTATAGACTTCATTGACATTTTTTAAATTGTAAAAGCAGCTAACATGAGATCTACTCTCTTAACAAACTTTTAAATATGCAATACAGTATTGTTAACTATAAGCACAATGTTGTACAGCAGATCTCTAGAATTTATCGTGAATAACTGAACATTTATACTGGTTGAACAGCAACTCCCCACAGACTCCATTGACTCTTTTCTCCTTGGGTCCCCACAGCCCTCTCAGAGTTTTATCGTTTCCTTGTGAAAAATAGAAATTTGATATTGAAGTCATTTACTACAGACCTATAATTAGCTCAGAACTAATATGTTTAGTAAACATAAAGGAGCTCTGGAAAATGAGCTCCTTATGAAGAAAATGAATTAGGAAAAATATAATGAGTTGGAAAAATTCTCCATAAGCGCAAGGCAAGTGGGGCTTTTTGTCTGATCACTCTCCTCCTACCTTCTCATAAAGGTTGAGTTTTACATATCAATTATCAGCTTGGTTGTGAGAAAAGGTATTCAGGAAGATTTCTCCTGCAAATGTAGCTAGAGTTGACCACTTTCCTCAGAGCCGACTAGACCTCTGGAACCCAACACTCAGAAACGACTCTTCTCTCCTTCCTTGGAAAAGGATGTCATTTATCCCAGGCACAAACCACATTGCCCATTAGGAGAGCTCCATTTAGAACACAAGGTACACCAAAAACTAGGCTTAAAGCATTCTTGTAGTCTAGAACTCCTGGATGTGTCTATTCTGTTAGCACTTTCTTGTCATGTTTTTCTAGAAGCTGGTCAGCCTTCTTTTGCAAAGGATGGCAGCCATGTCTATGTCAAACTCATTGGTCAGGCCACAGAAGGGAGACAGATTAGATAGATCTCTGAACCATTTAGATTTTAAAGCCATGGAACTCCTTATTATTTCACAAACACTTAAATGGAAGGCTGGTGACACGGGTTGAATAGTGTCTTCCCAAAAATATATGTTGAATTCCTAACCCCCAGTACATCAGAATGTGACCTTATTTGGAAACAGAATCTTTACAGACATAAGTTAAAGTGAGGTCATAAGGCTGGGCCCTATTCCAACATGACTGACGTCCTTATAAAAAGGTAAAATTTGGTTACAGAGACGGACATGCAGAAAGAAGACGATGTGAAGAGACACAGAGAGAACACGATGAGAAAACAGAAGATTGTAGTGATGCATCTACAAGCCAATGAGTGCCAAAGATTGCTGCTAACCCACCAGATTCTAAGAAGGTGCAAGAAAAGATTCTCTCCTACAGGTTTTAGAGGGAACATGTCCTTGGAAACACCTTGATTTTGGACTTCAATTCCCCAGAACTGAGAAAATAGATTTCTATGTTTTAGGCCACCCAATTTGTGATACTTTTTTATGACAGCCCCAGGACACTAATACAGCTAGTATATAAACTATAGGAAGCAAGAGATTTGCTCTCTGAAGAAAAGATGCAGGACTTAGAGTCCTACCCGTCAGGATCCACCTTTATCTTTGAGGTACCTTTGTAAAATCTTAATACAACTTATAACAAGCTTGAAATCCACTGGTCCCCCACTCTTTTTCTGGAGGAGTATGCTTTATACTCTTCCAGCATGATAAAGTGGAATAAATATTCACTTCAGTTTCCTTCACAATTTTACAACTAATTTACTATAGCCTAGAGAGATCCTCTTTTCTCTGTCTCTTGGTTTCTTCATGTCTAGGGTCCTTTGCAGTCCCCATATTTGATTATTTTAAATATTGGTAGAAAAAGAAAAAGCTCACCAGCTTGTCCCTAGGAATGCATTCAGGTTAGGTGAATGAACTATGAGCCTACAACCCCTTAATCAAGAACTCTTTTCTAATGAGTCTTGTAAATTCTTTCTGAAGCCCCATCTACTTTAGTCTTGTCTTGTGGGGACATAAGCCAGGGTTCCTCATCAATTTAAAATAGAGAAACAAATAACTCAACTTTGTTTCTTTTTATGGCTGAGTAATATTCCTTTCTGTATATGTGCCACATCTTCTTTATCCATTCATCGGTTGATGGACACTTATGTTTCTTCCATGTCCTGGCTATTGTAAGTAGTGCTGCAATGAACATTGAGTTATTTGTAGTGAGGTGGATGGACCTAGAGTTTGTCATACAGAGTGAAGTAAGTCAGAAAGAGAAAAACAAATACTGTATGCTAACACATATATATGGAATCTAAAAAAAAATGGTTCTGATGAACCTAGGGGCAGGACATGAATAAAGACACAGACCTACTAAAGAATGCACTTGAGGACATGGGGAGGGGGTAGTGTAAGCTAGGACAAAGTGAGAGAGCAGCATTGACATATATACACTACCAAATGTAAGATAGATAGGTAGTGGGAAGCAGCTTCATAGAACAGGGAGATCAGCTCAGTGATTTGTGACTACCTAGAGGGGTGGTAGGGGGGAGGCACAAGATGGAGGGGATATGGGGGTATAAGTATACACATAGCTGATTCACTTTGTTATACAGCAGAAACTAACACAACATTGTAAAGCAATTATATTCTAATAAAGATGTTAATAAAATAAAATAAAGGAGGAAAACAAAACTCCTGATTCCTTGACTGAGGTAGATCCTGCATGTACTTTCATAGTTCACTTTCTGTTTGTTTTTTGGACAAACGGTCTGTGAAAATATGTGTGTTAAAGATTTGGGTGACAAATGAAGAAGGCCCCTTATGTATACTCTACATAAGTCTATATGGGTAGAGGGTAAAATAAAGCTAATCCAAGAGGGATCACATATACACATATTTCTGTACTAGAGGGAGACCAGCAATAAAGAGAATAAATTTCAAATTAAAGTAAGATTGGAATTTAAAAAAAAGACTTCTGGAGAGGGTACCTAAGTCAGGAATGCTGATATAGGCCTTGAAGTCTCAGGCACCTGATTTCTTTACAGTCTGTGACATTGATAGTGTTAGTGATGGCTATAATTATCAGGCATGTACAGTTTCAAGAGCATGACAGGTGCTACCTAATTTAATTCTCACAATTATCCCCTGTTTCAGATGAGAAATCTGAAGTTTGGTGAGGATGGGTGACTTGGCCAAAGCCACAGAGCTGGATGGTGGCAGACCCAGGTTTCTAACATAAGTAGTTTGATTCAAAGGCCCATTCTTTTAGCCAGTATGCTGTATGTATCCACACTAAGGAGTACAAAAAATAAATGTCTTAATTCTATTTTTTCCCCTTTCATGATACTTTTGGTAGAACCTGAACCTAAGTCCTCTTTAAACCATGAGGAGAGGAGATTTGAGGTCCTGAAATATTTGGTTTTGTAGGGCATTGTACTGAGGAATACCTATGGGGCAAAAGATTAGGAAGAAGTGAGGCCCGGCATTTTTGAGGTTTTAGTTATAGGAATGAGCTTTCTAGGTGTATTGCGGGGAACAGAGAAGAATCAGGCATTGCCTCTGCCACCAAAGAACTCCCTTCCTGGTAAAAGACATGAGACAATACACAGCTTATTTGGACATAAAGGAGAGTGTGGTCAGTGTAACATGCAGATCAGAACTGAGGGTGGATTTACGTGAAACAAATTCTAACAGTTAAAATAAGTTTCAGGAATGTGAGGTCAATAAGGCTGGTAGTCTGCATAGGGAAGTATAATAGATAGGTTTGTTTTTTTTGTTTGTTTGTTTTGAAAGATGGTTACAATTTGAGAGGTAGGAGAGGAGAGATGAAGGGAGCAGGACATGGTGAGTTAACTGAGTGTACTTAAGTAGCAATATAAGAATAGTAAAATGTGCATGTATGTGCAAGTGCCCATGTTATGTAGTGAAAAAACAATGCACTATACCAGATTCTATCATAGATAGACCTAAGAAGAACATGTATATGTTTGTGAGGGGGTGTGGAAAACATGAAACCTGTTGAGAAGGAGAATGCAAATAAAGCATAACTATTGAAGATTCTCCTATTCCTGTCTACCAGGTTCCCTATGTCTCACCCTCGTGGCCCATCTTGATCTTTATGATATATGCTAAGGACTTATTAGATAAGAATTTAAGACCCAGTATGTTGCTTCCTACATTTTATTAGGTAATTTTGGAAGACTAAGATCTAAAAGATTGAATCTCTATTGGTGAAATTTTGGACCCTGTAGTATATGATGGGGAATATTTTTGGTGAGCGGACTTTCCAGTGTACTTCAAATTATGCCACATGCCTATTCTGCTTTCAGAGCTTACCTGCTTTCTTTTTGTTTTGTTTTGTTTTGTTTTTTTGATCATGCCACGCAGCATGTGGAATCTTAGTTCCCCCACCAGGGATCAAAACCACACCCTCTGCATTGGAAGTGCAGAGTCTTAACCACTTTCCTTCTCTCAATACTAAATTTTGTTCCACTATTTCCAATGTTGTGGAAACTTTCAAGAAAATGAGGATGTGATTATTATGTAAATTTGACCTTGCCTCTCTCCTGTGACATGAGAGTTGAGGTGATCGCCACACCCATAAACTTCCCTACCCGCACAAACACCCAGGCTGAGCCATAACAAACTCAGGACCGTTCAGCTTCTATCTTCATCCTTAAGTCATTTGACAAAATATGAATTGATTCAGCCAAAATTGAGTCACTTACACAGGAGCTACTGGGGCAGAGAGGAGGCAGGAAAACTATCATTTATTGAACAGCTGCTGTGTGCCAGACACTTTGTTGGCACAAGCATATTCTTTATTAGTTTGCTAATGTACTACTAACTTTCGGCCTGATACAGATATGCTTTTAGCAGAGGTCCATCTCTCTTGCTCTCTCTGCCCAACTTTTCATGCATTGCCAGTTGAGAGTTAAGGCATTAGTAGGTTGTGAAATCAATTTATTTAGTCATGGCCAGAATTAAAACAAAGAAATAGGTTAGGATAGATAAGGATAAAATTGGTTAGATTAGAAAATAAAATAAAGATTAAAGGGTATTACATGTAGTAAAGATTAATATTATTTCATGATATTTTCTCTGTGTGTGTGTGCGTATGTCTACATAAAAAGAATTTCTAACTGTGAATTGTGGTCCATAAAGTTTGAAAATCACTGATTTAAAGTGGAAATAAAAGGTTGTCAGGAGAAACCAAATAAAAAACCTTGTCAAACAAAACCTTGTGTTTTACAAATAATAATACCTTGTTTGTACATTTCCTCTGCACATCTAGCACTTCTTTCCAGGTGAGTGCATACATTTCTCACTGCTCACAGAATTTTGCTGTTCAATACAGTACTACTGGCTATGTATGGCTACTGAGCATTTGAAATATGGCTGGTCTTAACGGATATGTCTTGTAAGTGTAAAATGCACACCAGATTTTGAAGACATATCATGAAAAAAGATCATAAAATATCATATTAATAGTTTTATGTTGATTATATGTTGAAAGTATATATATTTGATATATTGGGTTAAATGAAATATATTATTAATAAAATAAATTGCTCTTATTCTTTTTTACTCTTTTAAATGTGGCTACTAGAAAATTTGAATTTACATATGTGACTTGCATTATATTTATTTTGGACAGTACTGGTCTATACAATGGGTTACATATATGTGTGTGTGTGCATATATATATATATATATATATATATATATGCAAGATTTGTATGCTATCATAATTTGATGATTTTCTCTGTGCTTATGTTACTCAGGTTTCAAGATGGTTCTGCTGTACAGCAAAGTGATTCAGTTATACATATATATATATATTGTTTTTCATATTCTTTTCCATTATGGTTTATCACAGGATATTGAATATAGTTCCCTGTGCTATACAGAAGGACCTTGTTTATCCTTCCTGTATATACTAGTTTTCATCTGCTAATCCCAAACTTCCAATCCTTCCCTCCCCCACCCCAAGGTGGTTCTAGACCCAAACATGATATTTATCTATTCAATTAAAGAGCCAAGGTGCTAATGTTTCCCATTCAACCCTCTTGTGGTAATTCTGCTTTGTTTAGAATTTAATCTGGTCCAATATCAGAGGGTGAAAATGAACTTAACTAAAACAATCCCTCTGAATGTGGGGGAGAATTTTTCATTCCCTTGGACAATTTGTTATTTAGATTGACCCTATATCTCCTTCTTATACAGTATGAGCTTAGTCCTGTCATCTGGACCTACATACAGAAGGAATGATTCCTCTTTCATGTGAGTGTCCAAAAAGTCATAAAAAATGGCTATTATTTTTTCCTACTAAGTCTTTTCTCTTCCAGCCTAAATAGTTCTAGTTCTTGTAGTTTCTCCCAAAGTTATGATTTCCAGAACCTTCATCAGTCTTTTTTTCCTTTTCTGAACATCCTTCAAATTGTCATTGAGACAGTTTAATTATAAGACCTAAAATTGTATTAAGTTAGATTATTACTTTATTTTGGCAATTATGCTTCTATTAATGCATCCCAATGTTGAAAAAATTAGATTTCTGGGCAACCAAATCATTTCTATTCCAGCCTATTGAGCTAAAATCCCTAATTTTTTTAATATTTATGTGTTCCACTGTTGGTCATTCTCAACCATTTTATAATCCTGTAGTTGTTTTTTTCTTTTCTTTTTCTGTATCCAATTATAGAAATGTGAGTTTAGCTTTGTGAGTTTAAATCTATCATTTGTGTCTGTAAAGAACTTTTTTGGATCCTTCCTTTTATCTGTTGATTTTATCTTTCCTGTCTTAACACCATTTAGAGATCTGATTAGCCCCTGGTGCTATTTGTCTCTCTGTCTCTAGGGTCAGCTAGATGTCTTTGTTCCTCCTAAAGACTCTCTTTTCCCTTCTTCCTGGGAGTCTTAGCTAGTGATGTGATGCTCTATGTGCTATTTTGAGATTTGCAGGAACCACACTGCAGAGCCCTATTAATTTGATGTTGGGCATCATACAATCCTTAAAATGTTCTTCCTGGCCATCTCACCCACATTCTCACTTTCCATCCTGTAGTTCTGTGACAACCCTAATTTTCCTCTCATGTCCAGATCAACAGTTCCTGGTTCTCCATGAGCTCTGCTTCCCTACCCAAAGTTGTCTTTAGGGAGACTTCCCTGTAATTGGCAGAGTCTCTCTAGTGGCTGATGGTAATGCCAGCTCTCATAATCATGTAGAATATTGTAGTAAGCCACAGGTCTTTATTTTCCAGGTTTATGAGTTGTAATTGACATATAATTTTATGTAAATTTAAAGTGTACAATGTGATAATTTGATACATGTATATATTAGAAAATTATTATCAAAACAAGGTTAGTTAACATCCATGACCTCACATAACAATATTTATAATAATATTATTATAAATATTATTATTATCATTGCATGAACATTTAAGATATATTCTCTTAGCAACTTTCAAGTATATAACAGAGGACTTTCACTTGGTGCTTTGGTGCTTATCTTCCAAAGCACCTGCTTAGTTTCTTAAACATTACCAGAAGGATGTCCAGACACCAAATTATAGGGTAATTTTCTCCAGCTATTTCCTCAGTGGACAGTTCTGTCTTTGGGAGAGGTATTCTGGAGCATGTAAATGGGAGGTGTGGATCTTTAACCAGCTTTAGTCCCTTCCATTGTCCATCTCCTGGTCTACACCCCTTGAGAACAAGGCCATCAACCCACTGGAGCTGCTGGCTGACTCCTTCTGGGAGTTAGGATAGAGCTTAGATGGTTAGTTCCCATGAAATACTTTTCTCAAATGCTTAAATGAAACCCTGACTCCAGGCTGTATCAAGCAAAAGCAGACTTATTAGGCAACTTATCTTTGCACTGACCCAGAATGACTTAGAAAGAACACAGTTCTTGATTCAGTCAAATATGATACTATGATGTATTTTTCAGATGGCATGAAGTTTCTCCAGAGTAGGCAAGCATACAACCATACCAAGTAATTGTAGCATGTCTTTTTTTTTTTTACGCATGAACCATATGATGGTTTTTATTGTTTACATCTTTATTGGAGTATAATTCCTTTACAATGGTGTGTTAGTTTCTGATTTATAACAAAATGAATCAGTTATACATATACATACATTCCCATATCTCTTCCCTCTTGCGTCTCCCTCCTCCCACCCTCCCTATCTCACCCCTCTCGGTGGTCACAAACCACTGAGCTGATCTCCCTGTGCTATGCAGCTGCTTCCCACTAGCTATCTATTTTACGTTTGGTAGTGTATATATGTCCATGTAGCATGTTTTTATAGAGACAAATGCTAAGGGAATTCCCAGGGCAAGTGAAGGGACTGGGGTCAGAAAGATAGAGAAAGATTTGAAAGCAATTATATTTATTTAAAATAAAAATTATTAAGTGATACTTCTTTCTCATTTGTGCTAAGTACTTTAAATACTTTATCTTAGTCCTCACAGCAATCCTATCATATGAGTGGCATTACCCCATTTTACATATGTAGCATCTAAGACTCCCAGAAGTGAAGTTACTTACTCAAGGTTTCATGGGCAGTGGGAGGCTGAGCTGGAATTTCTGTCTCACTGTGAATGGATCCAAAGTCCTTGCTCTTTGCATTACACAACACTGCTTCCCAGGGGAGGGGCAAGACTTGACATAGGAAAATAAGGTATTTGAAGGAGAAAGAAGAGCCTATAGGAATGCTTCAAGTTATAGAGGTGAATGTTGAGCAGATTTCCCAGAATTTCAGGAATGGAAGAAGTTTCATTCAAGGTTCCCCTTCTCTTATTTGGAGTGGAATATATGAGCATAGAGGAGTAGAAAAGCATCAGTTGATGGAAACTCCTAATATCCCTTCTCTTCAAGAATTGAGACTAGGCTATGGCATGGAATGGAAGTTAAGAGGTCATAAGGAATCCAGAGGAAGGATAATCTAGTAGGTCTGATTTCAAATTCTGTGTTATCTCTAATGAGAGGTGGGACACATTTGCTCCTAATTCTCAAACCTACTGTAACCTCACTGTGAAAGTTCTTTCTCTAGCTCTGTAAGCCCTTCATAGGGCAGAGTAGTATAAAGAGACTCTGACTCTGACTGCTACATGTTCCCCTCCCTCTTCCAAGAAGGTTTTAACAAGGTAGGGTCACTCAAGGTTTCTGCCTGGCCCAATTCTCATTTACTACCCCTCCTCTCACCCCCATAGAGTTTGCTTCATTTATCCAAGTTATATGCTTAGGGAACGTGAAGAATATCCATTCCTTTTCCCACATGTTAGGCTTTCAGTGCTTGAAGGCGGTAATCACACTGCCTATGGGTCCTGTCTTTCCCAGACCAAGCCATTTTTTGTTTATTTGACTCTTATAGCTTAAGTTGTACTTCAACTTTCCCTGGACGAAGTCCAATTTGTCAATGTCTTTCATAAATATAGTGTCAATAACTAATTGTAGGACTCCTAGGGAGTGTAGCATCCACCTACCCAAAGCAGCGAGGATACTTCATTCTTGAAAACCTCCTGGAAAAAAGTGAAACAACTTTTCACAGTTACTTGTGCTATTATTTAAGAATCCACATTATTAGAAAACTTTTTGTTTCATCTGGCCCACATTTGTCATGTTACATTTTTTACCTCTCCTTATTTCCATAAAGGTGCATACAAACGTTTTATCTCCTTTCTTCACAGATCTTCTCTCTTCCCCACCTATGGTCCAGTTTTCTCCAGGAGATACAAGTCTTAATCTTTCAAACTAGGTCTCCTTGTTTCCTAGCAGGACCTTGGACTGAGTTAGTGGGTATCACCTGCATGAAGATAGCCTGGGGTAACAGATATAGGCAAGTCCATGGGCTTGAGCTTTGGTGCCTATGGGAAGAGATAGACAGGAGAAACATTCCTAGTTCTGAGAGTTGGGAAGTGGGCTTATCTGTTTGAATTCAGCAAGCCCTTTCTTGTCTTCATTTTCATTCCACTTCATAAGTTTCTCAAAGAGACATAGCAATAAACTAGAGCACTAAGAGGGTGATTCAGAAGCGACCTCAGAGGAACTGGGAGGCGTTCTGCAAAAGGCTTTGCAGAAAATGTTTTGGACAAGAGAAGAGGCAAATAAACCATGGACTGACTGATGGTAGTGGATTGAACTGTGGTCATGGTGATGGTGGAGAGAGAGTGGACCAAAATGGGGAAAGGGATGAAAGGTAGGAGGATAAAGAGGATAGGGTCATCCTGATATGACAAATAGTATGTGTCAAAGC